>NC_056739.1:795495445-795824195 GCF_019279795.1 Protopterus annectens | reverse complement strand
AGAGAATCTCCCAGCTCTTTAAGGAGATATCTTTGCATCTCGTAAAATGGGTTAGATAGCTGAGCGACTGCAGTGCAAAAGTTGCTGAACTGTAAGTGCGCTTCCCATATTTATCCATGATCATAGAATCTCTGTTAGGAGGTTGGATAGAAGAGGAAGTTTCTGAAATTTCCTTTTTGGTGGCTGCCGCCAACCCCATGGCATGAACTGTCACACCCTTTGTCAGAAAAGATTTGTCTTGGAGAGCAGAGATAAATTTATTAGGCCTACTAGGGACAGGCTCCATGGTGTCCAGAGACTCCCACGCCCTTCGTGAGTTCAGCTGCATAAACTCATCGAAGGGCAGAGACACCCAAGGGGTGGAGGGCTGAGACCCGAAAACCTTCAGGAGAACCGACTCATCTTCAGTAGGGATGGTGGACTGCCAGTCGCCCCTCTGCCTAAAAATTTCTAGCATCTCAGCAAATGAGATATCCTCACAGTGGGACCGTGGGGACCGTTCTGATTCATCCAAGTCAGTATCAGACGTCAGGGACTCTTGTGGGGAGTCTAGATGCTTCCTCTTACAAACTCTCTTCCTGGGAATCTCATTAGTGGGAGCTTCTGGTGAGGTCTCGAAGAGCATGGGCCACCCAATGGGGCTTCCTGAGGCTCTGGGTCTCTACCTTGGCAAGGATCTGTAATGCAGAAGCAGACACAGGTGCTTTAGGGGAGGAAGAAGCCGGAACTGAGGTTGAAGATGTCTTAGGAGACATAACTCTCCTCATGGCTTCTAAGGCACCTCAGCTCTGATGCAAAGGGACTGACAGATCCGAGGAAACCGTCGATACCCCCCACCCCGGGAGAGTGGGCTCTGAGCCAGAGGTAGGAGCCGAGCTCATCCGAGCTGAAGCCCCGAGAGGCAGATTTGGAACCGACAAGTCAGTCCGACTATCTTCCCCGGACCCGACCAGAGAGTGTCGGCTCCTAGATTCCTCGATCGGTGCTGAGGACGTTTGAGTAAACAAAGCTGAAGACACTGGAGCAGGCGTCAGCTCCGAAGGCTCCACAATCAATAAGTCTGACTCCTCTGGCTCTGAAGGACCGGTATGGCTCGGAAGAGGAAGAGTAGTAGCTGGCAAAAGGGTCTTTGGCTATGAAGCCGCTTGGGTCGGAGCCGATAAAAATTTAGCAAAGGCCGGTGCCTGTAAAAGCTTCTGCACCGCACGATCCACATCCAAATCAGAAAGTCTAATGGAACACCGAGATGAATGGATCAAAGGTGGTACCAACTGTAAAAGTGGAGATTTTGGTATTTCGGATACCGGTTCCAAAACCGGGGACTGGCTCTGAAAAGATAAGACAGTCGGCTCCGAGGTCTGTGGAGCTGATGTCGAAGACTTTTTTGATTTTTTTGATTCAGTAGAAGTCTTGGAAGACTTTGAGGACTTACTGGATCCATCTTGGTCGCTCAAAACCTCCTGGAAAGAAGGTTTCAGTAAACCCCTGTCAATCAGTTTCCTCTTTCTCTCCTGGAGAACTGCAGAAGAAAAGGAATGGCATATGGAGCAGCTTTCCTGGAGATGTAATGCTCCTAAACAATAAATGCAGTTTACATGACTGTCGGTGACAGACATTTTCTGCCCACATTTAGGGCATTTTTTAAACCCTGACTTAGGGTGTTTGCCCTTATCAACGGCCATTTCTAACAAGTACAATTTATTAGGGTGCTGTAAAAAAAATAGACACACCCAACAACAATTAAGAATAACAACAAACCTTTCCTAAAAATACAGGCTCAATATAAATGGCACAAGCCCTTCAGAAATATAGGCTAAAAGGTCACACACACGCAAACTATTTATTTAAGCAGAAGGTAGATAAAAATATCAAAGTTCTGACAGAAAGTCACTATCTAAATGCAAACAACAATACTATATACTACTGTTTAGCACACTAAATATAAACTTTAGCTCTAATTATTTTAAAGCTGTGATAAAAAGGTCACTATCTAAGCACACACACTTAAATTTGAGCTAGTACTAAGGAAAACTGTGTCAGAAAGGTCACTATTTAAACACTATAATCTAAACTAGGCCTAAGAAAAAACAAGGCCAAATAGTAATCTATGAAAGAGGCACACCAAGGGAAGGGAAACTACACAGTAAAGCTGTAAGAGCTTATCTATCTAAAAACTACTGTTTAGAAGAATTATCAATAAATTGAAAAATATTTGAAAAATAAGGTTTTTACTGGCAAGAGCTAGTGAGAACCTCCAATCTGTTGCAGCGGCAAACTACATCTGAGGTAAATCTAGGTGCATAATGGGATAGTGACTTGGCCTTGAGCTATCTGAAGACCTCGAGCTTTGTAGTAGGCCGACTCGGAGCCGAGGATCGGCTCTGAACCCATCTGTAACAATGAACAGTGAGATAGAACAACTTCACATCATTAATTATAAGCAGTGTAAGTCATTCACAATGTTTTGCTATTACCATTCTTCACTGGAACCACTTTCATTGAGATGATTTAGAGTGCATTCAGCTTGACACCTGCCCAGTCCTGCTGTACCTGGTACCTATGGATTGTTGGTCATATCATCATCAGTTGTTGCCTTTCAAAGGACAGGAAGTGCTAAAGTATGAAAGGAGCAAAACATAGCAACAATAATACCTTGCATCAAATTTATTGTACATCTAAGTTTATGAGGTGAAAATTTTCTGTTTATGGGTTTATCGAATAGGCTGCTGTTCTTGTACTTTGACCAGCTTTTTTATGTTTCCGGCCATACATTAAATTATTTTTTGCTCTTCTTCCTGTTTCTGCTTCTTCTTCTGTATTACATTTACAGATCTGAAGCATCACCACTCATTTAAGATATTTTAAGTACAGAATTTTTGCAGAGCTTAATCACTTTGAATTAACTGCCTCATCAATATCTTCAAAACTGACTTGCATGAGTGATCCTTGCAGACTATTAATATACCAGCCCCAGCAATCATGCCAACAAAGCTAATCAAAGCTCGTCTTGGAACAGATACAGACTCAGCAGGCATTATACTGCAGTAGCATTTATTATAGAAACCAAGCTCACACTAACAGTGAAATACGCCCACAATGGAAAGTTTCTCCATTTTGGAAGCAGATTGCTATAAGGCTTTACAAAGAAAGGTGAGATGACAACTAGAAAAAGCATAGGATAAAAAAACAGTCTAGGGAAAGAGAAGTAAGACAGGTAGGGGGATAGTCAGATTAAAGGAAGGTGACAAAAGTTTATGAGTGCTTAAGGGAAAGGTTATAATTAAGCAAAGATGACAACATAATAATGTATCTATTTATTTACTTAAATTTGTTTACTAGGGTAGAACACTGATCAAACAATGGCCAGTTACAGAATACAGTAGAATTAAAAAAAACAATGTACCGTTTACTAATAACAGTAATTTACATTTATAAGTAAGCACATAAAAATTAAAATCTGACAAATCAAATATATGCAGTTACATAAGTGGAACATACAAGAGAAAAAAATTAAAACATGGGGAGCAGAAGTGGTGGAGATAAAGGCAGTAGTGGCTAGGTTAGGAAGCTAATAGACACCATTTTGATGAAAGAAGGGACTAGATTATAAGTAGTGGATTCATAATCGCAATAATAGTGCAGTAAGCTGAATCACAGTTTAGGATGAGTGAGCTAATTAGATGGACCAGGTATGTAGGAGATAAAGTTACTACACATTTGGAGATACTGGTTCAGTAAAGTCCATAATCACTGACTGCAACTTTGGACAGAAGGCGAGATAGATTATTTGGGGTAAATGATACCATCTCTGCTGACAAAGACAGATAAAACAACTTTGTTATGTACAAGTCAGTAATTAAAAACTCAATGAATTTTCAGAGCAAAAACAAAACAATGTACACACATACAATACATGAGACAGCATAGTTTTGCAGATGTGTACATACAACAGATGAGTGTGTTGAAGTGTTCGACAGAGTCTACATAATGGCAGAAAATTTGGGGTTCTAAGAGCACTAAGATGAACAAATAAGGGACAGGATTGTGAATGGGCTGGATGAAGTGTCTGAAAAGTTAGAGTTTGAAGTTAACTTATGTTTAGAAAAGGCAATACAGATAGTCATGGAGGTTATGTATTTTGCATGTTGAGTACCAGAATTACACACATTTTGCTTTCACGTACATGAAAATAATTTTTCACATGAAAAGTTAGCAACCCTACCCCAAGTTCCTATAAATACTAGCACCATCCAAGCACAGAGCTACAGCATTCTACCTACCCTTCCACTGTTAGCCTTTTAGCACTTTGCATTCTAAGGCAGTGCAATAACTGCCACATTCTCAATGCAAATTAACTCTTCCAGCTGTGAGTTAACACAGGTAATTTGCTGAAGGCATCCCTCTTGAAATCCTATGTACACGAGAACATCAGACTGTTTCACATCCCAATTAATACATGTCTAAAATCTTCATACAAATACCACTAAAGTCATATGCTGATGCCAATAAGAAATCATTACTTAAACCTCCTAGAACTTATGAGTAGGCATCAATGAACCCTCCAAAACATATATTACATCATAGTCATCACATCACAAAGAAAAAACACCCCTGAGCTTAACTAAAACAAATCATATTTTGGAAACAGCCTAGTAACTGGTGACTCCATTATTAGGCTCACTTAGTCCATCCTACTAACAAAGCTCAAAGAAGGCAGGGTGACAGTCAGGTGTTGCTCATGAGCCAGGATTGCTGACATTTCAAGAGTTTTTAAAATCCCCTCCTCCAGCAAGTATAAGTATGACATGTTCATAGTCTGAACTGGAGTGAATTATCTGGCATGAAAACCCTAGAAAGACATGCTGAAACTTGCCACACACACCTTTGTCAAAGATAATATTCTGGTCTTGACTGATCTTTTCCTCTCACCATGAATGATGCCCAGACTCAAAGAAAAGATAATTAGTTACTAAGTAGCTAGTATCATTCTTGGGGTTGAGATATGTCTCTCTGGGTTGAGATGATCAACAATCCTACTTGCTTTACCAAGACTAGTCTATACCTCTTGTTCTACACTTCTGCATACTAGCTAAAGCCTTTGTTATCCTCATTGTACTCTTTTTATGCACCATTCATCTAATGAATATCCCACTCTAACTAACAAATAAAATCATAAGTTAGATATTAATATGGCCCTTCCCAATTTCAGGGATCTTAACAACAAACTAACTGATCTGAAAGCACTTCTGCATCTGGAATGTGTCCATGTTAGTGCTGTGAATGAGACATGGGTCAAATGTAATGAGAGCATCCCCTATGCCTGGGTCCTGTCCCTATCACACTTTCTAGCCCATGGGTAATGGTAGCAGTGTCTCAGTAGGTAAGTCAGACTTTCATCTTATAGCTAGTTACCAGTCCCCTCCGTGGACACACAGGATCAGGTTAAGTTCTTGGCATTCATAGAAACATCCCTATAACATATGGCTCGGGGATCTTTGGTGACTTCAACTGCCTCTCTATAAAAAGGGATGATTAAACTTCTAACGTTGGGAGTACACATCATTTCTTAGATTTTGTGAACGAGAATTCCCTTAATCAAAGTGTCTAGAACCCCACCATGGGAGGTAATAGCCTGAACCTATTACTCACAGACTTGGTTTTGGCCTATTCCCTGTCCAAAGTTGGCCCCTTAACTGTTAACTCTGACTATTAACTAGCTGACTTTACAATCAGAGCATTCTATCATCTGGTTACAAACACCTCTTTCTTTACAGACTTCAAAAAAGTTTACTTTTTGACAGTAATACAGATAAATTGTTTTCTATTGAAACTGAAACAGAAACTTCCACTAAGTAAAATGTTATTTGATTACCTGTTACCCCGAGTAACAATCACTCCATTTTCAGTGGAGAACGCATCAGAAGGCAAGCCCTGGATGTTCCAGTCTCTGACAACAGTTGGTTTAGAGAGGAAATCAGAAAAAGAAAATTCTGGAGAATACAGCAAAGCCAGTTCTTTCATCTATAACATAAAATAGTATAGTTATGTTTTAATACCCTATATACATATGTTCTTGCCTGCTAAGAAATGACCAATATGACTTTATTGTATACAACATATTTTGCTCTGTAGCGTCAACTTGTCATGTCTTCTAAACAGAGCTTTTCCTCCCAGACCTCCACTGGAAAAGGGCAATACCCAGTTGGACTAAACCATTAAGCAAATGCTAATAAATAAGCAAATAAATAAATTTACCGCTATGTATATGATAACCAGTCCAATATCAGATTCATCAAGATTTTACTACAGTTTCAGTGTACGGTGCAAATTGTTCTGTGCAATCTACAACACAGTGATTATGCAGCAAATACCTTCTCTTTATCTTTTGTGATATTTTCCCAGAAACGAGGTTATCTGCATTGGGTAAGAAGTACTACATATTATTTAAAAATATATATAATCTCACATTACTCAAAGCCTTCATTTCCCTACTGTATGAGCCTGAGTGAGTCACCTAACCAGACATTGTTTTGAGGCAAAAAGGGAAACTGGGCTGGGCTCCTCAATGGTCTCCTGAACCTCAACCCTAGTAACTATCTATGAACATATAATTGTTCCTGTCAATACTGTTTAATTGAGCTGTCAAAAAGTCACTTTTATATATTTATTTTCATTTGTTAAACAAGATAAAACACTGATGCCAATGGGCCATTTCAGGTTCAGCCCAAGAAAATACAATAGACAGAGGATAACCAAGCTGACCTATCCAAATGGATGCATGCATAGTGATGAATAGTTAAAGTTTTAAAAGTAAGCTACCAACACTATAACTAAACACAGAAACTGGGAAAAAACATTTAGTGTTTAAAACTGTAAGACAAGTTACATAACTGGCTCAAAATACAGAATACACAATGCCAGCATATAGGGTTAAAGCACTGACTATGCTGCAGTCAACCTGAGTTTGACTCAGTAATTATGGTAGTGAATGGCTCATTGCTGACTCATCCATCCAAGGACATAAAGGCAGGTCTGTTTTACCACACGTGTCACTTATTGGGAGCACTAAGTGTTCCCGTACTGGAAATCTTGGTTGTGCCTAATTTACCATACTGAGAAGGCACTTTGTTGAAACTAACATGCATATCCTCCATATGTGGCAATTACAGGCTTAAGGAAGCCACCAAGGGGGTAAGGATTGGCCACCCACAGGACCAGTACACTGTCTTGCTTTCTACTGTCTTGCTTTCTATCTCCTGACTCTCAACAGGGAATGAAGGGCTAAAGAGGGTATCTACACAGGAATGAATAAGCCACTGGGCTCTTGTCTTGCCCAGGAATACTGGTCCCATTTTCCTCAAATGAATGTGCAAAATAAATGAAGGTAGAGGAGGCCTCACGCATGGTCCTAGGGGGAGCAGAAAAAAAACATGCAGCATACACACCAAATATTCAATATAATATAACATAATATAATACAATATATGATATAACATATGCAGCAAGGAGGAAAAGTTAAAGTAGAGTAAAACGAAAGTGGAAATGATGAGAAAAGATGGGGGTGGAGGGAGACTTCATGGATAGAATAACAGAGAATAGTATGATGAAAATGATAGCCTAGAGGGAGGGGAATGGGTTAAATTATGTTACCTACTGTATAGCACTTACACAAGGGTTTAAAATTCAAGTGCTTTAATTTTGGTTACAGAAGGCTCGGTAGGAAGGCCGTGATTCTAGCCTTAGTTGTTGGGGGGAGTAGATTCCCATAAGAGGTAGCAGTGTTAAACTACAGTCAATACCATGAAGTCTACTCTTAGGAGTAAGTAAGGAAGTTTTGTGAGACTGTTTTTTCACTTTATACACAGTGCATCTTTTAGTTAATGTTGTTGTTGTATGCACTCAAAAAAGGAGAAACATTTGTATGTTTAAGAATGTACAAGTGATGGAGGCTAGATCTGCAACTCTGTTTAACTGGAAGCCATTTTGCCTTTTGAAGGCCACTAGAGTGATGTTTTGTTTTGGGGCCATGGAGATAAAGCTACTGACACTGCAAGCTATGGCTTGGAAGGAGGTCAGACTGGTTATGATCAGGAGGTTCTTTTGCCTGTGGCTACTCTAGTAGCAGTGAGGAAAAAGTGGGAGATCAGTTTACACCAGTAAAATACTGAGTTGACTTTTGATTTTGTGGTAGAAATATGAGGTTGAACGTTTAGGCCTTGATTTAGCAAGATAACACAGTATTTGAAGTAAGGATAGTTAGTTATTAAGCTGAATGGTTCATTCGGTGCGAACAGTAGAAAGTTCTTGTTTAGTATTGAAGATCATACATTACGACTTCTTTGTATGGAGTACAAGTATTTTTAAACTGACAGTTAAAGAGGACAGAAAGGTCATTTCAAGTTATGTTTTGATGGCAAGGGGGAAAGGCTTGCTTCCATAAATGACCATGACAGCTACATACAGAATGATACTGAGCTGTAGGAGGTCCATGATAGGTGTAAAACACATAGAGAGAAAAACAGATGTGAAAATATAGATCTCTGAGGTACTCTTAGTTGGGGGTGAGGAAGGAAAGAATTTATGTAGAATTTTTTCTCCCTGCAGCTGACTATTAGCTGTCTCCACGGCTTCTCCTCACCAACCGGTCTGATGAACACAACTTAGCCACCCTAGACTGTCTCTGACCCATGTTTGTGGTTTTTAGGAGATCAAGGCTTCCTGGAGCAGCATCATACTGATCCCGGGTGTATTTTCTCTTTAGGACCCACATCCAGCACATGCCCATACCATCCAATGGTCTACACTGGAGAATCATCCACACTTCCATGGTCTGTTCAGCTGCTGCCTTGCCTTCCTTTGGACAACACTCTTCATCTGCCCCCAGCCTCCAGGATCAACTATGTTGATCAGCTAGGTGCTTGCTAGTGCACAACACTCAACTCCCCACCTCAGGATGGCAAACCCATCTTCCCTGCCTGTGCTGTCAAGCACCAGAAACCATAATCCGGCTGTCTGGACCATAGTCAGAGCTTTATTTTTGTATGCCACTGACAATTAACAGGTGTGAGGAAGGACAGAGTGAAAATCTAACATAAACTTTAAAGTCTTTTTTGTCCAAGAAGTTTCCAAACCATGCAAGGGAGTTCTTGTCTGATTACAGTTGAAATAGGGGAGCTTACAGAAGATGATGGTCCACTAAGTCGAAGGTTTTTATCAGGATGATGAAGTGAACACTTGCTAAAAGTTCCTTGCCCATGAGGATACAATCAGTGAGAGCTGTACAGGGCTATCATAGTATTATGCCCAGGCCAGAAGCCACATTGATATGGCAAGAGGACACTGTACTGTTGGGTCTGTTCTGTAAGTTGAGTGAAGACTATTTTTTTCAAAGGTTTGCATAGCTTGTGTAGGATTAAAATTGGTTTAAATTATTTAGGGCTTTCAGCTTTGGTTGCTAAGATGTGGGTTTTATTACTACTCATTCTGACAGCGTACACACTGTGCTGAAGGAGGAACACGTCATAAAGATGTGAAAGGTGATATGCACAAGATCTTTGTATTGTACAATAAATCAAAGCAGAAGGCCATCTGCATCTGTGAGTGCACTTGAGTTTGTAAAATTATTTCTCAATCTGTTTGGTTGCTATTGTTATGAAACAGAAAGGAGATGTGAATGAGGTGGGTTCACAACTGAGAATGAGACTTCTCTGTCTGGGAAGAATGAGTAAGACAGAGGATTTTTTAAGGAAATCTAGTGCTTTAAGTTTGCCTGAAAGGATGGGGATGCAGTCTTTATGCAAAAGGGTGTTGCACAGAGTGCATCCTGTGAGGCCATTAACAAGTTTCCAATTTTTTTAGCTGTTTATCATTGAACTTTGAGTGGAGTGAAAGAAGATTCATGTCTATTGGTGGCACTTTTGATTTCTAAGGGATATAGGTTTCCTCTGGTTTCAGGAGAGTGACAGTTTTTCCATTTGATCTAAGCTTTTTAAGTCTTCTCAAAATGAAAAAGGCTTAAAAAGCAGTGGTGAACATTTTATTTTAAATTTAGCGATGCATCCATGGTACTGGGGAAATATTTGTCTTGAAGGTTGAGTAGTGTGGCTGTTAGAGAGGCTGCAGGGTTGATGGGGCCTGTATTTTGGAGGAAAGGTTGCAAGACAGTTTATGATAATTCCTGGTTTAGTTCTGTAATCTTGAAGGTCTTGGGACAGAAGGTGGTAACTTTTAAAGAAGGCTTGTTATAGGTGGCTATTACGTGAAATAAAAGGGAGGATTTTGGGCTAAAGGAAGGGGTAGTTTTTTCATAAGAAAATCCAAAAGGGAGCATCTTCTTGAACTAAAGTTGGGTCTGGTTGACTGTCTAATTAGTTGAGTAAGGCCAAGGTCAGTGATGTTATTTCCTTCAAAATAATCAGGCTCAAGAATGTTAATGTCTTCATGATTAATGATGTGTGGAAACATTTCATTATGTAGGAGGTTGAATTTTGTGACATTTGAAAGGGGGGGATTAAAAAAAAGTTAGTTGATATGTTGTTGATGTTCAGATGCATAATTTGCCAATTTGAGTGTGGTCACTGTTGGATATTTTCTAGCTTTGGACAATGGTTTTGATGTTTGTTTTATAAGTACCATGGATCATCTAAACACCCTACGTCCTGGTCTGCTGTTGAACATACAGTAGTAGTAGTTGAGAAAGCAGTAAAAAAAAAAATCCACAAACACTTGCTAAGAATATATTTTGAAGAACGAGTCCTTGCTGCTGTGTGGCTTTTTCTGTTATGCCTGAGAAAGCAGTAATGAAGACTGAGCCTTTAGTTTTTATTCAAGATTCAGTAGTTGTGGGTGTTAAGAAAGGAGATCAGCCATTCCAGTTTATTCTTAATATTATCTCCATTTAGACGGCTGCTGAGATATGCTAATTAAGTCTCTCACCACACAAACTAGTAACCAAGTGAAGAGCTGAAATCCAGTAAAACTGCTTTATTAAATCCACAAGAACAGCAACAATACTGTTGAAAAGTTTAGCACTTTCATCCGTCTGGACATCATCAGAACTAAAACCCAGCCCAATCAATTAACTTAACAATTGAAACAGTCAAATAAACAACTAATCTAATAAAAGTTCATTAAAAACTGTGTAAAATCAATTAAAATTTGATATACTTCAAAATACTGAATAAATACACACATTAGCATCTACATTATTTAAAAATAAAATAAATGAAATGTAACAAGTGTCATTTAGCCCAGGCTCAACTAAAGCATTGAGCCTGAGCTGCCATTTCAACAACCTAACTAGTAGATGTTCTTCCACAATTCTACCTGTCATCCTTCTTAAGTTGTTTTAAGACAAAATACCCAAATATGTGCCCAGGGTTTTTTTCAACATGTCTAATCAGTGCATCGGTGTCTTTTTTGTTTTTCATGTCACTCTCATGTTCATATATTCTTTCTCTCACCTGTCTGATAGTTTTACCTATATAATAGGCAGAACAATCCAAGCAGCTGGCAACATAAATAGTCCACCTAGTGTTGCAATTATATTTCTCCTTAATAAGGACCTTATGACCATTTAGAAAGAACTGTCACCCTACCAATATACAAGAACACATTCTACAACAGCCACACTTGGACATACCTTGTGTCCCAAACAAAATACCACTATTATCCTTATTTTGTTGTTTTCTCTCAAGTAACTGTTTAATACTAAGATCTTTTCTGTAGACCACTATTGGTTTGTCCCCCAATATACAACCCAATTGGGGGTTAGGAGATATCAATAACCAACTGTGTCTTAATGTACAAGCTATTTCCTGATTATCCAAGGAAAAGGTGCCAATAAAGGACCTGTTGTAGTTGTTGCCTTTGGAGAAATACAAGTGTCCAAAGGCAACAACTACAACATGTCCTTTATTGGCACCTTTTCCTTGGATAGTCACAAAATAGCTTGTACATTAAGACACAGCTGGTTACTGATATCTACAAACCCCCAATTGGGTAGGATATTGGGGGATAAACCAATAGTGGTCTACAGAAAAGATCTTAGTATTAAACAGTCACTTGAGAAAAAACAACAAAATAGGGATAGTAGTGGTATTTTGTTTGGAACACAAGGTATGTCCAAATGTGGCTGTTGTAGAATGTGTTCTTTTATATTGTTAGGGTGTCAGTTCTTTCTTAATGGTCATAAGGTCCTTATTAAGGAGAAATATAATTGCAACACTAATTGGGCTATTTATGTTGCCAGCTGCTTGGATTGTTTGGCCTATTATATAGGCAAAACTATCAGACGGGTGAGAGAAAGAATATATGAACATGACAGAGACATGAAAAACAAAAAAGACACAAATGCACTGTTTAGACATGCTGAAAAAAAAACATGGGACAGTATTGTTGCTGTTTTTTGTGAATTTAATAAAGCAGTTTTACTGGATTTCGGCTCTTCACTTGGTTACTAGTATATGCTAATTAAGTAACCGACAGAAGGATACACTTTGGGGAACTAGGGTTTGTTTGCATGTAACTACAAATTAGTTGGATATTTGTTAGTGTAGCTAGCTGAAATGTAAATTTTAGGAACTTGATGACAGGTGGAGAAGAAAATTTTTTTTCTGGGAGGGTGTCAAGTGAGAGAAAGGGGAGAGGAGAGGTATTTAAGTTATACTGAGATGGACTGAGTAGTAGGAGATAGGGGAGTGAGTGAGCACTAGGTCGATGTTGTCATTGAGGAATGTCAGATTTGTTGGAAAGAAAAATAGGTGATGGGTGAGGAGTGAAAGAATCTTTGGGAAGGTGAGCAAGAAACTGGACAAGTGGAGTTACACTGAGTAAGTTAAAGTATCTTCAAGATGGCCCCCCAACATTTCCTACATGTGTACAAGAAATATGCTCAGCAAACCATTTTCAATTATTGTAAGATTACTAGAAGGGTGACATGCAATAAAAAATATAAATATGCAGCCTGAAATATTAGCAGAATATTCCATTTTACAGTTTAACATTATCATTCAACATTAGTGATTAATCACAATGCTGCATTCACTAAGAGAAGCCATGTACCTATAAATCTAACATTTTCTCTAATGGAGTTTGCAACTGTTGCCTGTGTTGTAATGTGTGACTGAAGCTTATTCAAGCAATGTCTGCTAGACAAAAACTCTCAATATATACATACAGTACCTGTCTGGAATACCAATATCTCAATTATATACATTCATGCATTAACTGCAAGTGCACAAAGTAACAGCAGCAATGCAAAATTACCTCTTTCATCCAGATATGGGAGACAATCTCATCACGATAGCTGGACAAAAATGGTCCCATGTATGAAAGGAATGCAGCTGCCAGCAAACAGTCTCCTACTAGGTATTCCATATCTTCCTCCAAGCCCTGTGGAGGAAAATAATACATTAGCTAAACAGAAATGATAGATATGAGCAACATAACAATGACGATAATGAACAATCACATCAATGTGCCTGGATAAGTCATATACAGCTGTGACGACTGTGCCCTGACTCAGCAATCAAGGAGCCTCAATCCTCACCACTAACATCAGGGAGGTCATCTCCTAGAGGAGGAAAGGATAACTAATACTCAGCAATCAAGGAGCCTCAGTCCTCACCACTAACATCAGGGAGGTCATCTCCTAGAGGAGGAAAGGATAACTAATACACACAGTAAAGTACAATTTCCCTTAAGTGCACACAGAGATCACAGTCAGTCTGGAGCTGGCTGCTCCCTTGCTCACCAGGTCCCCAATAAGACTCCCCACTTGCACAGCTATAGGGTCCAGGTCTCAGCCTAACTGGGCAAGCTAGAACCTCCAGTACCCTCTCTGTCCAACCAGTGCTTCGTGTTCCTGCCCAAGTAGCTGACACAACACACACACACTTTGAGATAAGTATTTATACAGCTTCACAGACACTCCTGGGAAAGGCTGACACAGATTCTCCAGCTGTGCCCCTTTACCCAGACTATACGGTAGTAATTACTGCCACCACCCAGTTAATAATATCAGCTACTAAAAGGCCCTTAAAAGGGTGTGCAATTATTACTGTGCGATAGTAATATCCAATGGTAATGTGACTATACAGTCTAAGGCTTATTGGAAGGGCTTAGACAGTAAACTCTATAAATATATAATGTACTCTAAAGCATACTTCATCTGTACACAAAGCAGCCACAGGTAGAAGGTTTTAAAATATTTAATAATAAATAATTAAAATACAAGGCAAAACTACTACACCACAGAGATATCCAAGAGATCACAGATCACACAGAAACTTAAAATAATACAGTAGGACAGGTCTGGTTTCAAAGAAAAATACCTAATTAATCTTTACTAGCTTTAATTATTCCTACAAGATATCACAGTGCTAAAACTTACATGTGAGCATAAGCAGAGTGCTGATAAGTTAGATGTCCAAGATCAAAATGCTCCAGGTCTCTTGTGAGAAATAGTATTTAAACATTACTAACAAACATGTCTCTAAGGCCCTCCCAAAATTACATCATTTTTGACACTTATGTTTTCCCAGTATTCATATTGCATCATCTTAACACCTGGTCTGAGTTCTCAGGCCACAAACTGCATTATTTAGCAATCTAACCCCTCCTCAGAAACTTACAATGGTACAAGACATTTCACATGTATATGCTAACAGAAACTAAAGCAATAAAAGCACCTTCCACATCTAAATTCTGGTCATAAACTTTAGCCTTAAAACAATGGGCATGAAATCTTCATCCAACCGCCCTCGGGCCAAATTCTAACATGAAAGGATACAACATGCTTCACTGGGCCAGTAGAGTGCAATGTTGTCACATATTTTGCAGTTCCACATTTCACAGTGTTTTCCTACATTTAAAAACACAAGCCTGTATTTTACATTTATTTATACAGGTGATAGAATTATATATCAAATTCTATTTGACTAGGCAGGCAGCCTTTGCCCATCTCTCCCCAATCATCACATCTCTTTCCCCCCGGGGAACTCAAGCAAGTTTTTCAAGTGCCTCTTGAGAAATGTCTCTTGAGAGTGTCAGGTCTATTTGGGTGTACCTCACCCCATTCCCTGTCTTGAGAGCCCATCTGCATTGGCATTGCTAATCCCACTGCGGTGCTGCACTGACATATCATATACTTGCAAACCCAGACTCCATCTTAGCAACTTGGTATTTTGCTGACTGGCTCTGTTTAACCATGTCAGAGGGTTGTGATCTGTCATCACAGTCAATTTTCTTCCATACAGATAAGGCTGAAGTTTATGTAGAGCCCACACTCTGGCTAGACATTCCTTTTCTACCGCTGCATAACATTCCTCCCTGGGTTAGAGCCTACAGCTGAGATAAACCACTGGGTGCTCTTCTCCCTCTGAAGAAATCTGGCTAAGTACAGCCCCCACCCCACAGTTTGAAGCATCCATCTGCGCAACAAATTCTTTGCTATAGTCTGGACTGGCTAACACAAGGGATCCTCCCAAAGCTTCCTTAAGCTGCTAAAATGCCTGCTCACATGGTGGGGTCCACATTACCTTATCTGGCCTGTTCTTCCTTGTCAGGTCTGTGAGGGGAGCAGCTATGGTACTATAACTGGGAACAAACTTTCTGTAGTACCCTGCTGTCCTTAAAAATGCCCCCAGCTGCTTTTTGGTAACAGGTACAGGCCATGCCTGAATAGTTTCCACTTTAGCAGGTTCTGGCCTTATCTTACCACTCCCCACTCTATGTCCTAGGCAGGAAATCTCTGCCATACCCACCTGACATTTGCTCGGTTTAATGGTCAACCCTGCCCTCTGTAGTCTGCCCAGCACCTCCCTGACATGCTGAAGGTGCTCTTGCCAGGAATGGCTGTAGATGACAATATCATCCATGTAAGCAAGGGTAAACCCTCCTACTAAGATATGATCTACCAGCCTCTGGAAAGTCGCTGGGGCATTCTTCATCCCAAAGGGCATTTTTGTGAACTCATACAAGCCAAAAGGAGTCACAAAAGCTGACTTCTCTCTAGCACTGGGAGTGAAGGGCATCTGCCAGTAACCCTTGGTAAGATCAATGGCTGTAAGATACTTAGCCCCACCCAGCTGCTCTAGGGCCTCATCTGTCCAAGGCATGGGGTAAGCATCTGACTCTGTGTGACTATTTAATTTCCTGTAATCCACACAGAACATGTTTTTGCCATCCATCCTTGGCACCATCCAGCTTTGGCACCAACACCACTGGTGAGGCCCAGGGACTGTTGGACTCCTTAATCACCCCTAGTTCCAACATCTCCTGTACCTCTTCCCTTAGAGTCTGTTTGACTCTCTCAGGCACCCTATAAGGGGCCTGCCTGATAGGCCTTTGGGGTCCTGTATCCACCTGGTGCTGCACCAGGTGGGTGCTTCCTGGTTTCCCAGTGAAAATGCCCCCAAACTCCTGCAACCCTGCTCGGATTTCTCGAACCTGGGTAGGAGATAGTTGCTGGGACAGTGCTACCCCTTCCACCAAGGTGTCAGCCTGAGCCTCACTGAGGAGATCAGTCCCCAGATCTCCTTCAGACTCCTCCTGCAATTCACTGCAAATGCTCAGCACAAGGGCCTCCCTATCATGGTAAGGTTTCATCATGTTAACATGGTACAATTTGTGCCCTTGCATCTGCCTAGCACTTCCACCATATAGTTAACATCACATACCTTTCTTACCATCTTGTAGGGTCCCTCCCAAGCTGCTTGCAACTTGTTGTGTCTGACAAGAATGAGAACCATTACCTGTTGCCCTACAGCATACTCTCTAGCTCGAGCATTCCTGTCATGCCACACCTTTTTCTGTTGTTGGGCTTCTGCCAGGTTCTCCTGGGCCAGGCCTATGAGTTCCCTAAGCCTTGTCTTGAGGTTCAGGACAAATGCCAAAACAGACTCCTTGTGAGACTCACACTCAACTTCCCACTCATCTAGAATTAAATCTATGCCCATACAGCAACTCAAAGGGTGAAAAACCTGTGGATTCCTGGGGATCAAACAACAAATGGGGCAAATATTAGTCCCACTCCCTCTTAAACTGATCTGCAAATGCCCGTAGCATGGACTTGATTGTACAGTTTAACCTCTCAACAAGACCATCAGTCTGGGGACGGTAGGGGTTGGTCTTCATGTGCTTCACCCCACAGGACTTCCACAGACAAGCCAGCAGGTTTGACATAAAATTGGCACCTCTGTCGGACAGTATTTACTTTGAAAAACCTTCCCTGCTGAAAATCTCTAGCAAAGCATTTGCCACCTTCTCTGCCTCAATGGAGGACAAAGCCACTGCTTCAGGGTATCGTGTAGCATAATCTACTACCACTAGGATATACTTTTTCCCTGTGGAACTTGGGGTACTCAGAGGACCCATGATATCCACAGCTGCCCTCTGAAATGGCTCCTCAATCACAGGCAATGGCATCAAAGGGGCTCTTACCTTGTCTCCTGCCTTGCCTACCTTTTGGCACTGCTCACAGGACCTGCAGTACCCTGTTACATCTCTGGAAATTCCAGGCCAATAGAAATTTTACATAATACACCTCTTTGTACGTTTTATGCCCATATGACCTGCAAAGGGAATATCATGGGCTATGGCTAGAAGCGCCAGGTGTTAAGCTCTAGGCACTACCAACTGCTGTACTCTCTCACCTTCTAGCACTTCCTCAGGGGTCCACTCTCTGCACAGTAATCCTTTGTTCCAGTATACAGATTCCCCATTCCCTTGAGAATCAGGTGCCTCCCTAGCTATCTGCCTCAGGCTTGCAAAGTAGGGTCTGAGAACTGAGCCTTTCTCAAGTCTCTCCTTGTAACCCTTCCCAGCTCCCCTTCCACTGGAAGTCTGGCATCCTCTGACAGTGGTGCTTCACTGTCAGCTTGGATACTACTACTCACCTCTACCTTTACAGTTACCCTGTCCAAGGGAACATCAGTACCCACAAGCAGCTGTGGCTCACATTCAGTCTCACTACTACAGCGCAGCTCACCACCTGAAGTAACCACCTCAGCAGACCTGGCTGCAAGTATGCAGTCAGTCTGGGTGTCCCCCAGGCTACCAGAGTCACATGCTTGTCTCCTAGCCTCACTGCATGTAACTGCATAAGTACATACTACTGCCTCATCCAAATCCTTCCCTCTCAGGACATCTGCAGGATGGTAGTTCCAGACACCTGTTGTCTCAAGACAACCCACTATTGGCATTTTGTCTTTCCCACTTACTGGCTCCCTCACCTTTGGTTCCCCACTTTGCCTCCGTGGACACCTGTATGCCACATGGCCTCACTGGTTGCATTCAAAATATTTAACCCCAGCTCCTGGACATTTACCTGGACTAGTGGCTTCCACTGCTACTGACGGATTCTGTTGGGGCAGTCTGTGCTGCCCACCATGGGTTCCTTTAGTCCTAAGAGCAGTACTGGGGGTCCCTTTCCTGGGCAGGGCTGCCCTGCTTGCTAGGTATAGGTCTCCCTTCTTCCCCAACTCCTCTGAAGTAGCACACTGTTTATCAGCTAACCAGATCCTCATGTCCTCAGGCAAAGTGCTAAGGGCTTGTTCCCTTACCAAAAGGTCTGCCAGCCCTTCAAAGGTGGTGACCTGACATCCACTCACCTAGCTATGAAAATAAGTGCTCAAGTTCAACAACATATTCACATACATTTTCATCTACCTTGCATCTATGCTCACGAAGCTTTTTCCTATACATTTCAGGTGTTAGCTTAAAACATTCTAAAAAATGTATTTTTACAGCAGTATAATCAAAACAGTTAGTGTCATGCATTTTTGCTAAAAAAGTTACAGCTTTACCATGGAGTAAGGGGGGGGTCAGGAACCGTACTCAGAGCCTTTGGTCAACTTCATACTGTTTACATACCCGCTCAAACATATGAATGAAGCTATCAAAATTATCCCCCTCTTTAAACTGTGGAAGAAATTTACTGACTTTTGTGCTTTTGGGGTCCAGTTACTCCCTTCCCCATTACCTCCATGACTCTGGCGAAGAGTCAGCATTTCCCTCTCATGCTTTCTCTGTCTGTTCTTCAGCTACTAGTCTCCTCATTCTACAATCTACAATCCACTCTGCTACAGGCCCCATGAGGAGCTCAGTGTCTCTCCAACCTAACACCACTCTTAAGTATTCAACTGCGGTACCACCTTTATCATTCTTATAAGAAAAGCGCAGCCCAGGTCTGAACTGTCTGCAAACAGCTAAAGTTAACTTTGAACCTAACACCACTCAAGTATTCAACTGTGGTACCACCTTTATCATTCTTATAAGAAAAGCGCAGTCCGGGTCTGAACTGTCTGCAGACAGCTAAAGTTAACTTTGAGTATGTGTCTACCTGTTTGAGCCAATATTCATTTTCCCCTGAAGAGCACTCTGCTTTGGCTTGTAAGCAGCCCCCCACTCCCCCCCCCCCCGACAGAAACACACACACACACTATCTTTCACTTTCTCTCTTATTCCCTCCTGTTAGAAAATAGTATCCATAACTGATCAATACTGTGTGTTTGCTAATTTAAACTGAGACCACAGTAGCCTACTGATACAAGGTTATCCTGTTTTTCCACCTGAGAAATGGTTAAGAAATGACTTACAGTTTCAGAGCAGTCCTTGGTCAATTGTGATTGTTTCTTAAACACAAACTTGTCTTTGCTTTGGCTCATTAGCAGTAGTACAAAGAACTGCCTGCTCACACCCTTGTTCTCCCCTCCCCCTTCCCTGTTTATTACCTGAAGACAATTCCAAAGTTAATAAATATTACCTGTTGCAGGCACCATTTTTAAAACTACAATCCACTCTGCTACAGGCCCCATGAGGAGCTCAGTGTCTCTCCAGTAAGTGTTTTACAACTGTAAATGCCTATTTATGTTGAATTGTGTTAGACATTTTACAACTGTATATGTTTCTGTTGAATTGTGTTAGACATCTAATATGATTTATGCTTTATTATTGTAAGTTACAATGCCATGCTAGCATTTTGTCTGCACTAAGTTGTTTTTGGTATAACAGTATGGTCTATTTGCATAGCTGCACCTTGTTTACTAATGTTATTCATGTAATTGTGTTGTGTGAGACAGCTCATACTGGTGTCTAATTATTTCTATATAATTGTGCTGTTACTGGTGGATAGAACCACAGACAACTTCGACAGAGTGCTGCTCGCTATATTTTTATCTGTGATTGCATAACTGTCTTGAGGTTTCTTCTAACAGATGGTTTCCCATTTGGCTCAGTATCTGCATATACTAGTAGTTGGTTCAAGACATATTTTGCTGCATACAGTAGCTATTTGCACAGTTTGTTTTTTGTAATGTTTATAATATATCTTTACCATCTCAAAGTGCTTACTCCTCTCTGTACTCTTCTTTTCTAGACCTAACACCACTCTTAAATATTCAACTGCGGTACCACCTTTAACATTCTTATAAGAAAAGCGCAGTCCGGGTCTGAACTGTCTGCAAACAGCTAAAGTTAACTTTGAGTATGTGTCTACCTGTTTGAGCCAATATTCATTGTCCCCTAAAGAGCACTCTGCTTTGGAGTGTACACACACACACACACACACACACACACACACACACACACACACCTTCTACTTTCTCTCTTATTCTCTTCTGTTAGCAAACAGTATCCATAACTGATCAATACTGTGTGTTTGTTAATTTAAACCGAGACCACAGTAGCCTACTGATACAAGGTTATCCTGTTTTTCCACCTGAGAAATGGTTAAGAAATGACTTACAGTTTCACAGCAGTCCTTGGTCAATTGTGATTGTTTCTTAAACACAAACTTGTCTTTGCTTTGGCTCATTAGCAGCAGTACAAAGAACTACCTGCTCACACCATTGTTCTCCCCTCCTCTTCCATGTTTATTACCTTAAGACAATCTCAAAGTTAATAAATATTACCTGTGGCAGGCACCATTTTTAAAACTACCACCACCCTTGTCACTATCAAATATTCATTTATCAGTTAACTGTGTTACCTGATTGTTTCCAGCCCCCTCATAAGAGCAACTAACAGGGTCTCTACCCTCTTCGCTCCCAGTGGTCCCACCTTTATTACACTCACAAACCCCTCCCATCTTTCCAATAGCCAACCACTGTGCTAACCCAACACTACCTCCTCCATCTTCCCACTACTATCACACCTCCTCAACTAACATGTACAAGCATACCCTACCTATGCTCACTGCATGCACTCTCCTTGCATATCTTACATCCTACTAAAGCTCCATCATTCCCCCAATCAACCACTACCACTGTACTACTACTCACACCACCACTCATGTCTCACCCTTACTCAGCTCCCCTCCCACCAACTCAAGAACCATCCCTATGCACCCCCCACATATTCTACCAACTACATTACTCAAACATAAAACATCCCTACAACTTAACATAGCAACCCTCCCACCATACCTATGACCCACACAGCACAATCATAAAGTTTCCCTTATAAACAAACACATTCAAAAACTGAGAAAACTAATAACCTCATGCATATCAAAACTAGCCCTAAGTGGAGACATCCACCCCAACCCTGGCCCTACCATCTCCAACCCCAATCCTCATAATCAGACTAGAAACCACAACTTCTCCCATAGTACAACCAATAGAAAGCCAAGTGACTTCCTTCTACTAAGCCTAAATATTAGAAGTATATCCAATAAAGTCCATGAACTCCATGTCACCATAGACTTGTACTCCCCAGATATAGTCATCCTGACAGAAACCTGGCTAAAACCTCACATTACCAATGAGCAAATACTCCCTACACGTTATGGCATACTAAGAGTAGACCGGCTAAACATGAAAGGAGGCGGTGTAGCTATAATATTTAAACAGCATCTAAACTTCCAGATCTTAAAATCATCAGCTCCACAAATAGGCAATGAAGAAATAATATATACCAACCTCAAAATAAACCAAAACAAAACCATCAACATAACTGGATGCTACTTCCCACCTGGACAAAACATCCCTCCACTAACCTTCATGGCTTCACCCAACTAGTCCAGTCACCAACCAGGATAAATAAAAACTCCAGCAAGCACACTACCCTGGATTGGATACTAGTAAGTAAGAGCCCCAGTCATATATAACAGGTTGCTTATCAGATAGCCTCAGTGATCACTCCCCAACATTCCTACTAAAAAAATACCTATACCAAGCTAAACCTGTCATCTACTGTCAAATACGTAAAAAACTAAACTTTAACCCACTCACATTCATCTCATCCCTCAAAGAATGTAACTGGCAACCTCTAAAGTACCTCAGGCTTGATGACGTAGTTGAATTTTTTAATACTACCTTTCTGAGCATCCTTAATTACCATGCCCCCATAAGACTTTCCAGAATCAAAGCACAACCTTCCCCATGGCTACAGAAAACCAAGTCAGAAATGAAAAACAGGGCTAAAGCCTGGGAGCACTGGCGCAAAACCAAAACCCCCTCAACTAGACAGAAATTCCTAAAACTACGCAATACAGTCAAAAAGCTAATAAAACAGGACAAATTCCAATACTACCAGTCTGCCCTAGGCTCCTCCCAACACAGCCCCAAACAATTGTGGTCCTCCATAAACTCCATCCTCCACCCAGGTAAAGTTGGTACCCCTCCTTCTAACATCCCTCACTCCTCAGAAAATATTGCTACCTCATTCAACACACACTTCACAAAAACCATACTATCACTAGCTAAACAACACAACCCCCTCCCCTCCAACCCACACCTTCAAACAGTAATCTCCCCACTGCTTTCTCATTTTCTCCTGTACCTACCTCCAACATAAAAAAACTCTTAACTAAACTTAAGCCCACCAAATTAGTAGCAGACAATCTCCCAAGTGAATACCTACAAATTGCAGCTGATGCTCTAGCCTACCCAGTATCCACTTGATTAACCGATCTCTGTCAGAAAGTTACGTTCCCACACTGTGGAAAGTATCACACATAATTCCCCTCCAAAAAGTCGGACCCTCCAGAGAACTAACCAATTACCATCCCAAAGCTATTCTCTCTCCACTCTCCAGAATACTAGAGAGATGCATACACTCTCAGGTCTCAGACTACCTCCTTACTAACAACCTCCTTTCCACTACTCAGCAAGGTTTCCGACCAAACCATAGCACCACCACTGCCTTACTCTCCTTTACTAACACTATCCTTCAGCATAAAAACAATGGCTATCTCTCCTCTGCTACTTTCCTAGACCTATCTAAAGTATCTGACATGGTCACACACAAACAACTTATCTCTATCCTCAATAACCGATCCTTCTCACAATCAGTCACCAACTAGTTTCAGAGTTACCTGTCTGACTGCCAACAATGACATATCTCCCCAACTACCTGTCTTCATAGGGGTTCCCCAAGGATCCATCCTTGGACCCCTACTTTTCTCTGTTTTCACCAATAATCTAGCCTCTGCCACCAAACATGGCACACTCATACAATACGCAGATGACTCAACCATCACCTGTTCAGCCCAGTTCCTACCCAAACTGCAAAAAGTCACACAGGAAGCCTTTTCCTCTGTTGAAACTTGGTTAACCGATGCCCAATTAATACTCAACCCAAACAAGACTAAACTACTCATCTTCCAACCCACCAAACATACTCAAAACAATTCTCACTTTAACATCACAGCAAAAGACAACACCACTATATACCCAACTGAACACACCAAATTGCTAGGAGTGGAAATAGACAATAAACTAAAATTTGACATTCACATATCCATGACCATAAAAAAAAAGTCCACAAAATACTAGGAGCGTTATACAGAAATAAGCAACTTCTCACCAAAGCAGCAAAGATTTCAATAGCAAATTCCCGCCTTATCTCTACCCTATTTTATGCCTCTCCAATATATACCAACCTAAGGCAATGCGATCTAAACAAGCTAGAGACCTGCTACAACAAAATCGCCAAATTCGCCACAAGGGCATCCTACCGTAGTCACCACTGTCTCTCACTTGCTGAACTGGGCTGGCTTGAACTCCCTCACCTCCTTCAATGGTATCAACTCCCACTCGCCCACAAACTAGTAAACCATCCACTAAATGTCCCATCCCTCCAGAATCTACTCCAACCCTATCGCACCACCAGACCACTAAGATCCAGCAAAAAAATCACTTGCAGATCACTAAAGCCAATAACTCTGCTGGTGAAGCACTATTCTCTTGCGCCATAGTCAAATTATGGAACTCCCTCCCAACCACAGTTACCTCCATACCATCATGCACCCACTTCAAATCTTTACTAAAGGCGCACCTAAAACATGCTGGTTATGCACTTGCAACTCCCACTCTAATATCACCAACCCCATTCAACCACTACCTTTCTTTCCACTCCACTAGCTACCTTGATTATAGTAAGCTCAGATGCTCATAAACATAGCACTTATTATACAGTAGGAACTTCTTATTGTAACATTTGTTAATCTCTGTTATGTACTTCACAGGTAAAGATTCTAGTTGTCTACTGATGTACTATGTTCTTCATCTGTAAATATGTTATAAGTAATTGCTATGTAAATAGTTAATCGCTATGTAATCCAATGTAACTACTGTCTGTTTATTTTAACTGTGGAGCTTTTCTCCCTGGGCCTCTGCTGAAAATGGACCTATGTCCAATCGGACACTCCCGGTCAACAAATATATATAAATAAAAAAATAAATAAAATTCTCTCGGCTGCTTCTAGTTCCATACACCTGGTCTACAACTCAAGTCTCCTGAGCTCCAGCTGGATTTTTAAATCCACTGCAGAAAAGATGAGCTGTCCATTCTCCGAGGATATTGTATCTCAACTGTCAGTCTGATTATCCTCCAGGCTGCTGTTTTCTGATGCAGCTGTAACCAAGGTTGCAATCAGGTCTGCCTTAGTTAGGTTTCCATGCACCAACCCCCTAGCCTGGTACATCTCCGCCAGCTGGCTCCTTGTCAGCTTTCCATACTCTTCTGCTGACATGCTGCCTGCTCACCCTGACTAACACTAAGCTAACAAAAGAAAAACAATTGTGATCTGAAATCTTGGTATACACTGTGTGGCTGTTTTACAATACAAAACACGTTTAGAGATCACTGTACATAAGCTACAGGAATTCGCTCGACCCACACCACTACAAGCCAATTAGTATGTGAAGTAGATCCCACCACTGCCATACACTTGTGATGACTGTGCCCTGGCCCAGCAATCAAGGAGCCTGAATCCTCACCACTAACACCAGGGAGACTGTCTCCTAGAAGAGGAAAGGATAACTAATATACACAGTAAAGTACAACTTCCCTTAAGTGCACACAGAGATCACAGTCAGTCTGGGGCTGGCTGCTCTCTTGCTCACCAGGTCCCCAATAAGACTCCCCACTGGCACAGCTATAGGGTCCAGGTCTCAGCCTAACTGGGCAATCTAGCACCTCCAGTACCCTCTCTGTCCAACCAGCGCTTCGTGTCCCTGCCCAAGTAGCTGACACAACATACACAAACTTTGAGATAAGTATTTTTACAACTTCACAGACACTCCTGGGAAAGGCTGTCACAGATTCCTCAGCTGTGCCCCTTTACCCAGACTATATGGTAGTAATTACTGCCACCATCTAGTTAATAATATCAGCTACTAAAAGGTCCTTAAAAGGGTGTCCAATTATTACTGTGCAATATTAATATCCAATGGTAATGTGACTATATAGTTTAAGGCTTATTGGAAGGGCTTAGACAGTAAACTCTATAAATATATAATGTACTCTAAAGCATACTTCATCTCTACACAAAGCAGCCACAGGCAGAATGTTTTAAAAATATTTACTAATAAATAATTAACACACAAGACAAAACTTCTACAACACAGAGATATCTAAGAGTTCACAAATCACACAGAAACTTAAAATAATACAGTAGGACAGGTCTAGTTTCAAAGAAAAATACCTAATTAATCTTTACTAGCTTTAACTATTCCTCTAAGATATCACAGTGCTAAAACTTTCATGTGAGCATAAGCAGAGTGCTGATAAGATCAAAATGCTCCAGCTCTCTTGTGAGAAATGGTATTTAAACATTACTAACAAACATGTCTCTAAGGCCCTCCCAAAATTACATCATTTTTGACACTTAAGTTTTCTCAGTATTCATATCGCATCATCTTAACACCTGGTCTGAGTTCTCAGGTCACAAACTGCATTATTTAGCAATCTAACCCCTCCTCAGAAACTTACAATGGTACAAGACATTTCACATGTATATGCTAAGAGAAACAAAAGCAATAAAAGCACCTTCCACATCTAATTCTGGTTATAAACTTTAGCCTTAAAACAACTGGCATGAAATCTTCATCCAGCCGCCCTCGGGCCAAATTCTAACATGAAAGGATACAACATGTTTCACTGGGCCAGTACAGTGTAATGTTGTCGCCTATTTTGCAGTTCCACATTTCACAGTGTTTTCCTACATTTAAAAACGCAAGCCTGTATTTTACATTTATTTATACAGTTGATAGAATTATATATCAAATTCTATTTGACTAGGCTGGCAGCCTTTGCCCATCTCTCCCCAATCGTCACAACAGCAATTAGTTTGTTTGTCCTATTGACCTGGAATGTCCATCTGGGCAACAGCTTATTCACATTAGAGGTCTGGTGGAAAGCTCTGCATAACAGAAACATTTGCTCACATTTCACAGACATAAAACATATAAACTACTGTCAACATTTCATTATAGGGGGACTTCCAAAATGACTGCACACTGAGTAACAGTTTAATTCTAGCTATCCCAGTGTGAAAATAGAAACTCAGCAGAGAAGGCCAGTAGACTTTTGTGTGAATATTATAAGGCTTTTTATTCTAGCAAATAAATATATGTTTAATAACAATTCTGTATCCGGCCCTCATATCTCCATGGAGACAATCTGGTAAAGAGAAACTGGTTACAATCTAATAAACAGAAACGGACTATGAAAAAGGAGAAATTGGCTGTAAGATGATGTTCTCTAAAAGTACTGATGTGTTTTTCCAGTTAGGAGATCTATAAAGATAAGACAAAAACAGACAGCACTTACTAGAATCATAGGCTGCATCATGCATTTTAGCATGGATAACCTTTCTTTTAGGTTAACGCATGCCTATGAGTGTGGCTGTAAGTCTGAGACACTTGTTCCTATGTTTTATGAAGGTAAAACTTCAATATTTGAAGATGTACACAGTGTTCTCCTTTACTATTAAGTTAACACGTTTTGGGAGGTATTTGGTTGTGTTTTTTTTTGTTTGATGGGTTTCAATAAAACAAAACATTTTGCAAGACATGACATAGGCTCGAATGGATATGAAAAGAAACAACTGTATAAAAGTTCAATCTGCCTAACAGTGTATGCATGTAACACAAAAGTTGGAACTAGACACTTGATTTAAAAAAAAAAGATGTATACATTAAAGGTGGGAATAATAACTTTTCAATACAGTGATGCTTTCTGTAATGTCCTTAAATATCAATGGTCTCACAAATAAATACAAAATAGAAAGAGCAGTGAACTATATTAAAAAATATACAGTGCAAGTTGCTATGCTACAAAATACATACTTGGAAATAAATGAACACACAAATTTGATAAAGAAATGATTTCAGGATGGTTATTAAGAGGAATACCTGGGACAAAGGAAAACAGGAGTACTTAAATGAATTGCAAGAACAGCTCCGGTAGTGATAGAAGAGGATAAAAAAGATAATAATGGTAGATTTGAAGTACTAAAGGGCTACTGGCAAGGGAGTAGGATCACACTGGCTTCCTTTTTTATTCAACCTAAAGCTGCTATAATGGAGCTTAAGAAAGTTCTGAGAGAAATATTCAACTTTCGGCAAGGAATATTATTTATAGGTGGAGAGTGGAATTTGATTTGCAGCTGTGAAGATGTGTCCAGGCACCCCAGAAAGCATAACAAATGAGGGTAGCCTTGTGAAGAAATATTTGGTATGAAAGATGTGAATTCAGTAATATGAGTTTGGAGTAAATTTACATACGATTCCCCAAGATACAAAAACTGGGTTACACTAGACAGAATTTACATTTCACAGGAACGTGTGCATTTAACTGAAGGTCTTGATATGCACCCAATAACTATTTCAGATCATGTCCTAATAATAACTAAAATACAGTAAACTCTCAGTTAATCGGCACCCATGGGGATTGGTAGATGCCGTATAACTGTACTTTCTGGCTGCTTGAGCGTTACTATTAAAAATAGGCCTAACTAATACTGTACCCGATACTATTTGTTTGGTTTGACTTGTTCTTAGGTTGGAGATAGAGATAATTTATTCCTATCTTCCTTTTTAAAACTCTAAACCTCTAAAAACATAAGGTATGTTTCTGCGGGGGAAAACAGGAAGTGCAGCACATGAAAATTGTACTGTATTTCTTTGATTTTTTTTTTCTGGTTGCTTGAGTTCCAGTTAACACAGAGTTTACTGTAAAAACAAAGGGTAATGAACAATGCCGCCTTCCCATCTACCTGTTGAAAAGACAGGAATTTAAGGAATGGGTAGTGGAAATTATTCAGGAACTATTAGAGAAGGTATACATTTCTTCTGGACCTCCACTGAAAATGGACATGCATCCAGTCAGACTATCCCGGTCAACAAATGTAAAATAAAAATAAAATATAGCTAGGGAGTGGGATAAAAGAAAAGTGGAATTTTAAAATAAGGTGAAAATAAAAGAAAAGGAAATATGGTTAAGAAGTGATAAGAATTATTTAGGGGGACTGACAAATGTTTAAGTACTGCAGAATAGGAGGAATCTCACAAAACAATAAGAGAAGCAACTGCACAATGCTAAACAGAAAACAAGGGATTACCTCAATAATTTGCAAGAGTTTAGAAAGACTGCTGTTAAGCAACTGCTTTTTTAAATAACTCTAGAACACAACAAGTTTTAGCACAATGACTCAGGCAACAAAAAGTAGAAAGGGCTGTCATAAAGCTTAGGGAGCCCATAACACAGAGGGTATGAGATGCTGCAAAGGTATTAGAAATATTTTGGAAATGCTATGAAAGTCTGTATAAAGCAGAGAAATATGGAAATCAAGAAAAGGTTCAAATGGAAATGTTTGTGGAATAATTAAATATGCCCAAGGTTAGAGATAGATCAATTACTAACAGGATAGGAGGAGATGAGATAAACATGGTGATGTATAACCAAGCTAAAGGAAAGTCCCCAGAAGTAGATGGTATTCCTATGGAAGTTTGGAAGCTAGGGGGAAAAAAGCTAATAAAAATCTGAAGGGTTTTGTTTAACAGTATTTTAAGAAAAGGAGAAGTACCAACATCCTGGAAGAAAGATGTGGTAGCTGTAATACCTAAAGAGGCTAAAGATTCATCAGATCCATAGGTTCATAGGTTGGTACTAGGCTATCAGCCCTAGGGCCTATACAAGTCTAGCCATAACAATTCCCTGGCTATTTCTTCCCACACTATTTACTTCCCTGGACCCCTGTCTAGCAGGGCGACTGACGTGATCCCCGTGGTGAATTTCCTTTCTCCCATCCAATCGTTAAGGTTCCTTTTGAAAAGGGCCAAAGAGGCACTCTGCTTGACATGTATGGGTAGTCTATTCCAGAATCTGGGGAGTCTCTGGGTCAGGAACCTGTCCCTCCAGCATGTTTTGTTTATTGTGATGACAAGGTTTAGATCCCTGGAGCGTGTGGCTCTGAGGGATTGGGATTTCTTTAAGTGTAGCATGTCCAACAGCTCTGGGTTTGACATAGCTTTGTATGTTAAGCAGAGATCGCCTCCGAGTAGACGATATGCGACAGAGTATAGCTGGAGTTTTTTAAGCCGGTCAGCATAGGACATCTGCTTTAGGCCTGTGATTCTTTTAGTGAGGTATTTCTGCGGCCTTTCCAGTTGTTGCAGATGTCTTGAGAGGTACATACCAAACGGGGCATTGTATTCTATAATGGGTCTAATGAGGGATGAGTACAGTGGGACAATGACCTCCTTTTTTCTGGAAGAAAAGCCCTTAGTGATGAGGTGTGCCACATAGAAGGATTTCCTGACTGTTGTGGCAATGTGGTTATCGAAGGTGAGACCACTGTCCATCTGTGTCCCTAAGTCTCTTATCACACTTTCGGTGTTTAGTGTACTGCCACCTATATGGTAATTCACGGATACATGTTTTTTCCCAAAGGGGATAACTATACATTTCTTGGCACTGAGCTTGAGCCCATGGCTCTGGCACCAAGCATCTGTTTCTGCAAGGCCCTTTTTTAGAGGATCCACATCATTTGGGGATTCAATAATGGCTCCCAGTTTGCATTCATCTGCGAACTTTGTTATCCAGAGTCCCTTAGTGTTGGCCTGTACTTCAGAGAAGTAGATGCCAAACAAGAACAGTCCTAGGACTGAACCCTTAGGTACTCCACTTGTCACTTGTCTGGAGCTGGATTTGGAGTCGGCTACTTTTACAGTGTGGGTTCTATCAGTAAGCCAGTTAGCAACCCATCGGGTGACATAGGGATTAATGCCCAGCTTATTAAGTTTATCTATGATTCCAGAGTGGGGGATGGTGTCAAAGGCCTTGGCAAGGTCTAGATAGGCTGCGAAGACCACCTTACCCTTGTCCATGGCTCTGGAGACCGATTTGAAGAAGTCAATCAGGTACAGGAGACAAGATCGGCCATTCACGAAACCAAACTGGGTGGGGTCCAGTGTTTGAAGGTTGCCAATGTCTTTGTTTATAAGTTCTATGATAATACGCTCCATGGCCTTGCAGATAAAGCTTGTCAGACTGATGGGACTGTAGTTTCCGGGATCCAAGGTGGATCCCCCCTTGTGGAGTGGGATAACTGTAGCTCTGCGCCACTCAGTGGGCACGAAACTTGAGGTGAGGCTATGATTAAACATGACACTTGAGGTGCCAGTTCATATTGTAGTTCATGTAGTACACAGCCCAGGATGTCATCTGGTCCCATGGATGCTGTATTCTTAGCTTTGGAGAGTGCGTTTTTACCTGTGTGGCCGTTATTACTGGAATTTAGCAATCTTCCGGTATTGAGATGGGCCATTTAGGGGGTGAAGTTGGCACTGAATCGATCTGCCAGGATATTGGCAATATTCCTGGGATCAGTATATTTAATGCCATTCTGTTTTAGCTCAGAGCAGATCTGAGCATTGCCATTTAGATTCTTGACATAGTTATAGAATGCCTTGTTGTTGTCTTTGGAATCTTTGGCAATTTTATTTTCGTAACTAGCTTTGGAGGATTTTATGAGGGATCTCAGTTTCTTCCTGAGGCTGGTAAGGAAGTTTTTTGCATCCTGGGACTTTCCTCTTTTCTGCAACAGTTTCTTCCTTTTGTTGTAAAGTTTGTTTATGGCAGAGGACCACCAGATTGGCTTTCTTTTTTGGATGAGAGCATCTTGGTTCTATTTGGGATGGCACGATTCATGCATGAGTGGATGTGCTCGTACAGTGCCTTAGTGTAGGATTCAGCAGTTGAACTTTCAGTTCCCGTCTGCATGGGTGTCATGAAGTTTGTCACTTCTGACTTGAGTAGCATGAAGTTGGCTTTAGAGAAGTTTTTTATGGAGGTTTCCTTACTGGGGGTGGGGTGGGATGTGGGTGTTAAGGGTGATTAGCTTATGGTCAGACCTGACTAACGAGGGGGTGACCATAGGTGTGGAGCATTGATTTCCCATGTTGGTAATGACCAGGTCTAGGATATTGGAGCCCCTGGTGGGACTATGGATTAGTTGATCCAGGGCATTGGAATTTATGAATTCCAAGAACTGTTGGGCAAAGGTGTTGGTGCATGAGTAGTTTTCCCAGTTAATGGCAGGGTAGTTAAAAATCACCCAGTATAAGGGTGTTTGGTTCTATCTTAATATTTTCCAGTATGTTCAGAAAGGTGTAGTGAGAATCTTGGCGTATGGTGGGGGATCTGTAGCAAGCTACAATTTGGATTGCAGTCTTACCTAGTGTTAGTTGCACCTGGAGAATTTCAGACGCATAGTGTTGGGCAACTAGCCTGGTGGTGTGAATATCCTTGGTGAATATTGACACTCTTCCACCCTTAGTGTTTTGGTCCTGCTTTGGTGGCCGAAAAGTATGGTAAGAGTTGTAGCCTGGTATTGCAGGGTGCTCTCTGGAGCCTTGAACCAGGTCTCAGTTACTTCACAGATATCGATGTTCTCCATTTTTAGGAGTGCCTCGAGAGAGTGCATTTTGAGGTTTAGACTTCTAGCATCTGGCTTCATGTAGGCCCATTTTAACACTAAATCATAATTATAAAGTGTTTATCGCTATAATGCCTAAAAGAATGGCAAACATGATGCCAAAATTGATAGATATGGATCACTATTTTTTTGGAGGGGAGGCAAACATTTGACAACATTAGCAGAACACTGATGATCCAGAGGGAACCAGAATGTAAGAAAATGCCACTGTTGTTTTGTGGGTTTTAGTGCTGAGAAAGCATTTGCCCTGCTCATAAAGTCCCAGTTTACTTTGTCAATGGAAGCATCTGCATTCCTTGATAAAATTATAAAGGTTGATTAGGAGGGCATATGAGGGATCGGAGGAAAAAGATGAAAGTGGGTGGGGGTCTTCTGATAATTTCTGCTTGAGCAGAGGAACAAGGCAGGGGAGCTTGTCTTCTCCTTTGTTATCTGCATTAAATTTAGAACTGCTGGTAAAAAAAATAAATAAATAAGGGACTCAAAAATTCAAGGATATAATTGGTATGGTAGTCAAGAACAGCTGCTCTATTTGCAGATGATATTATTTTATACCTGACAAAATCAGAAAGTGTTTAGGAACATTTTGAGACAGTTTCAGATCTTTTTGGGATACAAAAGCAAAACAAAGACAATACGGGTAAGTTATGTACCCACATGAGTTGGTTCTGCAATATCCATATTTATGGGTGTGATGATGTGAGATATTTCCAGGTATGCCAGGAAAAGTACAGCAGTGGATGTATAACATATGCCAGCATAGCTTGCTGGAGTTTTGTAAAGAGTTATATGTCATTTGTATATCAAACTGATATCTACAGGTGCTTGTGCTGAAAATGTATATGTAAAGCTGTTTGTGTTAAAAATCTACCAACAGTGGGTACTCTTCTTCTCTTTTGGCCGTTCCCATTAGGGGTCGCCACATCGGATCATCTGTTTCCATTTCTTCCTGTCCTCTGCATCTTGCTCTGTCACACCAACCAACTGCATGTCCTCTCTCACCACATTCATAAACCTTATTTTACCTGGCAACTTCATCCTTAGCATCCTTTTCCTAATATACTCAGCATCCCTCCTCAGCACATGTCCAAACCAATGCAATCTTGCCTCTCTGGCTTTCTCTCCAAACCGTCCAACCTGAGCTGACCCTCTAATATACCGATTCCTAATCCTGTCCATCCTTGTCACACCCAGTGCAAATCTTAACATCTTTAACTCTGCCACTTCCAGCTCTGGCTCCTGCCTTTTTCCCCCAACCCATACAACATAGCTGGTCTCACTACCCTCTTATAGACCTTCCATTTCACTCTTACTGGTACCAGTCTGTCACAAATCACTCCTGACACTCTTCTCCACCCATTCCAGCCTGCCTGTACTCTCTTCTTCACCTTTCTTCCACATTCACCATTACTCTGAACTGTTGATCTCAAGTACTTAAACTCATCCACCTTTACCCCCTGCATCCTCACCATTCCTCTATCCTTCCTCTCATTCACACACACATATTCTGTCTTAGTCCTGCTGACCTTCATTCCTCTCCTCTCTAGAGCATATCTCCACCTCTCCAGGGTCTCCTCAACCTGTTCCCTACTCTCACTACAGATCACAATGTCATCTGCAAACATCATAGTCCACGGAGCCTCCTGTCTGATCTAGCCTGTCAACCTGCCCATCACCACTGCAAATAAGAAAGGGCTCAGAGCTGATCCTTGATGTAATCCCACCTCCACCTTAAACACATCTGTCACTCCCAGTGCAGACCTCACCACTGTCACTCTACCCTCGTACATATCCTGTACCCTCTTACATACTTCTCTACCACTCCCGACTTCCTCATACAATACCACAACTCCTCTCTAAACACCCTGTCACATGCTTTCTCTAAGTCCACAAAGACACAATGCAACTCCTTCTGACCTTCTGGACAGAAATGAAATGCACCTGTATGTGAGACTGTACTTTAACTGTTGAATATATTGTAACAGAGGATATACTGGAAGAGAAAAGGTTAGTTTCAGTCCAGCTAACTTTGAAAAATAGTCTGAAATTAAATTACCTGGTTTAAGCCATAAGGATTGTATTTTACAGTTCTGCCTGCAGCCAGAGACAAAATGTATGTGAAAGTCAGGACTAGGAATCCTACTGTACTGTCCTTAGGGGTGAACTAATTGCCAGCCTGGAAGGGTGGAAGTTTTTGAAATGGTTTTATAGTTTCCAGATGCCATAAGACATCTTAGCAAAGCTCTGTGTGTGTGTGTGTGTGTGTGTGTGTGTGTGTGTGTGTGTGTGTGTGTGTGTGTACTGTGGCACATATGTGTTAGATTCTGGTTCAGTTTCTAGTAAAGGGGGAAGTGTGGGAACTAGAGTCAGATAACCAGATGTATGTGATGTCATTCTGCAATCCAGCACTGAAATGATATTTTAATACTAGATGAGACACAAGTCTCAGGGCAGTATGTTTTTCAAACTTAACAAAGGACCACTCATCCACTTCATCTTGCTTTGCTCTAGTAAGTGAATTATGGAATAGTAATTATTCGATCAGTCAGGGAAAGCATAGTGAGATTAGTTAAATATTGTTTTTCTGTATCTGTGGTAACCTTTCTATCTGTGTTATTTTTAATATTTCCTGTGACTGAAACCTTGGGGTTTACTGTAAATACATATTTAGTATTTTCATGTTCTTTTAATATTTGTTATTAAATATATTTAAACCTTTCATTGTGAATGGTCTTTTAGAGAATATTTTAACCTTTGAGAGTATTTATATTTATTTGGTGACACTGTGGCCACTCCTGAAACTCTTGCTGCACTGGTCAAACACTACCACTTGCATTAGTATTAATTTTACTCAGTATAATTGGGTACCCTTGTAACAGCTTTAGTGTAGCTGGATTTGGAGTGTTCTGGTGTCAGTATCTACTTTATAGCCTAAGCAGAGGGGACATAGCTGGTAAATTTGTGCCAGCTTTTCCCAGGTGTGTGTGTGTGTGTGTGTGTGTGTGTGTGTGTGTGTGTGTGTGTGTGTGTGTGTGTGTGTGTGTGTGTGAAAATCAAATCTGTTAGCTACTTGGAGCAGGGACACAGAGCACTGGTTTCACGGAGAGGGTGGTGGAGGACTTGGCTAGGAACACTCAGCTGTGGACTCAACTCTACAGCTGTAGTCAGTGTGGAGTCTTATTTGGGGCCTGGTGAGAGAGAGGAACATCCAGCCCCATGATTGGAGTGTGTTCACTATGTGCTCTTAAGGGAAATTGTGCTTGGTGCAGAGAGCTGCATCTGAAAATACTGTGTGTATCTATTTTTATTCCAAGTGAATGTCCCTCACCGGTGTCAGTGGTGAAGATTGAGGCTCCTTGATTACTGGCCTAGAGCAGGGATGTTACAATGGGGACATGATAAAATGAAGTATTCAGGAGTATGAATTAAAAATGATTTTGGTGTGACAACTAAGGATATGTGGGAAGAGACTAAACAACAGATAATACAAAACTGAGAAAATTAAAGCTCTGTTATGTAGATTTGGATAGTAAGATACAAGCAGTTAAAACATTTTTAGTCCTTTCAGTCTTATATACAGGTCAGGCATATTTTTATCAACCAGAGGAAAAGTTGTGGATAGCAATTAATAAAGAGCTGAAGGATTTTTATCTGGGTGGGGAAGATGGCAAAAGTCAAGTGGGATAAGCTGATTCTTCCAATAGAAAAGAGCAGGTTGGGATTACCCGATTTGAACGGATATTTCAGAGCAACACAGTTAAGGCTCCTATACATAGCACAAGCAGAAAACTATAATTCAAAGTGGAAAGGGATGATGACGAAATAGGGTGGAAGCTCAAGAAACAAGGAGAGACTGGGATTTTGGATGCAGACCTTTAAGGAGAATAACAATAAAAACACACAGAATATTATAAAGTAGCAGAAAGCATTCTATGAACTAAGCCAACATGAGAATGGAGAAAGGAAATTCTGCCGCTAGGGATGATTGCAATTAGGGATACAGACAACAGCAAGAGGGGGCTGGAATTTATTGAAGAAAACTGGCAAAGGAATCAAGGTATAGAGAGCAAATAACTAGAGAGGGAAGGGTAGCAGAATGGGAAGATGCCAAGCATTTATTTGGACTGCAGGTTAGAGATTGCTTTCCATAGCAAGGCTTGATATTAGAGTATAGGCAGCAAGAAAGAAATAGGAGGTTTCTAAACAAAAGACCAGCCCTGGTAGAGTTTTTTACTAGAATCTAGAACAGAAGCTGCCATTAAAAAATGAAAAGTTAGTACATCACATAAAATACTGCATAATAACTATAAGAATCAATCAGAGGAAGTTAGAAAGGACTGGGAAGAGAGATTGGATAAGCAATTCACAAAGAAACAATGGTGGGATATATGTATGTCTCCCAAATATGCAACAAAATCTAGAAGATTTAGGATTTTTGCTTGGAAATGTTTGCATAGATATATTTATATCCCAAGTAGACTCTAGATAATTTTTTCTCAGGTAGACAGCAAATGTTGAAAGTGTGATAGGGATGAAAGAGATAGTTGGGAACATATTTTCTGGGAGTGTAATGAGCTGTCAGACTTTAAAGATTCCCTGAAGATTGCTCTGTCAGAGATAGTGGATGAGCAAATTGGTGTAACTAGGGAAATTATTTTTCGTAGTTATGATACAGAATTGGAATCACTTAGACATAGTAAGGCTTTGCTGAGTCGAATTATGGTGGCTGCCAAAAAAGCAATTACTAGAAAATGGAAATCAAGGTCTAAACCAACTGCACTAGAAGTAGTGAATATAGTAACAGAGATAACACAACTAGAATTTGTATCGTTAGAGGAGGGTAGGAGCAAATAACATAGAAAAAAAATGTGAATTGTGAGAAGAGTAAATACAGGGGAGGAATGAGGGTTAAAAGAAGGCAGGTCTTAAATGAGCTATGTAATGTTTGACTGGTAATGATCAGGTAGATTATAAGTGATGTATAATGTTTGCAACTAGGATTATGTCAATATGGTGTCTGATGTTAAATGCTTGCAACTAAGATTGTGTCAATATGTTTTTTTTTTCATTTATATAAATGCACAATTGTCTATGTCATAAGTGATTATCTAATAACGATGTTTTTTGTTTAAAAAAAATTACAGGGGGACTTCCAAGATAGCTGCTCACCAATTAACAGCTTAATTTCAGCTCTCCTAGGGAGAAAAAAGAAACTGAGAAATAAGAGCCAGTGATATGGACAGCCTGAGTAAAATTCAGTTACTCGCTAATATGTACGCTACATGGATACCAACAGAGAAGAAATTTAGAGAACTTGAAAGAAAATCAACCAGAAAAGGTGAAGGGAAAACACTGACTGGAAAGAATCCTGCAGCTGTTCAGCAAAAATCAATTCAAGCTTCAGCTTTGCTACAAGAGACAGAGTACGGTAACTTAGAAGAAAAAATAAATCAAATGGACTCAGGGGTGATTAAAATAAAATGAAACACTGAAATAATATATAAACTCAAACAACAAAAGCCTGGAAAATAGAATAAGTTTTAACTACCTATACAGATGAACTGATAAAGTTGCAAGAATCACAGGCTGAAATGAAGAAAAGGCTGGCGGAGTATGAGACTTCTCATTAAGAGCTGTTTCAAAAATGTTACAGTTAGAAGACAGAATGTGCAGAGAGAAAAAAACAATATTTCCTGCTGTACCAGAGAAACAGATTGCATTAATTTTATTATTTTTTGTTCTGTATTAATTTTATGAAAGCATAAATAAGCACCTTGACTGGTATTCCACAACAAGATTTATTAACTGAAAAGGCACATCAAGTGCACGATCCAAACCTGGCAATGAGAAAGCAGCTAAGACCTGTATTAGGAAAGATGCAATCATACCAGCAGAAAGTTTTGATCCTTACAAAGCTACGGATGAAAGGAAAAGCATTAATAATTAAAGACAGCAGAGTACTTGTGGAAAATCCTTATTTACTGTACACCAGACAGAACAGAAGAAAATTTATTTCCACTATCAGGTAATGTCAAGAGGCAGGTATGAGATTCAAGCTGCTAAACCCAGCTGTCTTCAGAATATTTTTTCTGGGGGAATCAAACATATGTTTTGATGGAGAACAGCCTAAGGAGGAAATAAGTTTTTCAACAAAAAGAAGGGGACACTGTTTCTCATTCTTTGACAATAAAGTTCATAGAGAGACTTTGCCAGTGAAACCTTTTTCAATGTTCCAAAAGAAAATGAGAGACAGAAAAAGCACAGCAGTTGACTTGAAGAATCAGGAGTACATTGGACTTGAACTAGCGTCTGGTGTTGGGACATGGACATGAACAGGAAGATCAGCAACAGTGAAATCAGTGAATAAATGTGAGACTATAAAGCATCAATAACATTTGTGAAATATGGTTTTGCAACAAGTGGCTGAGAAAGGCTAGCATTTTGCTGACTTTGTTAAACTTGTGGGTCGACTGACTGTAAAGCATATACCCCATTTTATGTCAATGTTTAGAAGAAACCAAAAGGAGAAAAAAGTAATTGTAAGTAAAACAACTGTTGTTCTTATTAGTATCTGTATAAAACATTTCATGATATAAACTGCCTGTTATATATAGCAAAGCAGTTCTGTGTAGTGTGTAGTCAGAGGTATTTTAAATGTGGTGGTAGACTTTTCAATGACTGCTGGATATGTTAAAGATACTAAAGAAAACAAGAGCATCTTTTTAGTTTTAGAAATATAGGTTTTACAGTATAACAAGAGAAGAAATGCTTGAGAAAAGCAAATTTAATGTTAACATGCTGTAATCTTTAGCTACTGGGGTGGGGTATAAAAGTGCATTGACTATAGTACACGTAGAAATAAGATACATTCTCTTATTTTTACAGTGCTTAATGTCTAAGATGAATACCCTTGGCTAATTTATACACACATATTTTTGCAAGCAAGTAAGCTTGAAAAATAAGACAAAAATGATAAAAGCAATGAAAAATGCCATGCTTCTTACACCTGCAAAGATGTTACCTTGTTTTTTTTTTCCATTAGCAAACATTCCTTGGGAGTCAAGAAGCCTGGTGCTAAACCAGCTGTACATTCTGTTCTGAGTGAAATTTATAAAGATTAATTGTGGTCTACTTTTACAAGAGGAGCAAGCCATCTTGAGAGTTCAGAGCATTCTTTGATGAGGGAAATGCACAATCTAAAGGTACAAGTGCAAGAAGTTCAGTGAAAAATAAAGTTTGAAATTAAGGGAAGTGAATAAGTGGTGGTAGCCTCTCTAGTAGTCTTAATACTTTAATGCATTTAGTAAACAGTGTACATTTTATTATTTAAAGCTAACCAGTGCACTTTTTCTTAGGGCTAAAAGTTAATGTTTTCTGAAAGCATTGAAGCTGTTTTCACATGTGGGAGGGGAACAGAGATAAGAAAAGAATAGATAACAAGTGAATGTGGGAACACAGGCTGTTGCATGCACTTCAGCATAGGTAAACTTAACTTTACGTTAAATAATGACTGTGGGTACAGCTGTCGATTTGGGGCAATTTTTCCTATCTGGAGAGTTAAACTTCATTTTTTGAAGATGTACATAATTATGTGTACTTGTTCTCAGTTAATAGGGACACAGGTGTTTTAAATATGTATTTATTTTTTTGTCCGAGGGTTTTCATTATAACAATCTTGAAAATGTGATATAGCTTCAAATAGATATTAGAAACAAAAACTGTAGAAAAGGTTAGCCTGCCAAACATTAGTGTCTGCATGTAACATGAAAGTTGGGAATACACAATAAAAAATGACATATAATTGGTGAGAACAACAACTTTTTATCATAATGGCTACACCACATTATCTAGGAAGATAAATGGACTTACAGATATAGACTAAAACAAAATATTACTGAATTATATTAAGAAATGCAGAATGCAAATAGCAGTAGTGCATGAGACACATTTGGAAGGAATGATTTCAGGATGGATATTCAGCTCAGTATGAAAAACAAAGGACAAGGGGAATAATTAATTATATTAATTGCTAGAAGGGCTCCAATAGTGATAGAAGTGGGGGCAATAATGGTAATTGTTTGGTAGTAAGGGGCAATTGGCAAGGAAGGAAGATTACACTGACATGTAATTATATTCCAACAAAAACTGTTATTATGGAGCCTAAGAAAATTTTAGGAAAAATAATCAGCTTTCATTGGGGAATATTAGTTACAGGTGGGGCAAGAACTTGATTTGTAATAGTGAGGATGTATCAGGGGGACCTACGAGGGAAAAGTTAACAAAAGAGGTTAGATTTCTAAAGAAACTTATGCAAATATTTGGTATGTATAATGTGGATTCATTAGTAGGAACTCTGACACAATTTGCATATTATTACCCAAAGTACAATATCTGGGCTAGAAATTATATTTATCAGGAACACTTGCATTTAATTAAAAGCTTCAATATACATTCAATAACTATTTCAGATTATGCATCAATAAAAAGTAAGATAAAACTGCAGGGTAATGAATTAAAATGAAACATTGGTGCTTTTCTGCCTACTTGTTAAAAAGAGAGGAATTTAAGGAATGGGTTGTGGAAATTACTCAAGAGTTATTAGAGAGATAGAAATATCTTCAGAAGTTGTAGGTAGTGACTGGGATAAAATGAAACTGGACTTTAAAAACAAGGTAGAAATAAAAAAGAAACAGTTATGGTTAAAAAGTAATAGGAATTACTTAGAGGGGGCTGTCAAATGTTAAAGTACTACAGAATAAAAAGAATCCCACAGAACAAGAAGAGGCAAAAACATAGAGTGCTAAAGAGAAAATAAGGGAGTATCTGGACAATGTATACATTGACAAAGATTACTATTAAGCACCTATCCTTGATAATAACTTCAGAGCAAAAACTGTTTTAGCAGAATGACTTAGTCAAAAGAAAGAAGAAGGGGCTGTTGCAAAATGTGGAAAACCTAGAGCAAGAAAAATAACCAGAGATCCTGCTGAGATAGAGATAGTTCAGAAAATGTTCAAAATATGTACAAAGCAGAGAAATGTAGAAATAAAGAAAGAGCAAAAATGGAATTATTTATGGAAGACTTAATTATGCCAAGGTTAGAAGTAGATAAAACTTAAAGACTAACAGATAAGACAGGATGAGATAAACAGTGATGTATAATCAATCTTCAGGAAAGTCTCCAGGAACATATGATATTTTTGTAGAAGTTGGAAGCTAGGAAGAAAAATGTGATAAAGATCTGGAAGATTTTATTTAACAGTATTTTAAAAGGAGAGGAAGCACCAACATCTTGGAAGAAAGTTGTGGTGGCTATATTACCTTAAGATGGTAAAGACCCATCAGACCCAGCATTTCAGTTTTAAACCATAATTACAGTGTTTATGTCTATACTAGCTAAAAGAATGACAAATATATTGCCAAAATTGAGAGATATGGATCAATGTGGTTTTGTGGAGGGGAGGCAAACATTTGACTACATTAATAGATCAACGATGATCCAGAGGGAAGCAAAATATAAGAAAATACTGTTGTTGTTAGTGGGTCTTGATGCATAGAAAACATTCAATAGATTAAGCTGGGATTTTATGAGTATGGCAATGGAAGCATTTGCATTCCCCTTATAGATTTGCATTCTCTCATACGATAATAAGAATTAAAGTGGGACTGCTCTTCTCTGATAACTTTTGCCCTCTTTCCCCTTTATTTGCTTTATATTTGCCATTGGCAAAGAAAATAAGGGACTCGGAAATGTAAGGATATAATCAATATGGTAATCAAGAAAAGGTGGCTTTATTTGCAGATGATATGATATGATTCTCTACCCGATAAATCCAGAAAAGACATCTCAGTTTCAAGTCTTTTAGGGATGTACGATTAATGAACATAAAACAGAGGCTATAGCTGAAATTATGTACCAATGCATGAATTGATTCAGCAATACCCATATTTATGGGGACATAATAAGATTAAGTATTTAGGAGTATAGGTTAAAAAGGCTTGTGTTATGGCAGCTAGGGATATGTGGAAAGAAACTAAACAGAAGATCATACAAAAAGTGAGAAACTGGAAGCTCTTGTTTAAGGATCTGGAGACCAAGGATAGTAAGATACAAGTAGTGAAAATCTTTTTAGCCCCTTTAGTTTTATAGGCAGGTCATGCATATTTTTATCAACCAGAAGGGAAGTTGTGGATAATAATTAACAAAGAATTAGAGGAATTTATCTAGGCGGGAAAGAAGACAAAAGGTACCTTGGATAAGCTGATCCTTCCAATAGATCAAGATGGTTTAAGATTACCATATTTGAAGGGATATTTAGAGCTACACATTTAAGGTATATATACATAACACATTCATAAGGTTATCATTCAAAATGGAAAGGGATAATGGTGAAGCAGGGCAGAAGTTCAAGAAATAAGTTAGAGTGAGGTTTAGGATGCAGATCCTTAAGAAGAACAATAACCATACAGAATATTATATTCATAAAGTATTCAAAGAGCTAAGTCAAAAAGAGAAAGGAGAAATGAGACTCTGTTAAGAGGGATGACTGCAGTTATGGTTAAAGAAATAGTAAAGAGGGAGCTGGAATTTACTGGAGAAAACTGGCAAAGGAACTAAGCTATTGGGAGAAAAAGTAGATAATGGAGGTGTGATGTGACAAAGAGGCAACTAGGAACATATGTCTTGGGAATGTACTAAATGTACAGCATGCTGTACATATTATAACTACAGTATATGATTTGGCAGATTTAAAAAATAAATGTCTCTACAGAGTACTCTGTCAGAAACATTGGGGGAGCAAAGGACTATAACTAAGGAAATTATTCTTTTGAGTTGAGAAACAGCATCTGAATTGCCTAGACATAGTAAGGCTTTACTAAGTTTTATTCTGTTAGCTGCCATAAGCAATTACTAGATAATGGAAGTCAGAGTCTAAACCAAGTGCATCTGAAGTACTGATATTATAAGATAGATAAAAGAAGTGGAAGATGGATCTTTAGAAAAAGGAAGGAGCAAATTACAGAGAAATATACGGAAAATTATCAAAAAATACTTGCAGAATAATGTTCAGGAGGAGGAATGTGGTTTAAGAAACAGCAGAAATTCAGAAATTTACTTAAGAATGGACTGATGACAGCTACAAGGAAAAATGATATGTGATGTATAATTTATGTAAATGGAAACTACTAATACAGTTTGTTTTCTTTTTTGTTAATGCATATTTGCCTATGTCTTAACTGATAATAGAATAAGGTATTTAAACAACATTTCATTACAGGTACACTGTACATACATTTGATTCTTAGCATGAGGAGGTGAAACAATTGCACTAATTTTAAGAACCAATCATTATACAAGAAGTCCTATAAATTTGATTTATGGTCGTATACCGTATTTATAGCATGTACAGCGTGCTGTACATTTAATAAAAAAATTCATCTCTGGGATTAGAACTAGACAACTCATAAGCATGCTCCAGTCACTGAGTTATGGGATGGACTTCTTCTAGGACCCCCCGCCAGTTGTTGCTGGAGTCATCTCTTTCAGGATCCTCTCACTGTATATCAAAGTGAAACACTAATCTAAAACTCGGGTTGTGGGAATTACTTGCTTCTGAGGCTAAATTCAAGTATCTTTGCGTTTGGTTGGTATGCGCTACTGAACTTTTTAATACTTATTGCCTATGTTGTAAATAATGCAAATTAGATACACTGTACTACACTGACTAGTCAAAGGCATTTAGAGCCTTAACTTTCTCTATACAAACTTCTCTCCCAATTACTACTGTACTTAAACAGCAGCTGCATAAAGAGGCTCTGGTTTGCACTAAGTGGCACACTGTTCTTCATGTATAAACTTAGATGTTTGTTTTAGACAGATGTTTGCCCCATGTGGCACATTACTCTTCAAGTGTACACTTAGACTGTGTAGTTTGTTTTGGACAGTAGATCAATCAACTCCAAACCTCATAGGCACAACTCCCCTTACTGCCCACATCAGTAAGCACCTGGAACCATGGATTTGCCATCTTTGTAGCAAGCCTGGTTGAAATGGGGATCCTGAAACAATGTAACAACTGTCTCATGTTTTCTGTCAACCCCCTTCGATTTAAACCAGTGGACACAGTGTGTGAGAAATGCAGCTAAACAGTGTTATTACTGAAGGCAAAGCTCTCCTCTCATACATAGCCACCACAAGTAATAAGTAGGTTGTCAGTACCTTCCAACGCCACACTAAACAAAGCACACTTCGCTAAGAACAAACAGACAGACTTTCACATGCAGAAGTTCTTTAAAAGTAACCTACTTATGCCACAAAAATCCTAAAAGTAAACTAAGAAATGCTTAGCCTTGCAACTTCACAAACACACAAAAGGTAGCACCTGCCATGTAAAATATTTGAGTCACACTAACTCAGCTCCAAAACACATAAAGCAAACTTTCACACAATGCAGTATCCTAGTCATAAGTGATACCATATGAGACACATCAATGCACCACTCATCAGGCTGTGCAAGGAGAAGGTCACAGTCAATTACCTATCAGGCATCAGGATTCAAAAGATTATTCAAACATTCAAGCTCCTGCACCACAAGTACACACAAGGCACAGATGTAGAAATGAAGGTGTAAATAACTTCAGATATACCTCCCTGGACATATGAAGAGATGTATGATAGAGCTCTCTTAATAATCGTGTAAGGCTGGTATCAACCTATCCTTGAGCTGCATTCTACCATCATCAAAAATGATGCCACAGTAAGGAGAAAAGATTATTGTCCTCAACAACTGTATTAGCTTCTTGTGTCATTCAAAGTGGGTGCAAAAAATATCAGTCTGACAGGAGATGATAGACAGTCCTGACTACTTTACCAGGAATGGTCAGCCCTCCAAGGCTTTTGTATATTGGCTAAATCCTAGTCCACCCCCACAGTCCACACAACAAAACAAAATCTGGATAAAATTAAGATGTTAAGGAATTCCAAGAGGACTGCACCCTGATCAACAGCATAATTTCAGCTTTCCAGTGTGAAAGCAGAGACTGAGAAATAACAGCAAGTGAAATTGTCATTCTGGGTAAAATTCAGTTACTGGCTAGTAAGTACACTGCCTGTATGCCAGGAAAAAAAGAACTTTAGAGAACCAGAAGGAAAAGGAAATCAAATAGAAAAGGTAGAGAGAAAACCTATCTGGGAACAGTCCTATAGATGTTCAGCAAAAAGCAGTTCAAACTTCAGCTTTGTTACAAGAGATGGCTTCCAGTACTTTGGTGGAAAAATAAGTGAAATGAACTCGGATGTGACAAAAATAAATGAAACATTGAAGGAATATATTAACTCGAATAACAAAAGGGTGGAAAAAAACAGCAGATTATTCAGATGATCTGATAAAATTGCAAATATGGGTTGAAATGAAGAAAAGGCTGGCTGAGTATGAAGCTTCTGAAGAAGAGATGCTTCAAAAATTGGCAGAGTTAGAAGACAAGAGCACACAAAGAAAATCTGATATTTTCTGTTGCTCCTGAGAAATTGGAAGAAACAGACTGTATTAATTTTATGAAAGCACAAATAAACAACTGGGATGGCATTCCATATTAGCATTTGTTAATACACAAGGGCACATAAAGTGTCTGCTCTAAATCTGTCCATGAGAAAGCAGCTAAGACCTATATTAGTAAAGATGCAAAAGTACAAGCAGAAAGAGCAGATACTGACAAAACTGTGGAAGAAATGAAAAGTATTAAAAATTGTTGATAGCAGAGTGTTTCTGGAAAATGATTATTCAATCTACACCAGACAGAAAAGGAGCAAATTTATCCCAGCAATCAAGGAATGTCAAGAAGCAGGTTTGAGATTCAAGCTGCTGTTTCCAGCTGTCTTCAGAATATTTCTTCCTGGGGGATTAAAGACATTTTGGATGCAGAACAGGCAAAAAAGGAAACAAAAATATCAACAAAAGTGAGCCAACAGACAGAAGGGGTCTCTCATTCTTCTGACAATAAATCTCATAGAAAGTCATTGCCACTGAACCCTCTTCCAATGTTCCAAAGGAAAATGCTTGAGAGAGAGAAAAAAAGCACAGGAGACGGCTAGAAGAATCAAGAATACTATGGACTTGAGACACAGTCTTCTGCTGGGAAATGAAAATAACTATGATGAAGATCAGCAACACTGAACTTAGTGAATAAATGAGAGACTATAAAGCATCAGTCATATCTGTGAAACACTGCTTGCAAGAAAGAGGGTGAGAAAGTCTGAACTTTTGTTGATTTTATTAAACTTGCGGGTAGTATAAAACATATATCTGACTTTAAGTCATTAATGTTTAGCAGCACACAAAATGGAAAAAAAATAACTTAAGTATAACAAACGTTCTTATTAATATTGGTATAAAATACTTCATAATATAAACTGCATGTTATATGGTAAAGTAGTATAGTGCGTCATTAGGAGTATTTTAAATGTGGTGGAAGTCTTTCCAATGACTGCTGTATGTGTTAAAGATATTTAAGTAAACAGATATGTTTTTCGTTGTAAGAAACACGGGCTCTATAGTATAATAAAAGAAAGGTTGGAGAGAAGCAAGATTATGTTATTACACTGTGATCTTGAGGGCTGAGGTGGAGTATAAAACTGCAGTGAGTATACTATATGTAGAATTAAGATAATGTATTTTATTTTTACAAGGGTGGATGCCTTGATTAATGCCCTTGGCTTAAGCCATAAACATGTTTTATAAGCAAAATGTGAAGTTTCTCGTATCTGCAAGGATATTAGCATGTTTTATTTTTCTATGAGCATTGTTTTTTTTTTTTAATGAGTGTGTTCTCAGTGGAAGTCAAGAAGTTTGCAGCTGGAGGCAGTTGTACATTATGTTCTGAGTGAAATTTACAAAGACTCCATGTATCTGAAGAGATGTTAGCTGCTTTTTTTCTCACTGTTAATTACGCTTACATGGAGATGTGCTGCCTGCAGCTGCAAGCAATTAATCTTGAGAGTTCTGAGCATACTTTGCTGAGGAAAGTTTGAGAGCTTTTAAATTGTTTGATAACTCCAGAACACAAAAAAGTGTCTGCCGGAGATTAGCTGGACAATGAAAAACCTGAGGAAGTTCAGATGTAGAGCTGGTCTTCAAGTGGTTACTTCTGTGGTGAGGTTCCAAAATATGCCTAAGATTGTGAGTATGATATACCTGCCAGCCTCCATGTAAATATCTCTTAGCACCATTGAGAAATGAGATAGTAACATGAGTAGGTTTTGGCATTTGCAGCAGCTATCAATAGTGCACTTTCATTGTGATGACTCATTTAGTGTTGGCTAGCAGTATGATAACTACTCATATTATGATGTTTAGGCACACAAAAAACAGGATTTTACCAACCAATACAGTGAGTGAGATCTGAATCATGCAAATGAGACAAAAATAACAAGCAGACTCTGGGGATTAGTGAGCCTATGTAGCTAATGCCTTATGTCATAGTGTGTACTGAATGAGAACATAAATGTCCCCAAACATCGAATGCTACTGAAAAAAAATTAAATTTAAAACTGTGGAGAAATAATATCAAATCAGGGACCCATCAAGGAGAACCCTTAATGTTGTATTTGTGTCACTTAAGACCATGCAAACATTAAACACCCTCCACAAAATACATGTACTCTGACAGTATTAAAGAAAACACTGAAAATGCTCTACAAAGCTTTTTCTACTGTACCACATGCCATACACCAGAGACATGGTCATTTTGTTAGAGGTTTACAATGATTATCCTATGGGACAAAAGGATTCTGCCACATTCAGTAAAGATCATAGTGCAAACACTTGTATGATACACTACTCAGCAATTAGCTGTGCATTTACGTAATACACATGGCAAAAACAGCACAAGATGAAGGTAGTAGACACATTGTGATGTCAATTATTTGCTGACTTTGACAGCAGAAAACATTCTTGGACAGTCCAAAATCTATGCCTCCAGAACCAAACCAATTGGTTTCTACAGAAGCTGCTAACTCTTACTATACATGCCAAAGAGCAGTTTTATACCTTTACTGTTTCTTCCCAACGGATTCTCTCTCCAGCAAGTCCCGATACAAGTTTTGCAGCTCTGTCCAGTTTGACTTCCATTTCCTCAGCTCTCTTCCGTAGCTCTTCCTTCTGAGCAAGTTTTTCATCGTAATTTTTCTTAAGCATTTCTAGTTTCTCACCAACCTTGAGGAATAAAACACAATTCCATGTCAGGAGTATACAACATTTAAATATTTAACCTGGAGAATTCATCGTCTGGTCTACTGCAATGATACACAATATGTACCCACAAATTAAATGAATAATGAATTGTTTACCCAGTGTAACACTTTATTAGGAGAAGTCACAAATTTAGATGTTCTCTCTTTCTCTCTTACATGTTATATTCAGAACTTCAGAATATGCAGTGCTCTGATTATTCAGCAAACACAAAAAAAAACACACACTCAAATAAAGTGACAGATCTATTACCACTGGCTTTTTTCCTTCATGTCTTTTCTCAGCACTATTATTTTAAAAATGAAAGGAAATGCCCAGAGATGAGCTGTACACAGATGTTTCAAAGAACTCCACTGGACTGATGATTAAAGCTGTAATAAAATATTGCACAGTGCAGTTTATTGTGCTAATTAAAGTGTAATGCAAACAATAAAATATAATCCTAGCACTCTCTAACATATGTCAGGAAAGCACACTTAAAATGTTGGGAAAGACAGATGAAGTGATATCCTAAAAGGTTCAATGGTATACTTACATACAATTAAAATACATAGTTTCAGTCTCAAAGTCCTTACATAGGTACCAACTTGAATTCAACATTTCACAGATTATGCAAGTCTTCAGCTTTTCAAATTACATTTCTCTTAATTTTATTTATACCTAGAAAATCAATAAAGCTTATTTTCTATTTTCTTCTTGGTATGTAGTGGCAGTGCATACGTAAACAAAACAGAAAAACACTGCATTACTGAAAACATGTGATATTCATTCTGATACTGCAGGAAGTTTATAAAAAGGACTTCAATAAAATATTGCTAAAATGTTTTGTGACATTAAAAAATAACTGATAAGCAGCCACATCATAAATGAACTTTTTTTAGTATGTTGGGGTATTTTACACAGCACACTAGGATCTAATAGATAAACAACTGGCAGGAAAAAAAGATGCCAAGCAATATGCAAATGTATAAAGGCAACTTATTTAAGTACAACTCAAAAAGGATGTGCAGCATTCAGCAGTTGAAAATGCTTAAGGGCAATAAACCTTAAAACACAATTATGCAAAATCTTTGGATCATGAAAAATCAGAAAAACAACAAGCAGAATAAATGGACAAACAGGGAAGTGTTCATAAACATGGTGTGCAATTGTATATAGCCGATATGCATTTAGTGATATATACCAGAGATCTGTGCAATTTACATCCCCCCCAAATACCTGCAGAAAACCAAGTATACAATTGTGTACTTGGGGTACATGGTGTAACCATGCATATGAATATGGGATGCTCCAGAAGTGATTTAATTAAAAAAAATCTCTGATGTATGAAGAAATGTAGACACCAGATATTTTGTTAATTACTCTGTTGTTGATGCTTGTTCACCCATCAGTTATCCTTTGCCCAATCATCCCATTTGTTCCTCATCACCATGGTGAAGGCTGATCTGAATTGGATATCATTTAGTCAGCTATTAGGAGTGGTTGGTGGAACCAGAAGGTGACATGCAGTGGTCATCCTTCACTTCTGGAAGGGAAGTTGCTAGCAAGTAGCCCCTCCCCATTCCTGTCAAGCATGGAAGGTGGTTTCTCTGGTCTCCACTGGAGACATCACACTTCTCCATGTATCCCCCCCGAGCATCCCAAACCTTCCTCCACTCCCTGAAAGAGGGAAGTATACCACAACCCTTTCCTCCTCTCTTTCCCTGCTCACCTACTCCAGTGCTGGAGCTACTAAGCACTGGCCACCTGGATCACAGTAACAGCTTCTGACACATAAATTACAGTGTTACAAAAATACAGCTACTTCAAAATACAATCTTCAACCTGGCTAAGCAATATCAGTAGTTTTGGAGGAAAGTAAGCAGCTTGAATGAAAAGACAAGTAAAAAGCAAAACAAAAGAAAACAAATAAGCAAAAAAAATGCTACAAGGCTGTACAGCATTGCCTTGCCAGAACAGCATGTAGACAAACAGAGTACCATGACCTGACACACTCCAAAACAACCTCTATGACATCAGGAATTCCACACCATATCCTTATCTATGAACAATATGGAAAGCACTTATGTTTTGCAAGCATGGGCAATGATGCATAAAGGTTTGTAAATCACTCTTAGCTTAGAATGCAGAACTTGGCTGCACACTATATCATTCTAGTAACATGACTATTAATCACTGTCTGTACACATCATTTCCTACAGTTATAAAACTATAAATTCTATCACAATTTTAAATTTACCAAGTAGTACAGAACAGCACAGACACATGGCCTTTCCTTCGGTGTGCACTGAATTAGTTTGTGCACCATATCAAAAGTTTTGAATTGGCTGAATACTCACTAGCCACTCCACTAAAGCCCAAGTGTGTTTGCATATGAATGGGAAAGAAGGTATGTCAGGTAGGTATAGTGGATATAAAAAGTGTACACACTCCTGTTAAAATGCCAGGTTTTTGTGATATAAAAAACTGAGACCACAATAAATAATTTCAAATATTTTCCTACCTTTAATGTGACTTATAACCTGTACAATTCCACTGAAAAACAAACAAATCTGTTAGGGGAAAAAATATAAAAAATAAAAAATGCACAATAAGCTGGTTGCATAAGTGTGCACACCCTTAGACTAATACCTTGCTGAACCACCTTTTGATTTAATTACAGCATTCAGTTTTCTTGGGTACACACCTGCCATCAATTAAAGAGAGTCTGATTAACCCCAAATAAAGTTCAGCTGTCCTAGTAGGATTTTCCTGACATTTACTCAGTTACCTGCTACAGCAAAAGCTATGGTTCGCAGAGAGCTTACAAAGCATCAAAGGGATCTCATTGTTGAAAGGTATCAGTCAGGAGAAGGGTACAAAAAATTTTCCACAGTATTGGATATACCATGGAACAGAGTGAAGACAGTCATCAAAAAGTGGAGAAAATATGAGACAACAGTGACGCTGCAAAGAACAGGACATCCTTCCAAAATTGATGAAATGACAAGATGAAAATTGGTCAGGAAGCCTGCCAAGAGATCTACAGCAACACTGAAGGAGCTGCAGGAATTTCTGTCAAGTACTGGTTGTGTACTATATGTGACAACAATCTCCCATATTCTCCATATGTCTGGACTATGGGGTAGGGTTGCAATATGGAAGCCTTTTCTTACACCGAAAAACATCCAGGCCCTGCTAAAATTTACAAAACAATACATCAAGTCTCTCAAAAGCATATGGGAAAATGTGTTATGGTCTGATGAGACCAAGGTTGAACTTTTTGGCCACAATTCCAAAAGGTACATTTGGCGCTAAAACAACACTTTGCATCATCAAAAGAACACCATTCCCACGGTGAAGCTTGGTGGTGGCAGTACCATGCTTTGGAGTTGCTATTCTTCAGCTGGAACTGGGGATTTAGTCAAGGTGGAGGGAATTATGAACAGTTCCAAATACCAGTCACTTTTGGCACAAAACCTTCAGGCGTCTGCTAGAAAGCTGAAGATGAAGAGGAATGTCACAGTTCAACATGACAATGACCCCAAGCATACATCCAAATCAAGCAAAGAATGGCTTCACCAGAAGAAAATTAAAGTTTTGGAATGGCCTATCCAGAGCCTAGACCTAAATCCAACATAAAATCTGTGGCGCGAGCTGAAAAGATGCCCTCACAATCTGACAGATTTGCAGCACTTTTGCAAGGCAGAGTGAGCAAATATTGCCAAGTCAAGATGTGCCATGCTGATAGACTCCTACCCAAGAAGACAGAATGCTGTAATTAAACCAAAAGGTACTTCAACAAAGTATTAATTTAAGGTTGTGCACACTTATGCAACCAGCTTACTGTACGTTTTTTTATTTTTCTATATTTTTTCCCTTAACAGATTTGTTTTCAATTGAATTGTACATGTTATACACCAGTGGGCTCAGAATTGAACCCTGATAGGCAGAGGTGATGATTAGTGATCAGCAGTATGGTTTCATGCCAGGAAAGAGCACTACAGATGCGATGTTTGCTCTGAGAGTGTTGATGGAGAAGTACAGAGAAGGTCAGAAGGAGTTGCATTGTGTCTTTGTGGACTTAGAGAAAGCATATGACTGGGTGCCTAGAGAGGAGTTGTGGTATAGTATGAGGAAGTCGGGAGTGGCAGAGTATGTAAGAGTGGTACAGGATATGTACAAGGGTAGTGTGACAGCGGTGAAATCTGCAGTGGGAGTGACAGATGTGTTTAAGGTGGAGCTGGGATTACATCAAGGATCATCTCTGAGCCCTTTCTTATTTGCACTGGTGATGGACAGGTTGACAGATGAAATCAGACAGGAGTCTCCATGGACTATGATATTTGCAGATGACATTGTGATATGTAGTGAGACTAGGGAACAGGTTGAGGAGACCCTGGAGAGGTGGAGATATGCTCTAGAGAGGAGAGGAATGAAGGTCAGCCAGACTAAGACAAAATATGTGTGTGTGAATGAAAGAGAGGATAGAGGAATGGTGAGGATGCAGGGAGTAGAGCTGGCAAAGGTGGATGAGTTTAAATACTTGGGATCAACAGTTCAGAGTAATGGCAAGTGTGGAAGAGAGGTGAAGAAGAGAGTACAGGCAGTGTGGAAAATAGTGTCAGGAGTGATTTGTGACAGACAAGTACCAGTAAGAGTGAAAGGGAAGGTCTACAAAAGGGTAGTGAGACCAGCTATGTTATATGGGTTGGAGACAGTGGCATTGACAAAAAGGAAGGAGTCAGAGCTGGATGTGGCAGAGTTAAAGATGTTAAGATTTGCACTGGGTGTGTTGAGGGTAGACAGGATTAGGAATAAGTATATTAGAGGGTCAGCCCAGGTTGGACAGTTTGGAGACAAAGCCAGAGAGGTGAGATTGCGTTGGTTTGGACATGTGCTGAGGAGGGATGCTCGGAATATTGGAAAAAGAATGCTAAGGATAAAGCTGCCAGGTAAGAGGAAAAGAGGAAGGCTAAGATAAGGTTTATGGGTGTGGTTAGAGAGGACATGCAGGTGGTTGGTGTGACAGAGCAAGATGCAGAGTACAGGAAGAAATGGAAACAGGTGATCCATTGTGGCGACCCCTAACCAGGAAAGCTGAAAGAAGAAGAAGAAGAAGGCACTCACGTCCACTAAGCACCCCCCCCGAGTTCAAATATTGCTCATACTTGTATAACTGGGTTCTTGAACATAGCCTGCACTAATTTTACAACATTTCCTGGACTTCCAACAACCACAGGATTACCCAAATCAGTTTTCTTGGGACCAAGTCATATGCCTTCTCTAAGTCTAGTAATGCTGGACTCCTCTCGGCTCACTTCTTTTTTGCCACTCTCTCTCTCTCTCTCTCTGCAAGCAGAGGATCAGATGTGTTGCATTCTGACCTGTATTCAAAGATCTCACCTTCCATCTTACATTCTACTACTTTGAATATTAATTTATCAATTAACCTATCCAGCACGTTCATAAAGTGTGAAAAGAGCCCGATACCTCTAGACTGCTCACAGTTGTGAATATCCCTTTTCTTCTTGTACCCAAGCACTAAAATTCTTATTCTCCTTTCATCTGGGATACTCCTTTCTCTCCATACTTCAAGGAGTCCCCTCAGGAGCCACTTCTCCCCAACTCACCCAACATCTTGATCATATCTGCCATTACCTCATCTGAGGCTGTTGCTTTCTCTGACTTAATTTTCCTTAATGCTGCTCTTACTTCTTCTAGCATGGGCTCTTCTTCTTTCACAATTGGCTATGTATAGGGATATACAGCTTCTGTGGGGTTTACTTTACTCAGAAACTGTTCAAGTATCTACCTACACTATATAAAACTTGAATTCAATGGTTATCAGTTGGCATAATGTTTATGGTGTCTGCCTTGCAGACAAAAAGTGTAGGGTTTGATTCAAATATGGGGTAAAACTGGCTGGGCTTAAAATGGTCTACAGTGACAGTCAGCCTAGCACTAATCTATGAACCATATTACATTCACACAAATGAGGATTCACTAATATATGCAGTCAGAATTTTTTTACACCAACAAAAGCTGTTCTACCAAATAAGTATATAGCCTTTTTACTTCAACTATATATATGGGTGTGGTAGGTTAGTCAACTCACCGTTCTTCAGATGACAGATAGCCGAAGATATTTTCAGTAAAATGCACCACTGATCAAGCTAAGGATATGTTGGAAAAGACTAAACAGAAGATAATACAAAAACTGAGGAACTGGAAGTCTTTTTATATGGATATGGATACTAAGATACAAGCCATTAAATGTTTTTAGTTCCTTTAGTCTTATACAAAGGTCAGGCATACTTTTATCAACCGGAGAAGTCATGGATAGCAATTAAAAAAGAGTTGAAGGATTTTATCTGGGAAGGGAAGACAGCAAGGGTCAAGTGGGATAAGCTGATTCTACCAACAGAACAAAGTGGACTAGGATTATCTAATTTAAGGGGGTATTTTAGAGCAACACAGTTAAGGATCTTATACACAGCACAAGCAGAAAACTATAATTCAAAGTGGAAAGGAATGATGCTGATACAGGGAGGAAGCTCAAGAATTATCAACAGATTGGGATTTTGGATGCAGACTCTTAAGGAGAACAATGAAAATATAAATAAAAATAAAACCTTAATACAGAAGAGGTAATAAGAAATCTGGGGACCCAGGTAGATAGCAATCTCTCCTTTGACAATCATATTGCCAAAGTAGTTAAGAAATCCTTCTATGTGGCCCATCTAATTAATAAAGGGTTCGCATCTAGAAATAAAGAGGTTATAGTGCCCCTCTACTCATCACTCATCAAACCCATCACAGAGTACAATGCCCCATTTGGGATGTACCTCACAAGACACTTCCAACAGCTGGAAAGACCACAAAAGTACCTCACCAAGAGGATTACTGGCCTCAAACATATGTCCTATGCAGCCCGACTGAAAAAACTCCAGCTGTACTCAATGGCATATCGCTTACTCAGAGGTGATCTCTGCCTGACTTACAAAGCCATGCCCAACTCAGAATTGATGGACATGCTCAACCTAAAGAAATCCAAGTCACTGCAAGCTACGCGCTCTAGTGAGCTAAACCTCACCACAACAATAAATAGAACATGCTGGAGGGATAGATTCCTGTCACAGACTTCCTATGCTTTGGAACAAAATTCCAAACTACATTAGGCAGAGCCCCTCACTAACACTCTTCAACAGAAACCTTGACAAGTGGATGGGTAACAGAAAATACACCCTTAGGATCACTTAATTGGCTCTGCTTGACAGAGGATCAGTTAATTAATCAATTGGGTGGCGAAAGCCGACACACTCTGGCTAGGCTTATAAATGCCCTCGGGCAGATAGCCTTGTACCTACCTATGAACCTATAAAATCATACAAAGTATTATATTCATAAAATAGCAGGGAGTATTCTAAGAACCAAACCAGCACAAGAATGGAGATAAGCGATTTTGCAGATAGGGTTGACTGTGGTCAGGGATACAGATCATAGGCAAGAGGGGGCTGGAATTTATTGAAGAAAACTGGCAAAAGAACCAAGGTATTGGGAGCAAATAACTAGAACGGGAAAGGTAAATGGGAAAAGGCCAATAATTTATTTGGACTGCAGGTTAGAGATTGCCTTCCCTATCAAGGATTGATATTAGAGTATAGGCAAAGAGAAAGAAATAGGGGGCTCTTAAATGAAAGACCAGAAATGGTAGGGTTTTTAATAGAATCTAGAACAGAAGCTGCTATTAAAACAGAATAATTAGTAAAGCATATAAAATATTGCATGATAAATATAAAAATCAATCAGAGGAACTTAGAAAGGATTGGGAAGACAGATTGGATAAGCAATTCACAAAGAGACAATGGAGGATAAATGTACATCTCCCAGATATGCAACAAAGTTTAGAAGATTTAGGATCTTTGAATGGAAATGTTTACATAGGTATTTTTATACCCCAAGTAGAGTCCAAAGAATTTTTCATCAGGTGGATAGCAAATGTTGGAGGTGTGACAGGCAAGAAATAGGTAGCTGGGAACATATTTTTTGGAAGTGTGATGAGCTGGCAGACATTTGAGATTCCTTGCAGACCGCTCTGTCGGAAATGCTGGGTGAGCAGACTGGACTGACTGGGGAGATGATTTTTTGAGTTATGCTATAGAATCAGAATTGCCTAAATATAGTCAAGTCTTGCTGAGTCTAACTATGGTGGCTGCCAAAAAAGCACTTACTAGAAAATGGAAATCAAAGTCTAGACCAACTTTACTTGAAGTAGTGAATATAGTAACAGAGATAAAACAACTGGAACTGGGATCTTTAGAAAAGGGAAGGAGCAAACTACACAGGAGAAAATGGGAATTGTGGGAACAATATATGCAGAACAGGAATGAGGTTTAAGGGGCAGGATTTGAATGAGCTATATAACGCTTAACTGGCAATGACTGGATGGTTTATAAGTGATGTATAATGTTTACAACTATAGTTGTTTCAATGGTTTCTGTGATGTAAACTGTAACTAAAGTGATATCCTTTTGTATCTTTTTCATTCATATAAACATAAGATTGCCTTTGTCATGTGTGTAAATTTAATAAAGATGTTTGGGGAAAAATCATCTTTACAGGGAAGACAGGACATACCCCCCCCCCAACCCCAAGGCTATGGCACACTGTCAAAAGATTGTAATACTCTTAACATATACTGGAAGAATCACGCAGATAAAAATAAGCAAAAAGGTTTATTTTACATGCATGGAGACATGCTACAAAGTACATGGTATGTCAGCAGTCTAAATTCTGTACACTTCACATGGGTTTTTATACCCTTCCCTGCACGTACACAGTGGCTGGTTACTAGACAAGGAATTTCACTCAAGGCTATAATTCACATCCCGGAGCCTTAGATGGTCAGAGGTCAGGCACAAGATAAGCTTGTGCCTGGATCAAGGTATCATCTGTGCATTCCTCTTTGGTCAGCAAATTCTTTACAAGAAAAACAACTTATTTTAGCTTATTTCTTTGCACGCAATGCAGTTTCACATTTTAACCCTTACTATACATGATACAAAGATGTTGAACACAAAGATTCTTACTACATTTCCCCCCTAACAACACTTTGTATCATCAGTAATACATTTTATTCATACAGTTTTTCGCATGACTCATGTTCTGTATATTCAGAATAATAAGCTTTAGTTGCATTGGCAGACAATACATTTGATATTATCATTCGGATGCAAGGAATGCAGCAACAACCCAACAGTAGGAATATAATGGCACCAACACATATAGCAATTAAGACATTCATAAGTACTGTTCCCCAATTTCCAAACCAATTTTGGAAAAAATCAGTTAATGGATTTTGTCCTGGTTTTGTAAGTTTAGAAACTTGTTGTAGGATCTCCAGATGGCTGTTGATGTCATATTCGTTGTCTGTAATGAACGGACAACACTCGCAAGTACCTCCTTTCGCCACTAGGGTGAAATCGAGCGCCATACGATTCTGCAATGCTACAGTCCTTATTGCAGTTAACACATCCGTCACCAATTCTAGCGCAGAAAAAGTTGCATTGCTCAGAGTTTCTAACAGTTTTGACAGTTTTCTGAGCTCCCAAATGGATTTTACTGTCCCATAAGCTGGAAGAATACCAGCCCAGGAAATAACATCATCGCCCAAGTCCATGTGTGATAGCCCCTTGCTGCTACTATGGGCCAAATCGTGGTGATAGATCCAGGATGCATCAACGTTACCTACGGGATTAACAGGTTTATTAACAGCACGTACATTTCGCATTTTACCTTGGGGAAGAGAAAATGTATATCTTATAGCTGGTGCTAAATAACCCAAAAAACAACTGCCTGACCAATTCCTTGGTAATCATTTGTATGCTTTTCTACCACAGATAAAATAACAATCATTTACTTTAAGTGTAATATTGACTGGAACAGAGTGATTTCCTTTGTCTTGCAGCCCTTTAAACAAAAGGTCATACACAGATAACATTTTTTCAAAGAAACTTGTACCATTAATAAGCACTCTTATAGGCTTGAAACTCGTTGCACAGTGCCCATCTATTATACAGTTATGAATTATGGTTACATTACACTGACTCCATCCAACCTTACAGTTCCATTCTGGCGACCCATGAGGGGTAATGCTTTTGTCCTTTAAGGCTACATTTGAAGTTTCAAATAGTAAATTAGTCCATGTATCATTTGCCCCCAAAGGGACTGCACCTAACATTAGACCACCATGTACAGTAGGGATAGCCGTGCATATCCAACAATTTGAAACATTAAAAGATAGAGCATATGCATCATCTCTCTTTACTTGGCTAGTCTTGTTTGAAAAATAAAAACGGCCAAAACAGAAAAGTAACAATCACACTTATTAACAACAAAATTAGTTTGGAATGCTTTTGTGGGAAAGGCTACTCCCTTACGGTATTTCTCTGCATTACTACAATAGTCAGATATTCATACAAAACAAGATTACTACTAATCAGTGTTCCTCAGGGGAACTCAAGTTTTTGTCCAGTTCAAACTGTTTTACCAGTTTACAGTGTTTCAGATGGATCCACGATGTTCTTTTTTTTTTTATTCGGACTGCTGTAGGTGTTGCTATCAAAAACTGGTATGGACCTTCCCACTTGGGGGAGACCCACGTCTTCCTCTTGACAATTTTAATCCAAACCCAGTTCCCGGGTTTCGCTTCCAGGATCCTGTTGTTCTTCTGATCTGAAAAGCAATCATTCGTTAGAGAAGTGTTAGTTCTGGTCAGCAACAATTTCCTCATGTAATCTGCTATCTCTTCACCCCCCTCACGTTCCGCAGGCAAAAATTTTGCCACTGCGGGATGTAATAAGGTCTCCCGTATAATAGTTCAAATGGTGTGACCCCTTTTGAGGTGGGAGTGGTACGCATAGACAGGAGTGCCAGAGGTAAGCAGTTTATCCAAGACTGATGTGTCTCAGCCATGAGTTTACATAACTTGCCTTTGAGAATGCCATTATGGCGTTCAACCAACCCTGCTGACTGTGGGTGGTAGGCACAATGGTGTTTTAACTCGATCTGAAAAACGGCGGCCAGCTTTTTAATAACTTGGTTTACGAAATGTGTGCCATTATCAGAATAGATGCGTGTAGGTAGCCCAAAATGAGGGATAATGTTATTTGTAAGGGCCTTGGCTACCGACAGTGCATCTGGGTGTGCTACCGGAAAAGCTTCAACCCATTTCGTAAAAGCGTCAATAATAACTAACACAAATCGCTTCTGTTGAACAGGAGTTAGTTCAATAAAATCCATGCAGATTGTGTAAAATGGATACAGAGGCAGCGGAAAAGCTGCTGGGGTGATCCGCACCCCACCACCATGGTATCGTGTACAAAGCAGGCACGATAAACAAAATCGTTTAGCGTATGCTATAAAGCCCTTGGTCCAGAAAATTTGCTGGATCATTTGAACCATAGCAGCAGGGCCCAGATGAGATGGGCCATGCGTCACTAATGAGGCATACCTAAAAAGGTTTGTTGGCAAGACATACTTATCATTTGGACCTACAAAAACACCCTGCTTTTGAATAGCCCCATATTTAATCCATCGCTGTTTTTCCTGAACTGTACTAAGTTCCTGCATTACCTGTAAAGTTTGTAGATCAAATTTATCTGTAGGGTGAAGTTCCTTCTGTGTGGTCTTGAGTGCAAAAGTAGAGGTTAAGGCTACACTTTTTGCAGCTTTGTTAGTCAGTGCATTTCCAAGTAGTACTGGATCCTTGGCATTCGTGTGTGCTGCGCACTTGCAGATGGCCAGTCCCCGTGGCAGTTGGACAGCTTGTAAGAGGCTAAGGATTAAATCCTTGTGGGTTATTTCCTTTCCTGAGGCCGTAAACATTCCCCTATTTTTCCATTGTTGTGCAAAGACATGGACCGTGGAAAAAGCATACTGACTATCTGTGTAGATAGTAACTGCCTTATCCTTGGAAATGGTGCATGCTCTGGACAAAGCAATCAATTTGGCCGCTTGTGCGGACAGGTTCCTGGGGAGGGGTCTTGCCTCTAGTACCGTAGTCTCAGTTGTGACTGCATAACCCAGTTGTGTAATGCCTGCCTCATTTTTACATGCTGACCCATCTACAAACAGGGTCCAATCTGAATTTGCCAAAGGTTGGTCCTTAAGGTCTGGTCTTGGTAAGACATTAGAGTGTATCAAATCTAAACACACGTGAGGGGCACCATCGTCAGCTGTAGGTAACAGCGTGGCTGGATTAAGAGTGGTGCATCACTCAATGGTCATGTGTGGTTGTGAAAGTAACGTTGTCATGCAGGATAAGTGTCTGCTAGGAGAGAGAGAAAGGTAACTTTATCCTGTAGTAGTATTACCGCGACAGAGTGCGGTACTCGTAAGGTAAGGTCATGAAACAAAACTAGGGTCGCAGACGCTTGCACAGCCTGTGCGGCTGTGACTACTGCCTGTACACAGTGTGGCAATGATCGTGCCACTGTGTCCAATTTACTAGAATAAAAAGCTAATGGTCTCAACTTATTTCCATAGGTTTGCAACTGAACCGATGTCATAAAGCCCTGCTTACAATCTACTGTCTGAACAAAGGGTTTTGTATAGTCAGGGAAGCTAAGTGTTGCAGATCCTGCTATCAATTGTTTTACCCTAGTAAATGCCTGTATTGCCTTATCCGTCCATTGTCATGTGCTGCCATGGGAAATGCGAAAATAAGTTCCAAAAGTGGACTTACTTCCTCTGCATAGTTGGGAATCCAACTACGACAAAAATTTGTTATTCCTAAAAATGACATCATTTCTTTTTTTGTGCTGGGCATTGGTGCCTGTAAAATAGCTTCTTTTCTACAGTTATCTAGTTGTCTACCAGCAATTGAAATGGTATAGCCTAGATAGCGTACTTCAGTTTTACAAAATTGTAATTTAGATTTATTTACCTTATGTCCCTCTTTCGCCAAAAAATGCAATAACCGAATAGTTTCGGACTCACAGACAGCCTCTGTGGGTGCAGCCAGTAAGATGTCGTCCACGTACAATAGTAGATGACAGCCATGCTCTGGTTGAAACTGTGCCAGGTTTGTCGACATTTCTTGCGAAAAGATTGTAGGGCTTTCACAATATCCCTACGGTAGTCGTGTGTATGCTTTCTCATAAACGTAAAGGCGAACCAAATCCTACTATCTTCCTGTAGGGGAATAGAAAAGAATGCGTTACTAATGTCAATAACAAAAAAATACTTATCAGTGGGAAGGATATCATTTAACAAAACAGATGGATCTGGGACCATAGGAGCCCTTGGCACTACAGCAGCATTTACAGCCTGCAGATCCTGTACCATTCTCCATGTCCCGTCCGGTTTCCTTACTGGGAACAAGGGTGTGTTACACAGTGAATCTGTACATGGAATTAAAACCCCAGCTCTCAGTAGAGCCGTGATCACTTGAAAAATGCCTTCTTCTGCCTTTTTCCTTAATGGATACTGACGCTTATGAGGTCTAAAATCGGATTTTGGAGTTATTTTAACCTGTCCTGCTGTTTTCATTAGCTCAATGTCGTACTGTCCTAGGGACCATAAGGATTTTGGTACTGACTATAGTTTTAATTCTTTTTGTGGGGTCAGAAAGCATAGTCAGGATGGCATGCCTCCTGTCGGTGTTAACCGATCTTCTCGAAGATGTACCGTTGGTCTGACCTGGGTTACCCAATTTAACTTCTGTACCTGAACCCCCTTACCTGCCAGCTGTTCCGGTGTCATTTTTGACCAATCGGTAACCTTTTTCCCAACTATATACCATGCCGTTTGTTCTTTCCTAGTCACAGATACATGTGGGATTGAGGCATTTTGAAAAAGCTGTTGCATGTCTCTTGTGAGACTACAAGTAACTGCGGAGTTCCCTGCCCTGTCCCAATAAAGATTTTGTAATAGGATCCTGGTCACCTTGTGTTTAAAAAATTGTTCCTCATACTTGGGATCAGGTCCCACATTTTTCCTGTAATACATTGTACAGTGTAGTTGTTTGGCAGCCTCTGGTAACTGAATAGCCGTACTATATTTGCTCAAAGCTAGATTAGTTAATTCATTGGCCATGCTTTGTGGTCCTGTTTTAATAAGATCATTACTATACCAGTAATGTAAATTCCCTTGCCCTACCTGCAACATTTCATCCTCATTTGTCTGCCTTCGTAATCTTCAAAATGTCTCCCTCTGCCTCTACCCTGTCCCCTTCCTCTACCTCTGTTGGACGGAGCTTATATTAACATAAGTGTTCCATCCGCGCTCACCGTAAAGGTTTGAGCCTGTTTTCTTTTCTTTTCCTCAAGATATTTTTCTGTATGTAAGGGGATATGAGTCTATGGACAGGGTATGTACTTTAGCTTTTTTTTTTGTTTTTACTCTGATTTGTCTATACTACGGTTACGTAGTTTTAGAGTCTCCTCTGCTTGTTTTTTGTAAAACTACGGAGGGTATTTTTCCCTGCTTCTCTGCCTCCTGTAAAACTACGGATGACACCTTTTTTTGATTTTCTGCTTCTTTTTCCTGATACAGGGGTGGACCGACCACTTCTTTAGGGACTTCTGGATACAAGGATGGGGCTGTCGGTTTACGACAGACAACAGATGTCTCATCATCTTTTTTATGGACAAAAAATGCACCTTTTGCACTCGAGCCACCACTTTCCTTATTCGAAAATTGTTCCCTATGTCTCTTATTAGCTTCTTTTAACCATTTCTGTGCTTGAGGGAATCCCACCTTTACTGGATTTTTAACTTTGCCTCCCAAGCCCCATGCAGATCTCTCACCAAATTTTGATATTCTGATCTATTTAAGTTACCACTAAATCCATAATTTGTCTTTCATTTTTTATGTATTTTTAAGTTTTTTTTTTTCTTTTTTTTTTTCCCTTGGATGTAATTTAAACGTATATTCCTCATCTTCAGTCCTTTTATTTAAGCAGCCCTTACTAGCACAACAACTGCTTCCTATTCCCATTTTTCTTATTTAAAAGAAAAACTGTTTCCCATTTTTCTTATTTAAAAGAAAAACTGTTTCCTTTTCCTGAGATCTCTACTGGTCTTTTGTAAAATTTAAACAAAAGAAATTCCTTTATGACTAGGCCCTTTGTTCTTTTTAAAAAGAGAACAATACAAAAAGAAAGAAAAAAAATGTTACGCTTACCTTTCTGCGGTTCTTACGACCCGGTCGTCACCGTCCCACGGATCGAATCTAAGAGTGACTGGCCTCTACTTACGACTTCTTTGTCGGAGGTCTTTCCGTTCAAGGGAGCCTGAGATTCGTTCTCCCTTTCCTGTACAGGTTTTTCAGTCCCTCTTATGCGATTCGTACCGTGAAGAGGTGGCCCCACGATCTTGGGTGCCAGAAATGTCAAAAGATTTTAATACTCTTAACATATACTGGAAGAATCACGCAGATAAAAATAAGCAAAAAGGTTTATTTTACATGCATGGAGACATGCTACAAAGTACATGGTATGTCAGCAGTCTAAATTCTGTACACTTCACATGGGTTTTTATACCCTTCCCTGCACGTACACAGTGGCTGGTTACTAGACAAGGAATTTCACTCAAGGCTATAATTCACATCCTGGAGCCTTAGATGGTCAGAGGTCAGGCACAAGATAAGCTTGTGCCTGGATCAAGGTATCATCTGTGCATTCCTCTTTGGTCAGCAAATTCTTTACAAGAAAAACAACTTATTTTAGCTTATTTCTTTGCACGCAATGCAGTTTCACATTTTAACCCTTACTATACATGATACAAAGATGTTGAACACAAAGATTCTTACTACACCCCCCCCCCAACCCCAAGGCTATGGCACACACAACATCTTAGTATGTGTGCTAACACTAATCTCACCAAACCCTAAGCTTACACCTTATCTTATAAAAACCACATTCCCTAACTCTAATACTAAACAAGACATTCACACATTCATCATACACAACAGCATAAACAACACGCACAGACAAAATACTAAATATTCCTTCTCTAGTCATTACTCTAACCCCAACCCCCAAACACTCATACGCACTCATATCTCTAATACTGAAACTTTCGAAATATTTGAGTTTTGGCATTAAAACAAAATCCCAATTACCGCAACTGTAAAAGTACAGTTGTGTAAGTAAACATATCATAGCAGCAGATGTTTGAATGACATTGTTGCAGTTGCCTTAGCTATTTGGGTTATATCTTGACAAGAATATAACAGCCATCCAGCTTCCAAAGCTTAACGGCACCTTCCATGCACCTAAACTGTTAGTCAGCTTGAGCAGAGCAGAGAAAAAAAGAGTGGTTTGTGTGTCAAACCCTTCAGAGCTTTCATGCCAACTGACAGAGGAAGGATAGACCCCTGAAAATATCAAAGCTGGGAAAATAAACATAAAAGTCCTCACCTTGCTAGGATAATAAACATAAGGGTCCTCACCCTGGCAGCAAGAAAACATACAAAAATGGGAGGATCAAGGGAGGGAGTGACTATGGCAGCAGTGATCATCAAACATTTACTGTTATGGTAAGTTTACTTACATAAATATAGTGAGATTAGTTAAGTACTGTTGTATTTGGTAAACTGTAGGAACCTGTCCACCTGTGTTATTTTTAATATCCCCTGAGACTGAAACTTTGGTGTTTACAGTAAATAGATATTTTGTATTTAATATGTGAAGTCCCCACTCTGGGCCAGTAATCACGCAGCCTGAATCCTCACAATTGGCACTGGAGAGGGACATTTACTTGGAAAAAATGGATACACCCAGTATTTCCATATGCAGTTCTCTGCATCAAGCACAATTTCCCTTAAGAGCACACAAGGAGCACATTCAGCCCGGGGCCTGGATTTCTCTCTGTCTCTCCCCAAGTCACTAGTAAGGCTCTCCACTGGCACAATTGGAGAAATAAGTCCTCAGCTGAGTCTCCAAGCCAAGTCTTCCACCACTCTCTCTGTGAAACCAGTGCTTTGTGTCCCTGCTCCACGTAGCTGACACATATACACTGTCACTGTCAGATTTGATTTCACACACACACACAAACCTGGAAAAGCCTGGCACAGATTTAGCCATTGTGCCTCCTTCTGCCAGACTATAAGGTAGTTATCACTGTCACCAGATACTATAAAGCCAGCTACCTAAGGCCCTTGAAAGGGTACCCAATTATACTGACTAAAATTAATATTAATGCAAAAGGTAATGTTGACCAAATAGCCATGCTTCAGGAGTGGCCACAGTGTCACCAACAGATATAAGTACTCACAAGGGTTAACATATTTATCTAAAGGACCAGCCAGAATGAAAGGTTTAAATGTATTTAATAATAAATAATAACAGAACATGAAAATATGAAATATCTATTTATAATAAACACCAGAGTTTCATTCACAGGAAATATTAAACATAACACAGGTGGACAGGTTCCCAAAGATTACAATAAAACAATGCTTAACTAATCTCACCATATTTTCTTGATTGATCTACATAATTATTATTCCCTGGTCACTTACTAGAGCAAGGCAAGAAGAAGCAGGTGAGGGAGCCTTCATTGTCGGGTTGCAAGAAACAGACTGCTCTGAGACTTCAGTCTCCTCCAATTGTAAAATATTACTTCTGTACAGAATGACATCACATGCACCTGGTCACCTGATTTCTAGCTCCCATGCAATACCCCCCATTGCTAGACTCTGTCAGGATTTATCACATAGGTGTCAATAATACACACAGAGAGCCTTGCTATGATCTGCTGCAGCTCCTGGAAGTCATATAACCATAAAACACCTCCACTCTTCCTACAGGAGCTAATAAACCATTCTTCTTACAGACCTTGCTTCTCTGGCTTCATTCAAAACTGTGAGATAACATTGTTATGGCCTAGGCCCAGTAATTTAATTTCTTACTATTTGTGAAAGTTAGCTGGAGCTGAGCTTAACCTCTTCTCTGTTAACACACACACACACACACACACACACACACACATATATATATATATATATATATATATATATAGATATACATTTAATTCAGTTACAATACAGTGTGGACCCACTGTTGGTACATATTTAACACACGCAACTTTACAAATCCACTTTCAACACAAGCATCTGTACAAATCAATTTGATATTCAAATAACATATAATGCTTTACTAAATTACAGCTACCTGTGCTGGCATATGTTACACATTCTCTGCACTACTTCTCCTGGCATAGCTGGCAAAACCTCACATCATCAGAGTAATTGCATAACTTTCATATCTAATGTTGTCTGTTTTTTGTCCAGTTCCACAATGGGACAGATTCCCATTCTGTTATACCTGGGTGGTATCAAGAAAGGATGTTCCCGAGAACAGTGGAATCAAAGGAAGACCAAGATCTGGACTCTACTTCCAGCATGTAGTGAGACACAAAGAAGGTAACGGTTGACCGAGTTGCTGCAGCACAAATGTCATCAAATCAACAGGTGATCAGAAAAAATAACTATTGCCCTTGTAGAATGAACCTTGAGTCTAGAAATTAGGGACAAGCCCTTTTTACTGAATATGAAAGAAATGCAGTCTAATAATCATTTGAGAAAGTAACCTTAGCAACTGCTTTACAGAATTTTGTCTTTGAGAAGGCAACAACCAACTGATCAGACTTTCGGAATGGATTGGTCTTATGAAGGAAGAAAAGTTGCCGATGAATGTCAAGGATATGTAACAGGTATTCACTCTCATTTGAAAATTTGGGAAAAGACTGGCAGGTTTATAGACTGGTTTAAATTTGCCATGAATGGCACCTTAAGAAAGATAGTTGAATTAGCGGTCAAGGAAACTCCATTTTTGTTAAACACCAGATAGGGAGGCCTGCTTGAATATTGTGGTCTGTCTCTCTGCAGTTAGTGGGGATTATTGTTTTCACTTCATTGATGTCCAGTGCTGAACTCTTAGCCTAGAGGGTTTCTCTGTGCTTATAAGTGTTTGTCACTTATCAGTGAATTAATTTCTGCTGAATATCTGAGCTGTTAGGCTGGCTGTTATTTACCTACACCAACTGCATTACAAGCTGAGTTAATACAAACTTGCATTATTAAAGACAGTACTGCCTTTTTTCTGTTTGTTTCATTGAATATTGTGTTAAAGATAGTATTGCATTTTATTTTTCTGTTTGTCTCACTGAATACTGTGGTCTCTCTATCTCTCTGCAGTTAGTGGGGGTTATTGTTTTCACTTTACTGATATTCGGTGTTGAAATCTTAGCCTAGATAGTTTCTCTGTTCTTGTAAGTGTTAAGTCACTTATCAGTGAATTTATTTCTGCTGACTATCTGAGCTGTTTGGCAGGCTGCTATATACCTACATAAACTGTATTACAAGCTGAGTTAAGTACTAACTTGCAGTGTTAAAGATAGTACTGCATTTTATTTTTCTGTTTGTTTCACAGAATATTGTGGTCATTCTGCAGTTAGTGGGGTTATTGTTTTCACTTCATTGATGTTCAGTGTTGAACTCTTAGCCTAGAGGGTTTCTCTGTGCTTATAAGTGTTAGTCACTTACCAATGCATTTATTTCTGCTGAATATTAGAGATGTTTGGCAGGGTGCTATATACCTACATCAACTGTATTACAAGCTGAGTTAAGTACAAACTTGCAGTGTTAAAGATAGTACTGCATTTTATTTTTCTGTTTATTTGTTTCACTGAATACCCTGGTTTCTCTGCAGTTAGTGGGGGTTATTGTTTTCACTTCACTGATATTTGGTATTTAACTCTTAGCCTAGAGGGTTTCTCTGTGCTTATAAGTGTTAGTCACTTATCTGTGAATTAATTTCCGCTGAATATTTGAGCTGTTTGGATGGCTGCCATACACCTACATCAACTGTATTACAAGCTGAGTTAATACATACTTGCAGTGTTAAAGGTAGTACTGCATTTTATTTTTCTATTTATTTGTTTAATTGAATATTGTGTTAAAGATAGTACTGCATTTTATTTTTCTGTTTATTTGTTTCACTGAATATTGTGGTCTCTGCAAATAGTGGGGGTTATTGTTTTCACTTCATTGATGCTCGGCGTTGAACTCTTAGCCTAGAGGGTTTCTCTGTGCTTATAAGTGTTAGTTACGCATCTGTGAATTAATTTCTGCTGAATATCTGAGGTGTTGGGCTGGCTGCTATATACCTACATCAACTGTATTACAAGCTGAGTTAATACAAACTTGCAGTGTTAAAGGTAGTACTGAATTTTATTTTTCTAGTTATTTGTTTCATTGAACTTTTTTTAAATATAGTGCTGCATTTTATTTTTCTGTTTATTTATTTGCTTCACTAAATATTTTGGTCTCTGTGCAGTTAGTGGGAGTTATTGTTTTCACTTCATTGATGTTCGGTGTTGAACTCCTAGCCTAGAGGGTTTCTCTGTGCTTATAAGTGTTAGTCACTTATCTGTGAATTACTTTCTGATGAATATCTGAGGTGTTTGACTGGCTGCTATATACCTACATCACCTGTATTACAAGCTGAGTTAATACAAACTTGCAGTGTTAAAGGTAGTATTGCATTTTATTTTATAGTTATTTGTTTCATTAAATATTTTTTTAAATATAGTACTGCATTTTATTTTTATGTTGGTTTAATTGAATAGTGTGTTAAATATAGTACTGTATTTTATTTTTCTGTTTATTTGCTTCCCCGAATAGTGTGGTCTCTCTGCAGTTAGTGGGGGTTATTGTTTTCACTTTACTGATATTCGGTATTGCACTCTTAGTCTAGAGGCTTTCTCTGTGCTTATAAGTGTTAGTCACTGATCTGTGAATTTATTTTTGTTGAATATCTGAGATGTTTGGCTGGCTGCTATATACCTACATCAACTGTATTACAAGATGAGTTAATACAAACTTGCAGTGTTAAAGACAGTACTGCATTTTATTTTTCTATTTGTTTCATTGAATATTGTGTTAAATACAGTACTGCATTTTCTTTTTCTTTTTATTTATTTCACCGAATATTGTGGTCTCTCTGTCGCTGTGCAGTTAGTGGGGTTATTGTTTTCACTCCATTGATAGTCGGTGTTGAACTCTTGGCCTAGAGGATTTCTCAGTGCTTATAAGTGTTAGTCACTTATCTATGAATTTATTTCTGCTGAGTATCAGAGCTGTTTGGCTGGCTGCTATATACCTACATCAACTGCAATACAAGCTGAGTTATGTACAAACGTGTAGTCTTAAAGATAATACTGCACTTTATTTTTCTGTATATTTGTTTAATTGAATACTTTGTTAAAGATATTACTGCATTTTATTTTTCTATTTGTTTCACTGAATATTGTGGTTTCTGTGATTCTCTGCCATTAGTGGGGGGTTAATGTTTTCACTTCATTGAGGTTTGGTGTTGAACTCTTATCCCAGAGGGTTTCTCTATACTGATAAGTGTTAGTCACTTATCTGTGAATTAATTTCTGCTGAATATCTGAGTTGTTTGGCTAGCTGCTATATACCTACATCAACTGTATTACAGGCCGAGTTAATCCAAACTTGCAGTGTTAAAGACAGTACTGCATTTTATTTTTCTGTTTGTTTCATTGAATATTGTGTTAAAGATACTTGCATTTTTATCTTCTGTTTATTTGTTTCACTGAATACCCTGGTTTCTCTGCAGTTAGTGGGATTATTGTTTTCACTTCATTGATATTCGGTATTTAACTCTTAGCCTAGAGGGTTTCTCTGTGCTTATAAGTGTTAGTTACTTATCTGTGAATTAATTTCCGCTGAATATCTGAGCTGTTTGGCTGGCTGCCATATACCTACATCAACTGTATTACAAGCTGAGTTAATACAAACTTGCAGTGTTAAAGGTAGTACTGCATTTTATTTTTCTATTTGTTTCATTGAATATTGTGTTAAAGACAGTACTGCATTTTATTTTTCTGTTTATTTGTTTCACTGAATATTGTGTTCTCTGTGCAGTTAGTGGGGGATATTGTTTTCATTTCATTCAGGTTCAGTGTTGAATTTTTAGCCTAGAAGGTTTCTCTGTGCTTCTAATGGTTAGTCACTTATCTGTGAATTAATTTCTGCTGAATATCTGAACTCTCTAGCTGGCTGCTATATATCTACATCAACTGAATTACAAGCGGAGTTAATACAAGATAGTACTGCATTTTATTTTTATGTTTGTTTCACTGGATATTATGTTAAAGATAGTACTGCATTTTATTCTTCTGTTTATTTGTTTCAATGAATACTGTGGTCTCTCTGCAAGTAGTGGGGGTTATACTTTTTACTTCATTGAGGTTCGGTGTTGAACTCTAAGCTTAGGGGGTTTCTCTGTGCTGATAAGTACTGGTCACTTATCTGTGAAATAATTTCTGCTGAATACCTGAGCTGTTTGGCTGGCTGTTATATACCTACATCAACTGTATTACAAGCTGATTTAATAGAAACTTGCAGTGTTAAAGATAGCACTGCATTTTTTTCTGTTTGTTTCAGGGAATATTGTGTTAAAGACAGTACTGCATTTTATTTTTCTGTTTCACAGAATATTGTGGTCTGTCTGCAGTTAGTGGGGGTTACTGTTTTCACTTCATTTATGTTCATTGTTGAACCCTTAACCTAGAGAGTTTCTCTGTGCTTATACGTGTTAAGTCACTTATCTGTGAATTAAATTCTGCTGAATATCTGAGGTGTTTGGTTGGCTGCTATATACCTACATCAACTGTATTACAAGCTGAGTTGATACAAACTTGCAGTGTTAAAGGTAGTACTGCATTTTATTTTTCTAGTTATTTGTTTAATTGAATATTGTGTTAAATATAGTGCTGCATTTTATTTTTCTGTTTATTTGTTTCAGTGAATATTGTGGTCTCTGTGCAGTTAGTGGAGTTTGTTTTCACTTAATTGAGGTTCGATGTTAAACTCTTACCCTAGAGGGTTTCTCAGTGCTTATAAGTATTGGTCATTTGTCTGTGAATTTATTTCTGCTGAAAATCAGAGCTGCTTGGCAGGCTGCTATATATCTACATCAATTGTATTACAAGCTGAGTTAAGTACAAACTTGCAGAGTTAAAGATAGTACTGCATTTTTTTGTCTGTTTCACTGAATATTGTGGTCTCTGAAGTTAGTGGGGGTTATTGTTTTCACTTCATTGATATTCGGTGTTGAACTCTTAGCTTGGAGGGTTTCTCTTTACTATAAGTGTTAGTGACTTATACGTGAATTAATTTCTGCTGATTATCTGAGCTGTTTGGCTGGCTGCTATATACCTACATCAGCTGTATTACAAGATGAGTTAATACAAACTTGCAATGCTAAAGATGGTAGTGCATTTTATTTTTCTGTTTATTTCATTGAATATTGTGTTAAAGATAGTACTGCATTTTACTTTTCTATTTATTTGTTTCATTGAATATTGTGTAAAGATAGTACTGGATTTTATTTTTTCTGTTTATTTGTTTCACTGAATATTGTGGTCTCACTGTCTCTCAGCAGTTAGTGGGGTTATTGTTTTAATTTCACTGATGTTTGGTGTTGAACTCTTAGCCTAGAGGGTTTCTCTGTGCTTATAATTGTTAGTCACTTATCTGTGAATTAATTTCTGCTGAATATCTGAGTTGTTTGGCTGGCTGCTATATACCTACATCAACTGTATTACAAGCTGAGTTAATACAAACTTGCAGTGTTAAAGGTAGTACTGCATTTTATTTTTCATTTTGTTTCATTGAATATTGTGTTAAATATAGTACTGCATTTTTATTTCTTCTGTTTATTTCTTTCACTGAATATTATGGTCTCTGTGTCTCTCAGCAATTAGTAGGGGTTATAGTTTTCACTTCATTGAGATTCAGTGTTCAACTCTTAGCCTAGTGGGTTTCTCTGTGTTTATAAGTATTGGTCACTTGTCTGTGAATTAATTTCTGCTGAATATCTGAGCTGTTTCGCTGGCTGCTATATACCTACATCGACTATATTACAAGCTGAGTTAACACACACTTGCAGTGTTAAAGACAGTACTGCATTTTATTTTCTGTTTATTTGACTATTGTGTTAAAGATAGTACTGCATTTTATTCTTCTATTTATTTCACTGAATACTGTGGTCTCCCTGTCTCTCTGCAGTTAGTGGGGGTTATTCTTTTCACTTCATTGAAGTTCGTGTTGAACTCTTAGCCTAGAGGGTTTCTCTGTGCTTATAAGTGTTTTTCACTTATCTGTGAATTAATTTCTGCTGTATATCTGAGCTGTTTGGCTGGCTGTTATATACATACATCAACTGTATTACAAGCTGAGTTAATACAAACTTGCAGTTTTAAAGATAGTACTGTCTTTTTTCTGTTTGATTGAATATTGTGTTAAAAATAGTACTGCATTTTATTTTTCTGTTTACGTATTTGTCTCCCAGAATACTGTGGTCTCTATCTCTCTGCAGTTAATGGGGGTTATTGTTTTCACTTCACTGATATTCGGTGTTGAACTCTTAGCCTAGAGGGTTTCGCTGTACTTATAAGTTTTAGTCATTTATCTATGAAATTATTTCTGCTGACTATCTGTGCTGTTTGGCAGGCTGCTATATACCTACATTAACTTTGTTACAAGCGGAGTAAGTACTAACTTGCAGTGTTAAAGATAGTACTGCATTTTATTTTAATGTTTGTTTGTTTCATTGAATATGGTGTTAAAGATAGTACTGCATTTTATCTTTCTATTTGTTTCACTGAATATTGTGCTCTCTCTGTCACTCTGCAGTTATTGCGGGGTTTGTTTTCACTTCATTGATAGTCGGTGTTGAACTCTTGGCCTAGAGGATTTCTCTGTGCTTATAAGTGTTAGTCACTCATCAGTGCATTAATTTCTGCTGAATATCTGAGCTGTTTGGCTGGCTGCTATATAACTACATCAACTGTATCACCAGCTGAGGTAACATAAACGTGAAGTGTTAAAGATAGTACTGCATTTTATTTTTCTGTATATTTGCTTCCCTGAATACCCTGGTCTCTCTGCAGTTACTGGGGGTTATTGTTTTCACTTAATTGATATTCCATGTTTACCTCTTAGCCTAGAGGGTTTTGCTGTGCTTATATTTGTTAGGCACTTATCTGTGAATTTATTTCTGATGAATATCTGAGCTGTTTGGCTGGCTGCTATATACCTACATCAGCTGTAGTACAAGCTGAGTTAAGTACAAACTTGCAGTGCTAAAGAGAGCACTGCATTTTATTTTTCTGTTTTTTTGTTTCGTTGAATATTGTGTTAAAGATAGTACTGCATTTTATTTTTCTGTTTATTTGTTTCACTGAATATTGTGGTCTGTGTGTCCTTCTGTAGTTAGTGGGGGTTATTGTTTTCACTTCACTGAGGTTTGGTGTTGAACTCTTATCCTGGAGGGTGTCTCTACAATTATAAGTGTTAAGTCACTTATCTGTGAATTAATTTCTGCTGAATATCTGAGCTCTTTGGCTGGCTGCTATATACCTACATCAACTATATTACAAGCTGAGTTAATACAAACTTGCAGTGTTAAAGATAGTACTGTATTTTATTTTTCTGTTTATTTGTTTCACTGAATATTGTGTTAAATAAAGTACTGCATTTTATTTTTCTATTTGTTTCATTGAATATTGTGTTAAAATTTTCTGTTTATTTGTTTCGCTAAATATTGTGGTCTCTCTGCAGTTAGTGGAGGTTATTGTTTTCATTTCATTGATGTTCGGTGTTGAACTCTTAGCCTAGAGGATTTCTCTGTGCTGGCTTTGGAATTGTCCACCCCTCCTGTAATTTTGTGTTTGAACACTCCTCCTGGCTCCATCTCATTTGCTCACTCAACAGAGTACAGTGAGACCATATTTTGATTTCAGACTCTCCCACCAGTCCCATGTATTCAGCTCTATCCCAGTCTATTATTAGCTCATTCTACCTAAATCTAATACCGAGAGAACATTTGAGAAGGCCAACCCACTTAGGTCCTTAACCTTGAGTTATCTTCTGCTTCTGCTTTCTCCATTTCCACTTTACTAAAAAAAAAAAAAAAACTTTGGTAGAATCTCCTTGTGTTCTGAAGTGAGTGTGCTTCTCAGCTGATGAATATATTTTTTGGCATGTTTTAAATGTTCAGATTTGAATAAAACAGTAATTGAATTCAGTTCAGAATACAGTTTGAATAAATTGCACTGATTTAAACTTTACTTTAATATTGCTACACACTCGTGTGCTAGCTTGCACTGCACTTGAATTGTGTAGTGCTGTTTTAGCTGCTTTTGTGTAAAAAAGAAAAAAAACGCTATGCTTGTTTCCTGCCTTTCCTGTAGCTAGTCTAGTCCAGATACAAATTTGCTGTATCCAGGACTGTTTGCAAACTTCTGAGCACCCCAAGCCTTTTGGTGTTGAGGGAAGCCTTCTAGCTTAGCATTGGGAGTGGTAAGTACTAGGTAGCATTATCTACTACAACAAGAGGGGTTTCTGGCCAAGAAATTGTAGTTTATTGACCATTTGGGCATTTTTTTCCATCTCTTTCAACTGTCTGGTTTAAAAGTTCACATTTGCACTTGTTTCCCACCTTTCCTCTAACTAGTCTAGTCCAGATACAGATTGACTGTATACAGGACTGTTTGTAACCTTTCCTATGACTAGTTTAGTCCAGATACAGAGTTGCTGTATCCAGGACTGTTCATAAGCTTCTAAGCCCCACAAGCCTTTCTGTGTAGGACAGAAGCCTTCTAGCTTGACAGTGGGAGTGGTAAGCACTAGGTAGCCTATCTACCACAAGAGGAGTGGTTTCTGCCACAGAAACTGTAGTTTATTGGCTGTATGGGCAGTATTTCCATCTCTTTCAACTTTCTAGTCTAAAAGCCCACGTTTGCACTTTTCCCGCCTTTCCTGTAACTAGTCTAGTCCAGATATAGATTTGCTGTATCCAGGACTCTATGTAAACTTCTGAACCCACAAACCTTAATGTGTTGGAGAGAAGCCTTCTAGCTTAGTGGGAGTGGTAAGCACTAGGTAGCATATCTACCACAAGAGGAGTGGTTTCTGGCCCAGAATTTGTAGTTTATTGGCTGTTTGGTCAGTTTTTCCATATCTTTTAACTTTCTGATTTAAAAGCACACATTTGCACTTGTTTCCTGTCTTTCTTGTAACTAGTCTAATCCAGATACAGATTTGCTGTATCCAGGACTGTTTGTAAGCTTTTGAGAGTTGCCAAAGTCTGCTCTTCAATTTTTCCCTTGGATCTGCTAGTTCTCTTCTCTCCTGCACTTTTACTAGCTTATTAGTCTAGCACTTTACTATACCAGAATTTATGTAGGAATTATTGTAGCACACAAAATTGCTACCAGCACTAAACGTTCTACAAGGAAACAGCTCCAGTATTTATTGTTAATGCCCACCCCTCCAGGCATGTCTAAAGGTCAGTTTCCTGTTCTTTCACCTATTAACCTGGTGAACTTGGGCATCCTCAGGCAATGTAGCAACTGTTTCATGTACACCGACAACTCTCTCCTCTTACCTACCAACACTCAAACTTGCGAGAGATGCACTTATATATCCAAACTGGAAGCCAAGCACTCTCCAGCCAAGATTGGAATAGCTGGTCAAGAGGAGAAGATTAACACTTGCACCACACCACATGGAATACATAGCCCTCCAGAACACACACCAGTACTGCCTTCACATAAGAACACAAACCACACAACCGCCTACCCAGAGGGTCTCCATAAAAATCTACCCAAACAGCAAGGACCTCAAAGGCAGAAATGCACTTAACCACCACAACACAACACTAATCACAAGGCACATAACTCTCCTAAACAGTGTGCCACTCAACCAAAGCCCCTAATGCAAAACAGCATGCCCAGTACAACAGTCATAGGTGACTCAATAGTGAGGCACACTGATGCCCTACTCACTAGGTTGAATAAAGAGAAAATAACAGTCAGCTGCCTGTCAGGTGCCAGGATCCGCAACATAATGCATGCACTCAGGTCCCTCAACAACAGATACAAATATGACTCTGTCATTGCACATGTGGTTGTGAATGACCTGAGACATACATCCCAGGACTACATGAAAAGAGATATGGAGGAGCTCTCGTATTATGTAGCCCAGGCAGATATGACCCTAGCCCTGAGCAGCAGCCTACCATAACCCAGAATGACACCACAGTACAAGCAGAAAATGACTGATATCAACAATTGGCGAAGTTTCTGGTGTAATTCTAAGGAGATGCAGTATCTGTCTGCCTGGGACTACAAGACTGACAGAACGCGATGCTTTGCCAGAGATGGCCTGCATCTGTCACTCCTGTGCTTCCAGATACTGGCCAAGGCTCTTCGCACCCCATAGTGCCTTTTTTAGGCAGTGTTCCAAAGACCAAATTACCACCGTAACAGCTACAAACAAATGCAATCTGAGGGTCATGCTGCTCAATCCTAGAATCTAAATCTCAAAATGCAATTGCTTGAAGCACTCCTTAAAATGGAGAACATCGACATTTGTGCTGTAACAGAGACCTGGTTCAAGGCACCAGAAAGCACCCCTGCACTGCCAGGCTATAACTCATTCCACACCTTTCGGCCCCAGAACTTGGACCAAAGCTCCAAAGGCGATGGTGTTTCCATATTCATAAAGGATGCATGCACCTCCAGACTGGTAGCCTAACATAATGCATCAGAGATACTTCAGGTGCAGCCAACATTGGGTAAGACAGCGATTCAGGACGTAGCCTGTTATAGGTCCCCAACCATGTCCCTAGACTCACACTCCACGCTCCTAAGCACCCTGGAGAATATTATGGCCCAACCTAACACTCTCATACTGGGCAACTTCAACTACCCCTCCAATAACTGCGAAAACTAATAATGTACCAATACACCTGGCCATTTCCTGGAATTCATTAATTCCAATGCCCTGGACCAGCTCGTTCTTATCCCCACTAGAGGTAGCCAACATCCTTGACCTGGTCATTACTAACATGGGTGACCACTGCTCTACAATAGTCAACTCCTCCCTGGTTAGATCTGACCACAAACTAATCACCTTGGAAATCCACATCTCTCCTACCCTCCACCCCCCGCAAACATAACCATCATGAAAAACTTCTCCAAAGCTAACTTTGGGCTCCTAAAAACAGAGGTGGTTAACTTCACAGCACCCATGCAAATGCAGAATAGTTGCATGACTGCCAAATCATACACCAATGCACTGTACGAACACATACATAAATGCATGGATCTCGCCATACCCAGTAGAACCAAGACGTTACCCTCCAAAAAAGGAAGCCAATCTGGTGATTCCCTGCCATAAACAAACTCTACAACAGAAGGAGGAAACTGATGCGAGATAAGGTAAAGTCCCAAGACTGGAAAAACTCCCTTATCAGCCTCAACAAAATATTGAGATCCCTCATCAAATCCTCTAAAGCTAGCTATGAAAACAGAATTGCAGCAGATAGTAAAGACAACAACAAAGCCTTCTATACTTATGTAAAGAATCTCCACAGTAATACCCAGATTTTCTCTGAGCTACTGCACAATAGTACCTCCTATACTGAGCCAACAGATATTGCCAATATACTGGCCGACAGATTCAGTGCCAACTTTACCCCTCTCACCCCCTCAAAGGGCCAATCACAATACCAGCAGATTGCCAGGCACCCAGTATTACTGCTGCACAGGGTAAAATAGCACGGTCCAAGGCCAAGAATACAGCTTCTATGGGACCGGGCAATATCCCTTGCTGTGTTCTGCATGAACTACAGAGTGAACTGGCACCTCAACTGTGTGCCCTGTTCAATCACAGCCTCACCTCAGGCTTTATCCCTACCGAATAACACACTGTCATCCCTTTCCACAAAGGAGGAGCGACTACAGATCCTGGGAACTATTGCCCCATTAGCCTTACAAGTCTGATATGCAAAGCTATGGAATGCATCATCGTGGATCTAATAAACAAGGATATAGGGAATCTCCAAACTCTGGATCCCACACAGTTTGGTTTTGTGAAGGGTAGATCATGCCTGCTCAACTTGGTCGACCTCTTTGAGTCAGTCACCAGAGCTGTGGATGAAGGCAAGGTGGTTCATACAGCCTACCTTGATTTGGCCAAGACCTTTGATACCATTCCCCACTAAGGAATCATAGAAAAACTCACTAAGCTAGGCATCAACCCATATATCCCTAGGTGGGTTGCAAACTGGCTCACAGATAGAACCAACAGTGTGAAAGTAGCTGATTCCAAGTCAGACTGCCGACCAATCACAAGTGGAGTCCCACAGGGATCGTTCCTGGGTCCTCTCCTGTTTGGTATCTACTTCTCAGAAGTCCAGGCCAACACGAAGGGACTCTGGCTGACAAAGTTCTCAGATGACTGAAAGTTTGGAGCCATTATTAACTCCCCAAGTGATATTGACATCCTACAGAAAGGCCTCACTAAGACTGACTGGTGTCAGAACCATGGCCTTAAGCTCAATGCCAAAAAATGTGTCATCATCCCCTTTGGAAAAAAAACAGTTCCCATGAATTATCACATCAATGGTAGTCCACTGAACACAGAAGGTGTTATAAGAGATCTGGGAACACAGGTTGACAGCAACCTCTCTTTTGACCACCGCATTGCCACTGTGGTCTGAAAGTCCTTCTATGTGGCAAAGCTCATTACTAAGGGTTTTGCATCCAGGAAGAAAGAGGTCATTGCCTCCCTCTACTCTTCCCTCATTAGGCCAGTCATAGAGTATGATGCCCTATTTGGCATGTACCTCACTAGACACCTGCAACAACTGGAGAGGCCGCAAAAGTGCCTCACAAAGAGGATCTTAGACCTTAAACACTTGTCCTATCTGGACAGACTCAAAAACTCCAACTATTCTCTGTCTCATATCGCCTACTTAGAGGCGATCTCTGCTTGACATACAAAGCCATGTCTGACCCAGCTCTGTTAGAAATGCTACAGCTAAAGAAATCCCAATCCCTTCGCACCACACGCTTTAGAGACCTCAACCTCATTACCACAATCAACAGAATAAGTTGGAAGGACAGGTTCATAACCCAAAGACTGCCCATGCTATGGAATAGACTTCCCATTTATGTCAAACAGAGCACATCATTGGCCCTCTTCAAAAGACAACTTGATGAGTCGAAGGGAAACAGAACATTACCCAGGGGATCACTCCAGTGGCTCTACTCGACAGAGGTACTGGGAACTAAGGTCAGGTGGCACAATGTCAGGGTAATCCTATGGGCTAGGCCCGTACAGGCTCCAAGACAATTAACCTTGTACACACCGATGAATCTATGAACCTATGCAAGATAGTGCTTGCAACTCTGAAATTCATCTGGCTGAAGCAACAGCCACCAGAAAAAAATTGTCTTCCATGAGAAAAACTTCAAATAAACTGAAGATGATGGTTTAAAGGGTATTTGCATCAAGGCTTGTAATATGATAGTAATATCCCAGGGAGGCACTTTATCTCTGATAGGTGGTCACAGGAGGAAGGTTCCTTTCAAAAAGGCCTTTGACATAAGCAATGATGATAAAGAGTTGTAATTCTGCCCAATGAGAAAGCTGCAAACAGCAGCCATTTGTACTTTGATAGTGCAACAGTTACAGCCTCAGAGGAAAAACTCAGGTAAGAATTCCAAAATGGAAGGAATAGAGCAGAGAAAGGATCTAAACCTTTTGATAATGCTCAAAAGGAAAACCTTTTCCATTTACTATGGTAAACCTCCTTAGTAGACTGTTTTTGAGACATAGCTGTGATCTGAACAACTGAGGAAAGAAGCTTGGCATCTCTTACTAAAGTTACAATTGAAGGAGCCAAGCAGCTAACTACATGGATTTCTAGTTCAGACATGTGTATTGATACTGTTCCAGTATCCAAGGCAGCAGAGGGAAAGAAATCACATCTATTGGGGCTAGAATAGGGCAATAAGGATCACTCTGGCCTTGCGCATTCTTACTTTTTGCATGAACTTGTTCATTAACGGCAATGGGGGAAAAGCAGGAGGACATCTGAGGATCATTTGTGTACTAAAGCATCATTTGGTGACTGTCCCTGCAGAAGGATCAGGGCAAAGTAACAGCTGAATTTATTGTTCAGGTAGGATGCAGAGAGATCATAGCAAGGTTGGCTCCAACAACCAAACATAATGGTTGTCACTATTGGACTGAGGGACCACTAGTGAGGCATTAAGAAATGTCTGCTTAACTTGTCCATTAGCACATTTGAAACCCCTGGTGTGTGTGTGTTGCAATCAGATAGCAGGGAGAATACATGCCCACTGCCAAACTCTCATAGCCTCTTGACATAGGGGAGAGGAGCATACTCCCTGTTTATTGATGTATCAGACCACAGACACATTGTCTGACTGTACAGAAATCATATCTTTGGGGATAATATCCTGAAAAGCCTGCAGTGCTAGCAGGACTGCCCTCATTGCCAATATACTTATGTGAAGGTTGGCGTTTGCATGTGGCCAAGTGCCTTGGACTGAATTCCCTTCAAAGTTCCCCTCCAACCCTAGAAGAGATGCATCCATGGTCAATACAGTCATAGAGCCATATGGAATGGATGCCCTCCTGTCAATGAAGGAGATTTTATCCACTAGGAAATGTGTTGTTTGCAGACTCAGGTATGAAAATTATTTTATGAAGTGGATGAAAGTTTTGGTACCATTGCACCACTAGAGTCCACTGGAGCATTCACATGTACAAAATCTGGATAAAACACTACTAGGATTGTAGAAGCCATTAGATCCAAATGAGAAGCACCCCTTTCAAAAATATTTCACATGAGCTTGTATTGAACAAGGGGATCCATGGGCAGACATGCTGAAATGGCTGACAAATTAACCTTGACAGAGCAGGAGGACAGGACACAGAATAGTAACTCAAACAAATACTGTAAAATCAGAGAAATACTAGCCTTGAATGGGTGCTGACTGTTTAGGTGGCACCAACTAGAAATATTTTTCCATTTACTTGTATATGATTTTCTAGTAGCAAGCTTTCTTGTCTCCATTAGTACCTCCTGCACATCCTCAGAAAACAGGTGCCTAAAAGGCAGTAAGACCCTATCATCCAGAGGCAGTCAGTTGTTGTGGGTCTGGATGTATCAAACACAACTGATCTTGTGTGAGCAAATCCAGTCTGGGAGGAAGCTTGTGGTAATTGTCCCTGGCCAATTTCAAAAGAAAGGAGAACCACTGTTGACTGGGCCAGAAAGCAGCCACCACAACGGTCTTTGGACAGCTTTTCTGAATCTTCAGAAGTATCCTCGATATCAGCAGAATGGCTAGAAAAGCATTCAGGAATATTCCTGTCCAAGGAAAAGAAAAGATTTGTCTTCCAGACCTTCTTGCAGGGAGTCTTGGAGCAGAATTTTGCCAGTCAATTGTTTGAAATGAAACAAAAAGGTCGACCTGAGAAGTTCCCCAAAGATGGATCAAATCTTGGAAGCCCCCCTAATTCAGTTTGCATTCATGAGGGTCTACCTTCGACCTGCTCAGCTTGTCTACCACACAATTTTGCACTGACAAAATGTAAGATGCTTGTAGAGTGAGATTGCATTGTAAAGCTCTATCTCATGCTAACATGGATAATCTGCATGGAGAGTAAGATCTGGTTTTCCCTTGCTTGTTTATGTATCACACACCACTGTAGTATTGCCTGCAACAACTTGAAGAGGTCCCTGGGACCACTGATGATTCAGAGAGTTGAGTGCCTTTAGAAGAGATAACATCTCTCTCTCTTTTATGTTTGTGTTTTGCTATGTCTTTATTGTGCCAAAGATCCCACACTTTCATTCCCATTGATACTGCTCCCCAAGAAAGTCTGAGGCATCTGTTGTGAATGACTGCTTTGGAGCAGGACGGGAGAATGGGAGACCTGGATTCTGAGAAATTTGATGTCTCCATCAAGTGATTTCCCTTTTCACAAATCCCGGATCTAGGATTTGAAAAGACAATCACTGTTGATGCTGGGACTAAAGTGATTTCAGATATCACTGTAGCTTTCTCAACTGTAGTGTTGCAAGAGGACTCATGAGAATCATGGAAGCCAGGAGACGTATAATCATGATGTTATTCCCTTGTTGTGACATACGTCTGAGTGGAACCCCCCTGGACTACATATAAATTTAGATTTATTTTTTTTTTCCTGTGGAAGAAAAGCTCGTCTTGCAGGTACCCCAGCAATATAACCCTGTTTGACAGAGTCAAAAAGACTTTTGAATATTCTCTTGGAATCCCAGTCTGTGCAGATCATCTCTTACTCAAGTGAGATATTTCTGACACTTAAGACTCTGCAGAGATAAGCAAATCATCTACATATGGGAAAATGAGGTTATCTTGTAGCCCTGCAATGGCTGTAACAGGAGCTAGACACTTTGTGACCATACTTGGAGGAGTGGATAGCCCAAAGGGAAAGACAGTGAACCACCAATAATGAGATCCAAACAAACAAACACAATCTCCTGAAATCTGGATGAATAGGAATGTGATGATATGCATCTTTTAAATCTATGGTTACTAGAAAACTCAAATGAGGAAGAAGGGGTAACATTGTGAAGTGAAACCACTTAGGGCACAAACTGATTCAGGAAAGAATCCAGAACTGGTCTCCAAGAATTTTCTATCTCTGTCACTAAAACATTCTTGAGTGAAATCCTCCCCCTAACTAAGAGGAACAGCTTCTGTTTATCCCGAGACAGTAAATGATGTACAACAGGAGAAAAAAGAAGGGTTAGGTCTTGTGAGGAACCCCCTGAAAAGGAGGCAATTCCTCCCACTGCCATTTGTATCCTAGATGAATCACATTCAGCACCCATTTGTTTGAAACAATCTATTGCCAAAAAGAGAAATAATTCAGACTTTCTGGAAGGGATAAGGGGCTGACAGAGGGTGTGGCAAGGTCTCCCACATTGTCAGTCTAACTTGTTTGACTGTTTTTTTTTTCTGGGGATTCTTGCTTTCTTTTTGGAACCTCCATGCTACTACTTTTTAATCATCTGTTTACCAGCATTCTCCTGCGACTGTTTATTTTTGTTTTCTTGCAAAAATTAGACAAGGGATCAGGAAATCCCTTAGAGAATTCAGAAGAGGAGGAGGATTGAAAAAAATATCTAGAGATTCCCTGAAAATCATCACACTTTTTGATAACCTCTGCAGCAAAGGATCCAAAAACTAAATCTCTATCCAAAGCAGAATTCAAGATTTCATTTTTGGCACTGGCTGGGAGGTTCATAGAACGCAGCCAGACAAACCTCCTTAAAACGATACCAGTAGTAGTAGCACTAGAAGTAGTATCTATAGAGTCATACTCACATTTCAAACAATGAGTAGTGAGTTGAGAAGTGGAAGAAACTACTACACAAGTTAGATTTTTCCTCACAAGAGGAAAATGAAGCGAAAACATTCCTCATACTCTCACAACTAGTCAGGATAAACTTTAACAAATGAGCCTGGCAGTTTAGAATTCTAAAAATCAAAGCTGCAGAAGCATCCACATTCCCCCCAAACTTATCAAAAGTTTCACCATTCATATCAGAAAGAGAAGGATTAGAATTAGCAAAATGCTTGGCAGTAACTGGATTAACTAAAGCTACAGCTGCTGGGTCAGGTCTGAGACTACTGTATAAAAACTTGGAAGAGTGAAATGTATACATTCTAGTTGCTTTCTTAGAGGCAAGCAGGTTGGCCATCAGGGAAACCACAGGCTATGACAAGCACATGCTCCAATGGTGACAGCACTGGGGGACTGTGTGAGGGTTCTGGAAATTCCATTTGAAGCAAATCAGAATATTTTCTAAAGGACTGAGAAACCTCAGTATTCTCCCAATGAAAATAATGTTTCATTGTGGAAAGATTCTTAGAGAAGGAATTCCTCGATGGGAGAATTATATACTACACTCTTAGAATCTGAATCTGAAAAGAGAGGATAAAACACTGCACCTGTCCATTCACATTGCCCTACTGATATGAATTGTTGAATCTCTTCAGGGATAAAGGAAACCCCTTTGAATCAGAAACCTGAGGAGAAAATTAGAAGTTATGTACCTACCATAACGTTCCATGTTAGTTGTCTTCTTCTCGCCTTCTTTCTTGCTGGATGGGTTCAGAGCCGAACCTCGGCTCCGACTCGGCCACTTTTAAAGCTCGAGAGCTAGTTCCACCGGCTCGAGGTCCCCTATATGCCACAATGCTATAACTACTCAGATCTCGTTTGATAGCTAGACCAAGCAAAAAAGGGCATCTCCAAACTTGGAGAAAATAATCCACCTCTAAACCTGAAGGTAAAGAACCCTAAACCTAACAAGGGAAGAAGAGGTGGACAAAAGTGGGAAAAAGATGCAAAGATCACCGGAAAAAAACCCAATCCTCTAGGTCTGTCCAGGCTTGGGGGAAGGAGGGTGATGAAGAAAGAAGAAGAAGACAACTAACATGGAACGTTATGGTAGGTACATAACTTCTAAATGTTAAGTTGTCTATCTCACCTTCATTCTTGCTGGATGGGACCGCGTCCCTAGCACCTTGTCCCGGGTGGCCTATCGGAACAGACTCTTGAGTACAGTGGAACCAAAGTTGGCTCGGCCTCTAGAGGCTAAGTCCAACTTATAATGAGAAATGAAGGTATGGGGAGAAGCCCAAGTAGCTGCAGAACAAATCGTGTCAATAGGCAGTCTGTCTTGAAAAGCTATAGATGTGGCTAAAGCTCTAGTTGAATGAGCCCTGGGTTTGGATGGCAACTGTTGATGTCTGATCTCATAAACAAGGGTAATCAATGAAGTAAGCCATCTAGAGAGAGAAACTTTAGAAACTGGAAGGCCCATTCTACTTTCTGCATAGGAAATAAACAGTTGATCAGACTTTCTGACTTGTTTGGTCCTGTCTAAATAGTACCTAAGTTGGCGATGAACGTCTAAACAGTGTAATTTTTGTTCTGATCTGTTTGAATAGTCAGGGAAGAACACTGGAAGCTCAATAGTCTGATTCAAATTTGCTGGTGAAGCTACCTTAGGCAAAAAGGAAGGGTTTGTACGTAAGGATACCCTATCCTTATGAAACAATAGATAAGGGGGTCGACCGGCCCCACTTTTGAAAAATTTCCTCCAACACTGAATTCTTCAGAGACCACTCGTGAGGCATGAGAATAGCCCTGCTCAACTTGTCTGCAATCACATTGGACTTCCCGGGAATATGCGTTGCTAACAGAAATCGCTGAGAAGAAATCGCCCACTGCCACAGTCTGAGTGCCTCTCGACATAAGGGGTAAGATCTGGTTCCACCTTGTTTGTTGATGTACCACACTACAGACATGTTGTCTGTCTGAATTGCTACAGTTCCCTTGGGAAGAGAGTCTTGAAGGGCTTGCAACGCTAGAAGCACTGCTCTCATCTCTAGGACATTTATGTGCAAGTGGCACTCGAAAGGCTGCCACATGCCCTGGACCGTTCTGCCCTGGTAATGCCCCCCCCACCCGATCAGGGAGGCGTCCGTTGTCAATGTAGCAACTGGAGGAGAGGGAACAAAAGGTCTTCCTAGGTAGAGCTGGGGGGATGTGATCCACCAAGATAGATGATTCCTGCATGATTGAGTTATCACAATAGAGTGGGACATTGGAAGTCGTTGGAATGACCATTGTGTGAATAGCATCCATTGTAAGATTCTCATGTGGAAGCGGGCTAAAGGGAGGAGAGGGATAGCCGCCGTCATTATTCCTAAGACCTTCAGGACCAGTCTGGCTTTGACCTTGTTGCTCTGCAAGACAAGAGAGACCTGTCTGTGTATGTCTGCTACCCTTTGCTCTGTGAGTCTGGCTGACATGTTGACTGTGTCTAGATTTGCGCCTATGAAGGTAATAACACGACGAGGCGACAAGACAGACTTTTCATAATTTATGGAGATGCCTAGTGTTTGGCATGTGCGTAAGGTGTAGTCTCTGGCAAGAAGGAGAAGATGCTTGGTGGGGGCTGTTAGGAGCCAGTCGTCTAAATATGGAAACACTTGGAATCCTTGCCGTCTCAGATGAGAAGCAACCACCGCCATCCATTTGGTAAACACTCGGGGGGCTGTAGTGAGACCAAAGGGCAGGGCCCTGAACTGGAAATGACTGGTTCCCAGCCTGAAGCGGAGAAATCTCCTGGAGCGTCGGTTCATTCTGATGTGATAGTACGCATCCTGGAGATCTATAGAGCACATCCAGTTGTCCCGCCCCAAAAAGGGCAGAATGGACTGCAGCGTGACCATCAGAAATTTCGTTTTCTTGACAAACTTGTTCAAGATGCTGAGATCCAAGATGGGTCTCCAGTCCCCTGTTTTCTTTGGCACCAAAAAAAATTTGGAGTAGATTCCGGATCCTTGCTGGTCTGCTGGAACTGGTTGAATGGCTCTTTTTGAAAGCAGCTTTGAAATTTCTAGCGCTGCGTGTTCCCTTTGATTGGGTGGAACGTCTGGAAGGGAACTTTTGGATCGTCTTGGGATATGAATGAACGGAATTTTGTAGCCCTCGGATATGATTGACTGTACCCACTTGTCTTTGGTAAGGGAAAGCCAGGCTTCTGGGTACAGCGATAATCTTCCCCCGACTGCCTCCGAAGGTGGACAGCCGGGCAGCCCCTCAGGGGTGCTGAAAGGGTTTGTCAGAGAAAGTTTCTCTGCTACCCTGGTTCTGCGGACCCCCCCTGCCTCTAGGACGGCGTCTATTATTATTGTTCCCCCCTCTGCCTCTAGAGGGGAACCAACTCTGTGCGTCAGGCGAGACTCCCTGTGGTTGTTTGCGGAACCACATCTTTCCCCCCTTCTGACCTTTGGGGTAAGGTCTAAAAGGAGTAGAAAAATGGACTCCCACGGCAGAGAGAGTCTTGCCTTCAACCTCGCACCTAGTCAGGGTTTCCTTCACTTGAGGACCAAAGAGGGATGATCCATCAAAGGGGGAGTTAGTGAAGGATGCCTTGAAAGGGTCCGCAAAGTTACATAGCCACATCCAGGCTTGCCGACGTAAGGCCACACCTGTACCTGCCGCTCTACTCGCTCCTTCCGCCGCGTATGAAAGGAGGCGCATGGAGGAGTTAACTATTGAGTTGAGGGTCGCCAGCTGAGAGTTCATTCTATCCTGAAAACCCGCAGCTGATGGATCCTTTAACATTTCACTCGCTTTCTTGAGCAAATCCCTCTGGAGACGAGTGAAATGACACAGGTAATTCAGCGAGCGCATAGAAAAGGTCGCTGACGAAAACATCCGCTACCGTGCACCTGTCCATGGTCCTAGACTCCTTGTTAGGAGGATGGACAGGTACTGAAGGATCAGCTAGCTCCTTCTTGGTGGCCGCAGCCACCACCATAGCATCAACAGATATGCCTTTAGCTAAGAATTCTTTATCCTTCGGGGCAGTGATGAATTTTGATGGTCTCCTGGGGGTGGGTTCCACTGAGTCAGGAGCCGTCCAAGCCTTCCTTGCCACCACTTCCATGAGGGGGTCAAAGGGAGGGGACACCCAGGAGGTGGAAGGGCGAGAGCCAAACACCTCAAGAAACACTGATTCATCCTCTGATGGGTTAAGGGCTGGCCAATTCCCCCTCTGTTTTAAGATTTCGAGGATGTCCGCAAAGGAGACATCTTCAGAGGGGGAACGAGGGGAACCCTCAGAATCCTCTAAATCAGTGTCAGAGGTGACAGACTCAGGGGAGTCAATGTGCTTCCTCTTGCACTGCCTCTTCCTAGGGGGCTCTCCTACAGGGTCAGGAGAGGCCTCGGAAGAGGAGGAAATACCCACTGGGGATACTTGAGGGGCTGGCTCTCTACGATCCGGGATGAGGGGGTGAGAAGAAATCACCGCAGGCACCGTGGAGGGAGGGGCCGATGGAGCCGACTGTGGGGTAGAATCTGGTTCTAACACGCTCCTCATGACCTCAAAGGCACCCCCGTCAGGCAGGGCCAGAGGTCTCCGCCCAAAAGCTGAAAACCTCCCCGGCACCAACAGTGATGGCTCCGAGGCGATGTCAGAGCTGAACTCACCAGAGCGGCACCGAGAGGGAGAGCGGGGTCGGACAAGGGTCCGATGCCACTCACCCCCTCGGAGCCGACAAGGGAAGTCCGGCACCGAGATTCCTCCAAAGAAGAAATCGGAGCAGACGACGGCACCGAAGACAAAGGAATCGGTACCGACGCACCCACAGTCTCGAGTCCGATCAGCCACGGCTCCGAACTCAAAAGAGTCAGAGGGGGAACATTCTGGGTGATGGGAATAGCCATCGACTGTTGAGTCGGGCTATGAAGCATTTGGGCCAGTGCCTCGGACTTGAGAAGTCGACTCACCACCCTCTGTATGTCATGATCTGAAAGTCTCGACGACCTAGAGGAATGAGATCTATGGCTCCGTTCAGACAACAATGGCGATGCTGGAGCCGAATGAACGGAGCCGATAGATGGTGATTTAGACCTCTTTCTGGAAGTCGGTTCCGATAACCTAATCGGAGCCGATTCAACAGTCTCTACCTCGGCTCAGGCCGGAGCCGAGGAAACAGTAGGAACATGTGTTCGAGAATCATCGGCTCCAGCCGGAGCCGATGTCCGAACAGGCTTCGAAGCTCCAGCCGACGACTCAGATACTGGAGCCGATGGTCTGGAAGGCTTGGAGGGTTTCCCCGAAGATTGAGTTGGGGGACCCTCAGGCTTCAATAAGCCCCTTAAAATGAGCTTATTTTTCCAATCCTGCAGGACTCGAGGGCTGAAACCATGGCAAACAGCACACGAGTCCTGCAGGTGCAAAGGTCCCAGGTAGACAAAAGAAGTGTGACCGTCTGTCAGAGACATTTTCTGACAGCACGAGTCACACTTCTTGAAGCCTTAGACCTTAGATTCTTTAGACATGGTTCTAAAGACAACAATCTCTCACACAAACACACCTTTAATTAATAGAAAAGACCCAGAAAGGGTTTCTATATAAACACTCACTCCAAATACTAGGAGGGTGGGGAAGGGGCCTAAGGCCCAAGGGAAACTTTGAGGAAAAATTTAAGGATTAAAGGGATAGGATTCGAAGAAAGGGTGTGGAATCGAACAACTAAGTAAGGGATACTAGAAAAACTAAATTAAAGGGGTCTAAGTTGACTAAAAAAGTCTAAGAAATCACTAACCTTTAGAGCCGGTTGGAAAAAGCACCTCGTCAGCTACAGCAGCAAACGAGACCTGAGTAGTTACCGCCTAGCATTGTGGGATATAGGGGACCTTGAGCCGGTGGAACTAGCTCTCGAGCTTTAAAAGTGGCCGAGTCGGAGCTGAGGTTCGGCTCCGAACCCATCCAGCAAGAATGAAGGCGAGATAGACAACTTAACATCAGGCCATTTATCCCTTCGCATTCCCCATGAGATTCCAGTAAGAGAACTCCTTTTTCTTTTACTAGAAGCCACCTTAAAGGAAATGACAAGAAGTTTCCACAACACCCTGAGCCAAGCCCAACAAATTATTCCTGTCCAGAGTAACTGAGTGGGAGAAGTTAAATGTTTAGTGTTCTCTCTCTCTCTCTGACAGGAAAGCTATAAAAAAAAAAGACTAAGTATTCCAAGCAAGTTTCCCCAAGGATATGTACAACATTCTGGTTAAGTAGGGCCACATTCCTTTTCCCTGTTCCCATGACTGACAACAGTGGCGCTCCCTCGCCTACTGAAGGGACCCAACTGCTTCAGAGGGTACAGCTAACCCTCTTGTCCATGGTGGCTGTATGGACAGCAACAGACAGATCAGAAGTAACAGATGAGTGGTCTGAGGAATCTGTTTTGGCCACAGCAGAGTCAACCACCTACAAATGAAGCAAATTACCAGCCTGCTGTGATGGCAAAGGCAGATTAACAATCTTTTTTCTTTTTGTGGCTAGAATGTCTGACTGAGGGACTGCTATTTTGTTTCATAGTAAAGCCAAAAATGGTGCTTGTTTCCTGGGGAAGCTTAATAGTTGACAACACAAGAAGTAGCAAAAAAGTAACCCCCCCCCCCAAAAAAAAGCACAGTAAAATGCACTTTAAACACCTTCCCCAGCACCAAAAAAATAAACTAAAACATAGCTTCTTCACATAAAACGTAGCCTTAAACAGCTCTTTTAACAACATTTTACAAGAAAAGCAAAAAAAGTGTGCTCCTATTTAAAAGTACATAAAGTCATGAAACAGTCAAGGAAAATACTTTTCCCTAGTTTAAAAGTACTAGTTTCTCACAAAAAGTTAGTTTAAATAAGTTTAGAAACTAATGTGGAAGGTTTTATCCAGTAATAAAATAGCATTATCCAACCACGTATCCTTGAATGACCCCATAAGAGCACTCTTCTCAGAGGCAGGAAAGCTCTCTAAAGGGCTTGGCACCCAAACCTGTATTTTTGTTCAGCTCAGTTCAAGGCGAGTAGTAGTTTTTGCATGTAAAAGGTGCCCTGAAGCTTTGAAAGCTGGCCAGCTGTTATTAACCCATATAGTTACAGCTACTGCAGCAGTGATCAATATGAAGAACATCTAACAAAGTGGTCCACAGTAAACTTTAAGAAACATCTGAAATACGCATCTATTGGAATGTAATAAGCATCTTTTAAATCTAATGTCACCAGAAAACTCCAATGGAGAATGACAGAAAACAACATGTGAATGGATAACATTTTGAACTTCGGCAATATCACAAATTCCTTTAGAAAGGAAAGAGCCAAAACTGGATTCCATGAATCTTACGTCTTTGTGACTAAAAACATTCCTAAAAAAATAAAAAAATTAAAAAAAGGTAAACTTTTCCTGGTTGAAGAAGAGGGACCACATCTATCACCCTAAAGACAAGAGATGGTGAAGGACATTTTGGCATACGAAGGGAGATCCCTCAAAAAGGAAGGAGTGACTCCCATTTTCATCCATAACCTTGGTGGATTACTTTCCAAACCCATCAGTCTGAAAAGTACAGTTGTGTACTCTTACCATAAATGTAGATGTTCGAGTGTCTTCACTGTTGCAGTCATGACTGTAGGGTTCTCTCCTGCCGGCAGGCAGTCCTCAGTCAGCCAGAATCCCAAAGTCTGGGTCTGGCGTCGGCTGTTCAGCCATGCTCCCTGACGTCAGAGCGCCAGGAGTACAAAGCTGACAGCCGACGCCATTTTCTCCAGTTTTTCTTGCCCCAGATGTCAGGTGTTCCAAAATGAGTAAGATCCCATACCCTTTGCAAATACACCTCAGAAGAAGGGTGAAGAAGGGAACCACACAAAGAAAAAAATAAGAGGGGACAGGAGGGAGGGTAACCCAGACTGCAACAGTGAAGACACTCGAACATCTACATTTATGGTAAGTGTACACAACTGTACTATGTTCATCGTGTTTCACTGTTGCAGTCATGACTGTAGGGTTGAATCCCAAAGCAGAATAAAAGGGAGGTGGTCATAAAGTAGAGGGGGCGGCTAAAAGGCCCTGCAAGACTGCAGAAGCAAAGCCTGCCCTAGACTTAGAGTAGACAGGAAGATTGTAGTGCTTGGAAAAAGTATGCATTGAACTCCAAGTTGCAGCTTCCAAAATGTCTTTGGTAGGAACTCCCCTGAGGAAGGCAGCTGAAGTGGCAGCAGCTCTGGTAGAGTGAGTCATTATATTCCCTGGGATTTGCTTTCCATGGTGTGAATAGCAAAATCTGATTCCATGAGCAATCCATTTAGAAATGGTCTGTTTTGAAATGGCTTTACCTTGGGAACTAGAAGCATAAGAAACAAACAATTGCTCTGATTTCCTGATGTCCTTGGTTCTGTCCAGGTAAAAACGTAGTTGTCTGTGTACATCCAAGGAATGCAAGATCCTTTCCCCCTTATTTTGAGGAGTGGGGAAAAAAGTTGGCAAGTGAATAGTTTGATTTAGAGCCACTTTGGAAACCACCTTAGGCATGAAAGTAGGATTAGTCCTTAAAGTCACCCTGTCTTGATGAAAAATAATATAAGGTTCCACAGCCATGAGAGCTTGAAACTCCGAAACTCTCCTGGCAGAGGTCAGAGCTAACAGGATGGCTGTCTTTCAAGATAAAAACTTGATGTCAGATGTGGCAGCAGGCTCAAAAGGAGGTAAGGTGAGCTTTTCCAAAACATAGTTGAGATCCCAAGCAGGAATGGGTGGAGATCTAGGGGGCCTTAAGTTCTTAGCTCCTCTGAGAAACTGTCTCATGAGCTGGTGGGAAAAGATTGGAGGGTCTGTATTATAATGAGCAGAAATAGCAGAGGCATGTACTTTTATGGAAGAGAAAGAGAGACCCTTATGTAAGAGGTCTGTCAGGTAAGGTAAAATCAGAGGAATGTTAGGAATAAGAGGATCTGAATCCTGAGCCTGCATCCAGGAGCAAAATCTTTTCCATTTTCCTGCATAAGATCTTCTAGTGCTAGGACATCTGGCTTCTAAAATGACATCCATAACCTGCTTGGGTAGAAGACAATGAATCATAGACCCTGGATTAACCATGCCGCCAGGCTGAGAGTTTTGACATAGGAGTGCAGAACCTGACCCTGGTGTTGGACAGAAGGTTCGGAGTCTGTGGTAAAACCCAAGGGGGCTCCAGACAAAGGTTTCTCAGTGTTGGGTACCAAAACTGCCGAGGCCAATTTGGGGCCAGCAAGATTATCATCTTGGGCTTGTCCTGTTTGATCTTTAATAACATCTGTGGAAGAAGAGGTAGAGGCGAAAAGGCATACCCCGAGAGGTTTCTCCAACTGAATGATAGTGCATCCACTTTCCAAGCTAGTTCGTGAAATGTCCCGGTGCAAAAAATCTGTAGTTGATGATTGAGGTGGAATGCAAAGAAGTCTATGTGAGGACACCCCCAGACTGCTGTAATCATCTTGAATATTTCGGTGTCCAGCATCCATTCGTATGGGTCCGACATGTTTCTGCTCAGACTGTCTGCCAGGAAGTTTTGCTTCCCTGGTAAAAACTGAGCTTGAAGGTCCAGTTTGCAAGTTAGAGCTGTGTTCCATAGATTCATGGCTAGTCTGCAAAGGGGATAGGAATGAGATCCCCCTTGCTTGTTTATGTACCACATAACTGTGGTGTTATCTGTCCGTATCAGTAGTTGTCCTGGATGTAGAAGATTCCTGAAAGCCAGTAGAGCCTTCTGACCGGCTAACATTTCCTTTAAATTGATATGCAGGAGCTTCTGATCCTTTGTCCAAAGGCCCTGCAGACAGTTGCCCTGAAAATGGGCTCCCCATGCATAATCTAAGGCGTCCGTGGTTAGAATCTGAGTGGCTGGAGGCAGACTGAAGGGTTTTCCTTTGTTTAGAGTACATGCCTTGGACCACCAAAGGAATTCCTTTTGAAGACAAGGCAGGACGGTAATCTGTATGTCTAAACTGTGGCAATGCTGAGACCATACACTTTTTAGGTACCACTGTATTTTCCTCATATGTAGTCTTGCATATGGTACGAGAAGGATGCAGGAGGCCATGTAACCCAAAGCCTGCAGGAATTTCCTTGCAGATAGCTGAGTTAATGTTGCCAAGGTTTTGAAAGCTGAAGCCAGCTGTAATTGTTTTTCATATGTCAGAAATGCCATCTGGGATGTTGTGTTGAGAAGAGCACCCAGAAAAGTTATCTGTTGTGAGGGTGTCAAATTTGACTTTTTTATGTTTACAGTGAATCCCAAGAACTTGAGAAGATTCTGAACAAATTCTAGATGCTGGAGTAAGACATCCTTGCTGTCTGCCTGAATAAGACAGTCATCCAGATAAGGGTAAATTTGAATTCCCTTGAGTCTGCAATAAGCTACTACTGGAGCCAGGCATTTGGTGAAGACCCTGGGCGCAGTAGACAATCCAAAGGGCAGTGCAGAGAATTGATAGTGCTTCGATCCGGCCTTGAACCTGAGGTATTTTCTGCATTCCTGCCTGATGGGAATGTGTAAATATGCCTCCTTTAAATCCAAAGTTACCATCCATGCATTTTTGGTCAGCATTGGAAGTAGCTGCTGTAGAATAAGCATCTTGAATTTTGGTATCTCGAGAAAAGTGTTCAAGACTGACAGATCCAGAATGGGTCTCCATGAATTTTGCTTTCTGGGGACTAGAAAGAGCCTTGAGTAAAAACCTTGTCCCATCTCTGAAAGTGGAACCAGTTCTATGGCTTTCATAGCCAAGAGAGCTTCCACCTGGTTTAAGGCCTCTAACCATTGATGTTTTGGAAGATCCGGCCATCCGCTTGGTCTTGGTAGGGTATGAAAATGGAATTTGTAACCTCTTGAAACCACATCCAGAACCCACATCTCTTGGGTTATATGAGTCCAGTTTAGGTGAAAAAGAGAGAGTTTTCCTCTGAGAGGGGCTTCCAGGCGAGAAGTTCCTGCAGCCCAACAGAGGGAGTCATTGAGTCTGTTTTCTATGAGCTTACGACCTGTCCTCTCCTCCCCTAGGGGTGGAAGCAGTCCACTGTCTTGGTCTATAAGAGGCTTGCGTTTGAGGCCTTCCTCGGGAGCGTCTGTATCTAGCCCTCTGAGGCCTGTTAGAATTGGGAAAGGACCAATTTTTAGTAGGCCAATTCCAACTAAATCTGGGTGGCTGTACTTGTAAGAAATCTTTAACCGTTTGCATGGATTTTGCCTTGTCCTCCATCTTCTTTATCACCTCTTCAGCTTTAGATCCAAACAAAACATTATGTTGAACAGGAGCATCCAATAATTTAGCTTTTACTTGATCTGGCAAGTTTTGTTCCTTTAACCATGCATGCCTTCTAATGACTGTGCCAGAGGCAGCAGCCCTACAAGATGCCTCCAAGGCATCAAATCCACAGTGTAAACCATGCTTCCCAACTTGTTCAGTGGCATGCATTAAGTCATGTAATTCCTTATCATCTGCACAGGCGGAAATGGAAGAAAAGTTTTGTTTTAAAACAGACAGAAGAAATTGCTGGTATTTCAGCATATGAAACTGACAGTTTAAAGCCCTAATAGATAAAGTAGCAGAAGTGTACACTTTTTTGCCCCATCTTTCTAAAGATCTGGAATCTTTCTCAGTGGGAATGGGGATTTTAGCAGAAGTGGCCTTAACCCCCTTAGGACCCTGAGAAATGGTTTCAGGATCAGCAGTAGGATTCTTGTATAAAAACTGGTGGGAATCAGGAACCCTATAATATCTGTCTGGCTTAACAGGAGCAGGAGGAAAAGAGTCAGGAGTTAAGTTAGCCTCTGAAAAAGCATCATCCACAATATCCAAAATAGGAGGAATAGCCAGGGGTCTATGTTGGGGAAGAAGAAGAAAATCTCTAAGTCTTTTCTTAGATTCCGAGTACTCCTGTCCTTCCCAGTGAAAATGTTCCCTCACTTCATGCAAAGTTTCCCCAAAAGAGAAATCCTCAGGGGGAGAAGCTGAAGGAATGGATTCCTCAGCATCAGAATCCTCATAAGGATGGAAAGAATATTCCTGGTCAGAAGAAGAAACTGAAGAAACAGAAGCCTGACCAGAGGAGTCATAATACACTTCCTGCCTTGGCCTTTTGTCTGGTGGGGGATGTAAACCCCTAATCATAGTAAGTAAGTCTTCAGCCATCTTGAGTAACTGTTTCTGAGACTTAGGTGCCGGATCAGAAGAGGCCTGGGCTGCAGTCTTTGATTTGGAAGGAGTCTTTGCCTTTGTCTTTGTCTTTGCCTTTATTAGAAGCTGAGTAGGCCTGAAAACCCCTTCGGAAGCCGGTACCTGCACAGCGGCTCCGGACCTATCCGAAGGAGCATTGTCCGAAGATCCTGCAACAGAAATATTCAAAGGCCTAGATGGCTCCTCGTGGGAGTCCGTTTTGGCCATCGGTTCCGAAATGGCTGACGACAGGGGCTGCAAAAGCGCCTCACTGACGATGGCTGAACCTGAAGCTGGCTCTGCTTGTACAACATTGTCTGATTTGGACCTCGGAAGCCTGTCTTTATCCTTGCATTGTTTGTGAACTCCGGTAGCAGGAACAGTATCCAACAACATTTTGTAATTAAAACGCCTACCAAAGTAATGAAATGCAAAATCGTACCTTGGTTTAATTGTACGTTGATTGAATCTAGCACAAAACCGACAACTAGCTACGTCGTGATCAGGGCCTAAAAGCAAGGAATACAGTAAGAATGAAAATCCTTATGAGGTATTTGCTTCCCACATGAAATACAATTATTAACTTTTTCTGACATTGGACTGGAGCAAGAAAAAAGTTTCCCCAACAGGGTACTTAGCTTTGAGTAGGAGAAGAAAGTCTTCGGACTGAAGTACGTTTAGAAAAAATCGTCAGGAGTCAGCCGACCGGCACTTGCGAACTGTTATAACCGCACGTCAAGAAAGACTGGAGAAAATGGCGTCGGCTGTCAGCTTTGTACTCCTGGCGCTTTGACGTCAGGGAGCATGGCTGAACAGCCGATGCCGGACCCAGACTTTGGGATTCTGAGGACTGCCTGCCGGCAGGGGAGAACCCTACAGTCATGACTGCAACAGTGAAACACGATGAACATCTATCTGTTGCCATAGAGAGAATGGACTATCACACTTTCTGGAAGGCTTAGCAGTTTGTCGTCTTCTTCTTCTTTCGACTTTTTCTAGTTAGGGGTCACCACAGCGGATCACCTGTCCGCTCATGATTGGCAGTGGAGTTTTACGGTGTCAAGTTGCCAAGCCTGGCGCCCAACCTTCTATAGAAAGCACACGCACTCACACCTAGGGCCAATTTAGTGTGTCCAATTTACCTACAGCATGTTTTTGGGAAGTGGGATGAAACCTGAGCACCCGGAGGAAACCCACACGATCACAGGGAGGACATGGAGACTCTGCACAGAAGGCACCCCAGCTGAGGATCGAACCAGAGAACCTCTTGCTGTGAGGTGGCAACGCTAACTGCTGCACAAATGCAGCCACCCAAGGATTAGCAGTTTGTCAAGATAGGAAAAGGCAAGGGCATCTTGTAGATAGTCATTCAGTCTTGTTAGACTGCCCTTTGTTCTGGGGCTTTCCTCCTTTCTTTCTGGAACCGGCTGGCCTTAGGCATAGGCGAACTAGGTGACCACCTAGGGCGTCGTACAGGAGGGCCTCATAAAGGGCACAATTTTTATGTATTTATTATTTATTTATTTTAATTAATTCATTTTCCTTCTTGTGCGATCTTCTCAGCACCCTGTCTCTGAGTGAAGGGCGCTGGAACCACAGGGTGAGGGGGAGGGACGAGCATCCTCCCACTTTTATAGCTTCAGGTTGGCCAGTCGCATGCAGAATTTAAGTTATCAGTTCAGTTAAGGGCGGGGTTAAGGTCATGTGTGTGCGTGTGGCCGTTCAGTTTAAAAAGAAGGTAAGTGTATGTGTGTGTCTATGTGTAATTTAAACCATCCGCTTCTGTATGCGACAGTAAGTGTGTGTGTGTGTGTGTGTGTGTGTGTGTGTGTGTGTGTGTGTGTGTGTGTAACATACTTCTCTACTGTCTAGATTTAGCATCATAGTTTTTATCAGTTTCTCATAAAATTTGTGGTTCTGTGGCAAATCACAGAAAACTGAAGAAATGAAGTCACTAAATAATGATTATATATTTATATATATATATATATATATATATATATATATATCATAAACAAACAATTTTGAGACTTATATCCTTCAGAAATGCATGTTAATACAAATCCTGTTATTCTAGCAACATTAAAGTGAAATATTTAAAAACTATCCCTCTTTTCAGCCACTGCATCCACATTATGTTAGGCTTTGTCCAGATTTCTCTGATTAAGAGGTTGAGAGGTATGCATACCCCTCAACTGTCCAGATTTTTGCCTCATATTTTTGGCCTATTCCTCATAAAATTTGTGGTTTTCTGGCAAATCACTGAGGATTTAAATAACTAAATGTCATACATTTGAGTTTCAGCCTTCATTTCCTTCATAAAATGTATGCTAAGACAAATGCTTTTATTCTAGCAACTTTCTAAGTCTTTAAGAGCAACATTTATAATATGTCCCTGTTTGGGCCTTTGTCCCCCCCATTATTTTAGACTTTGTTCAGATTTCTTGTGCCAAGAGGTTAAGAGGTATGGAGACATGGTATATGTAATGCCCTAGTTGCTGATTATTTTGTGGATTTTGTATAAGATGCCTAGTAACTATGAACTTGTGTGTAAGTTTCTCAGTCATTCCCTATTACAAAAGAAAAACAACAACCATTTTTTTCTTTAATGTAACGTAAGCAATTAATTCTTCAAGGGCAGCAAGCACTGAATTTGTGGACGAGACACTGAAATGTAAAGATGTTTGCCAGTAACAGACTTTTATTAGTTACAAATCTCGTTAATGTAGAATTATTCGGATGAATTTTACTTCTGCAGAGCTTGTGCTTATTGACTGATACTGGTGGATTGTAATGACAGAAGTCTGAGTGGTCTTTTATGATTAAAATGTTCAGAAATGGGCAGTTTTGTCATTACTGGGTCATACATTTTGTTTCATTGCTTACTGGAAAAATGTTCAAAACTACAAATTTAAAACACACACTAACAAGTGGTGCTTTAATATACGAGCCCAAAGGTAAACTTATTTCTCCACTGGCCAGATGCATTTTATTTGAATGTGGGTTTTAATGCTGTTTCAATGAATGTGAGTTTCAGTGGCAGAGAAGTTTACTGCTCATGCTAAGTCTGTTTTCACTGTGAGACTTAAATTGTTTGTTTAGCAAATTATCAGTATTTGTGCATTTTATTTCAATATCTGTACTCATTGTAGAAATAAATAAAACAGTATAAGTTTGAACAGTGTTCATGGTAACTGGGGAGAAACAGCCAAGTAATGGAGAACTGGTATGGCTGGGGAGAAGGCTGTTGCAGAAGGGGCTGCGCTGGGGGGGCCCAATCTATTACCCTACCTAGGTCCTCATTTGACCATGATTCAGTGCTGCTAATTAAAGTATGAGAATAGTTGAATTTACATGACCCCTTTAAATCCTGAACAAACACTCTGTGGTGGCATCTTCTCCTTTAAGGAGGGCCATGTGTGCTTCCCATGCACACATGCCGATGCGAGTAGTGGGTCGTGAAAATTTTCCATTTTCAAAAGTGGGTCTCAGTCCATAAAGGTTTGGGAACCACTGCTATACACCAACTACCCAGTCTGCTGACAGAAATGTGAGTCTGACTTTCAGTACATTTTCAGGGAATTAACGAGAGTTTCAGTGCATTTTCAAGGGATTATGACTTTCAGTTCATTTTCATGGGATTGTGAGCTTCAAAGGAAGAAAGTTTACTGCTGCTCATGCTAAGTCTGATTTCAATGTGCAACTAGCTGTTTTTTGTTTATCAAATGGCAAACTGTGTTGTAAAAATCTGAAAGCAGTAGCATAATTGCCTTTGGTGCAAAAGGCTATGGATTCTACTCCCACACCATGTAGATGGAGTGCTGCTATTGCAGTGCCCATATAACTGCTGTTTATCTGGTGCATTATAAGGGAGGATAGGGGTTCTACACTCCTGAGTATGTCCTCTTTTGTATGAGATGCCCAGTGGCTATGAACTTGTTGGTTTGTTAGTCATTTCCTACTGCAATATTACCAACTTACCAATTTTTAATGTAATATAGGCAATTAATTTTTCAAGGGCAGCAGGCACTGAATTTGGAGATAAAACATTTAGATGTAAAGTTGTTTGCGAGTAGCAACCTCTTCAAAAGATACAGATTTCTTTATTGTAGAATTATTCAGATGCTTTTACTTTTGCAGAGATTGTGCATATTGAGTGATATTGGTGGATTGTAATGCCAGAAGTCTTGAGTGGCCTTTTATGGTTGAAATTTTCTGAAATGGGTAGTTATTGGTTCATACATTTTGTTTCATTACTTATTAAAAGAATGTTTAAAACTACAAATTTAAAACACATTCTAACAAGTGGTACTGTATTATACAAGGAATATAGTGTAATACAACCAGGAAGGTGAATTAAAGAACAAATACTTGTATTCATGGCACTAAAAAATATGTGCAAGAGTCTGTTTTAAAAACAGCCCAAAAGTAAACTTAATCCTCCAGTGGCCAGATGCATTTTCTATGAATGTGGGTTTTCATGCCATTTCAATGAATGTGAGTTTCAAGGGCAGAGAAGTTCACTGTTCATGTTAAGTCTGTTTGCATTGCGAGACTGCACTGATTGTTTAGCAAATGGCTAGCTGTGTTTGTGCTACTTTATTTCAATATCTGTAATCATTCTAGAAATAAATAAGAAAACAGAATGCATACTGACAGATTTGAACAGTGTGTATGGTAACTGGTGAGAAATAGCCAAAGTAATGCAATGCTGGAATGGCTGGGGAGGGGGTGGGTGGGTTGTTGCTGGGGGAGGGTAGGGGGGTTGCTGCAGAAGAGGCTGCTCTGGGGGATTCTACCCTGACTAGGGCCGTATTTGATCATGATCCGGCTCTGATTTAAAGTAGGAAATATGTAAGCAGAGGTAGTTGCAGTTTATCTACATTACAAGGTATCTTTTTTCTTCCCATGCATTTAAATAATTTAAGGAAATGACTGGAGTAGCTTTCTTGGGGAGTGACCTACCTATGGGTGTGGCTCAAATAGGGGTGTTTCATGAATATGCTGTGGGTGGGGCCTAAAGGGCACCAGAGCACTACTTCACCTAGGGTGACATTTCAGCTAAGGACATCCCTGCTACTGCTTTTTAAACATTCGTTTACCAGCAGGTTGTTGTGCTTATTTTGTTTGTTTTTTTTTAAAAAGTTATAGCAGTTCCATTAAAACCCTTGGTAAACTTGGAGAAGGAAAGCTGAAAAATCTGAGGAATTCATTCAGGCAGATTACCTCTCTCATCACACTTTTAAGCACATCTGCAGCAGATGGTCTAAAAACTAACTTTCTGCCTTAGGAAGAATTCAACATTTCAGCTTTAACATACTCTGGAAGGTTTTGTGTATGCAACCAATCAACCAGTTCATGACAGTTCCAGTTACAGCAGCCCAGGAAGTGGCATCAGCAGAATAATTTTTAACAGCGGATAGCCACTTGAGACACAGAAGCAATCAAGTTACCCAAAGAAGTCTCTTCCTCTGAAAAGAAACATATACCATAATACTCCTCATGTTCTCAAAAGAGGCAAGGTAAACTTTTACATATAAGCTTGACACATGAGAATTCTAAAAATAAGTGTCACACAAAAATATACTTTTTTTCCAAAATCTATCAAAGGCCCTTCCCATCCTTGTCAGAAGGAGAGTGATTAGTATTAAACTGATGCTTAGTAGCAGCTGCATTTACCAAAGCAATAGGTGCTGGGTCTGATCGGGGATTAGTATATAAAAACTAATAAGACTGTGGAACTTTATACACTCTATCTGCTTTTCTTGGGGCAACAAGTTGACTGTCAGGCAAGTTACAGGCTGTGATAGAAACACTCTTCAATGTTGAAAGGAACTGAAGTAAGTTCAGGAAAATCCAGTTACAATAAATCAAAATACTTCTTTAGGGACTGTGGAATGTCATTATATTCCCACTGAAACAAATGATTTGTTCTAGAAATAACTTCAAGAAAAAAAAATAATCCTTTAAAGGTACTAAAAGAAACAATATTCTCCCCAAAATCTGAATCAGATACTCGAGACAAAATATAATCTGACTATTCACTATCATTTTGTGGTTCAAATTCACGTATTTCTTCAAAAAATTAAGAATCCCCTCATCTAATACTAGACGTAGCTGAATTGAAAGGGTCACGAGCCTGAACTAAACCCTGAGCTAACATCCATTAAATCAATCCTGTCGAAAGTAACCGAGACAGGAGAAGATATATGTCGAAGTTTTTGATCATTTTTGACAGGAATTTTAAAAGTAGATCATCTGCTTTTGCCAGGAAAACCTCTATAGGGATAGGCATAGCAGTCTGGTTAGGCAGAGAGGTATTCCCTGCCCCTTACCCCAGGACAGACAAGAGTGGCTCTTTCCTACCTGCCAGGGGTACTCCAATGCCCCCAGGGGATGCGTCTAAACCCTAGTCTGTGGTAGTTGTAGGGACTACACCAGAGGGAACAAGGAAAAAGATTAATGGTCTGAAGAGTCACGATTGGTCACAGCAGAGCCACCTATCTGTGGCTGAGGCACTTTATCAGCCTGTTATGGTGGCAAAAGCTGTTCACTAATTTTCTTCTTTTGGTGGCTAAAAGAAAGAAGAACCAAAGAACAAGTATATTGTTCCATGGTTAAGCTGAATAAAAAAATGCCAGATTCACTGGGAAGCTTGGCAGCAGTAGTCAGTAACAGGAAAGTAGCTCAATAGTAACTTTTTCCTCCAAAAGCACCATAAAAAAGCATGTTAAACAACTACACCAGCCTACAAAAGTAAAACTAATACAATGATTACATAAGAAAATGTAGTTTTAAATTAGTTTAAACAACTTTTTTTCCCACAAAGGTAAGAAGTAACATTCTTATTTTAGTTACTAACAGTCATGGGAAAGTCAAGAAAAACACTTTTTTTCCTATGTAATTTTTTTTTTTCACAGAACAAGTCAAATTTGTCATAAAAAGTAAATGTGAAAGATTTCCCCAAGAACCTATCTGCCCAGCAATGTAAAATATAAAATGTTTAAAGTAGAAAAAGGGGTTGAGGAATTGATGGATGGAAGGATGAATGAATGGAAAGGGTTAGCCGACCATCCAAACTCAAAAGCCCGCAATAGGAGTGCTGCTCTTTGGAGGCAAACAAGTTCTGAAGGGCTTGGCACCCAAACCATTCTTTTTAGCCACATCAGCTCAAAAAAGAAGTTCTGTACTCACAATAATGTCCTATCTGTGTTGTCCATTTTCATTCTTCCTCAAGATGTGGGTTCAGATCCAAATGTACTGCTTTTTTACAGCTCGCAGATAATACAAGCTCGAGTTCCTCCCTTACCCATAATACAGCAGTCCCCATCTTTCCCCAGAGCTTGTTTGCTGCCTTTTATTGTATATAACAATGAAATTAAAGCTCTTATATGGAAACTCACTATCTGAAGCTCAAACAGGAAGTTCAGTTCCTGTAAAAACTTCCCGTTCTTCCAGAAATCATCAAGAAAAAAACATGGCAGAGGGCTGGAAGGAGGGGAGTTGAGGAAGAATGAAAATGGACAACACAGATGGAACATTAAGGTGAATACATAACTTCTTTATCTGATGATGCCAATTTTCATTCATTCCTCAACATGTGAGACAGAGTCCCCAGCTACTTGAATCCCGGGTGGACTCTAAGGAAGGATATTCCTTTGTACTGTTGATCTGAAATCTGCTCTTCCCCTAGAGACAAGATCTAACTTGCAATCAGTAATAAAGGTAAGATGATTAGCCCACATTGCAGCAGCACAAATATCATCCATGGAAGACCTGGATTAAAAAAAAGCTGATAAAGTTGCCATGGACCTGCTTGAATGGGCTCTTAAAGGCTTTGGCAAGTCCAGGCCAAATGTGTTATAAACAAAGGAGATGCAGTCAGTTACCCATTTTAATAAAGTTACTTTGGTAACTGGGTCTCCCAATTCTGTTTCAAAAAGGATAAAAATGATCTAATTTTATAAACTTCTCTAATCTAAAACAAACTTGTTCTGAGTTGATTCTAAATGACAAAAAATACACTGAACCCACAGACATCGCCAATATCCTGGCAGACAGGTTCAGTGCAAACTCCCCCCCTCCCCAAAAGAGCAAGTATCTATCCCGGCAGAGGGCTGCCTCCCAAACATCTCTGATACTCAGGTGAAGGCTGCCCTCTCCAAAGCAAAAAACACTGCTTCCATGGGACCAGATGGTGTCCCAGGTTGCGTCCTACATGAACTCCAAGAGGAACTAATCCCTCAAATAAAACAGCTATACAGTCTCAGCCTCACTACAGGATATGTGCCCACAGAATGGCATACAGCAACAGTGGTCCCACTCCACAAAGGTGGAGCCTCTATGGATCCTGGAAACTATCGCCCCATAAGCCTGACTAGCTTAGTCTGCAAGGCTATGGAGAGGATCATCATGGAGCTCATAAACAAAGACATTGGGGACCTACAGACACTAGATCCTACCCAGTTCGGCTTTGTCAAGGGCAGATCCTGCCTTTTGAACCTGGTTGACTTCTTTGAAACAGTCACCAAAGCCATAGATGAAGGGAAGGTAGTCCACACAGCCTATCTGGACCTTGCAAAGGCATTTGACACAATACCCCACTCGGGCATCATAGATAAGCTATCCAGCTTAAATATAAACACCTATGTCAAAAGATGGGTTGCAAACTGGCTTAAAGACAGAACCCACAGAGTGAGAGTTGCTGGAGCCATGTCAGACTCGAAACCGGTCACAAGTGGCGCCCCACAGGGTTCTGTCCTGGGACCACTCTTGTTCGGTATATACTTTTCCGAGGTACAGGCAAATGTGGGAGGACTATGGCTCACCAAGTTCGCAGATGACTGCAAACCGGGCACCATAATAGACTCTCCAGCTGACACAAACATCCTTCAAAAAGGTCTCACAGAGACAGATAACTGGTGCCAGCACCATGGTTTAAAGCTAAATGCCAAAAAATGTATAGTCATACCCTTTGGCAAAAACAATGTGCCCACAAATTACCACATAGGCAGAAACCCATTAAATACAGAGAAAGTTATTAGGGACCTGGGGACCCAAGTTGATAGCAATCTCTCCTTTGAAAACCACATTGCCAAAGTGGTTAGAAAGACCTTCTACATAGCCCACCTCATCACGAAGGGTTTCACATCTAGATCAAGAGAGGTAATCGTGCCCCTTTATTCATCCCTCATCAGGCCCATCATAGAATACAATGCCCCTTTTGGGATGTACCTTACCTGACACCTGCAGCAATTAGAAAGACCCCAAAAGTATCTCACCAAGAGGATTAAGGGTCTCAAACAGATGCCATATGCTGCTTGGTTAAAAAAACTCCAGCTCTACTCAGTTGCATACCGCCTACTTCGAGGCGATCTATGCCTGACATACAAAGCTATGTCAAATCCAGAATTAATGGACATGCTCCACCTCAGTAAATCTAAATCCCTTAGAGCCACACGCTCGAGGGACTTGAACCTCAGCACACAAATAAATAGAACTTGCTGGAGGGACAGGTTCATAACCCAGAGGCTCCCTTCGCTCTGGAATAGAATTCCAGTTCATGTGAGGCAGAGCACCTCACTGAATCTCTTCAAGAAGAATCTCGATAGGTGGATGGGGGATCATAGGTTTGTCCCAGAGATTACTCCCGTGTCACTATTAGACAGAGGCACAGTATACTCAAAATCAAGGGGTGGCATAAGCCATACAGAATCGGGCTAGGCTTATAATTGCCCCAGGGCAGATAGCCTAGTATGAACCTAAAGAGTGAGAAGATCACACAGAAAACCAATCAGTAAAAACTAAATGAAAACTCCAGCCAAGCTAGAACTTCCACTGAGTGACTTCTCAAACCTCTTGTATCAGAGGCACATGGGATATATGCAGATGACCCTTACGAACATCAGGTGTTTCAGCTATATGGTGATTCTGAATGCCTATGACTTATTTATTTTTAAGCCGTTTCAATGGGCAACTTTAGGGCAATAAAGCCAAACCCCACTAGCTGTGGATATACATATTTCAGCCTTATGTCCTCATCAGCACAGCACAAGCAGAGTGTTTGACTAAGCATAAGAAACACAGGGGTGTTATACCCTAAGCATAAGAAACACAGGGGTGTTATACCCAGCTGATGTCCATTACCATTAGGGTGACTGCAAAATATCCCAACTAACAAACAAAGAGTGAGAAGGTCACACAAAAAAAAACAATCAGTAAAAATTTAATGAAAACTCCAGCAAACTAGAACTTCCACTGAGTGACCTCTCAAACCTCTTGTATCAGAGGCACACTAGCTTGGCTGGAGTTTTCATTTAGTTTTTACTGATTGGTTTTCCTGTGTGACCTTCTCACTCTGTTTTACTTTGTTAGTTGGGATATTTTGCAGTCACCCTAATGATAATGGACATCAGCTGGGTATAACAGCCCTGTGTTTCTTATGCTTAGTCAAACACTCTGCTTGTACTGAGCTGATGAGGTCATAACAAGGCCAAAATAATCATATCCATAGCTAGTGGGGTTTGGCTTTATTGGCCTGAAATTGTCCATTGAAACTACTTAAAAAAAGAAATATGTCATGGGCATTCAGAATCACCATATAGCTGAAACACCTGATGTTCATAAGGGTCATTTGCATATATCCCAGTGCCTCTGATACAAGAGGTTTGAGGTCACTCAGTGGAAGTTCTAGCTTGGCTGGAGTTTTCATTTAGTTTTTACAAACTTCTCTAATATGCGAAGACAAACATAACTGTCTGTGGACATCTAATAAATGCAAAAATGCATTCACCTTTGTTTGAAAAACTTGCAAAAAACACAGGGAGGTTAATAGAGTGATTAATGTTAGATCCTGACACCACCTTAGGAAGAATGAAGGTCTGATTCTTAAGGACATGGTATCCTTACGAACTATTAAATAAGGAGACTTGGAGGATAAAGCTTGAAGTTCTGAAACTCTCCTAGCCGATGTTATGGCTATCAGGAATATAGTTTTCCAAGTCAAATATTTCAAATCATATATTGCAGCCTGTTCAAATGGTTTTTGAATGAGGGCTGTAATATTAAATTCAGATCCCAGGTTAAAGTAGAATCTTTAAAGGTAGAAAGGTTCCTTTCATAAATGTCTTACAAAGACGTGAAGAAGCCAATGTGGAATTATCAGCTCCAACAAGGAAAGTGGAAAAGGCAGCTAACTGCACTTAAACTGTGGAGGGACTATCCCCATCATTAAAAACTGAAGCAAAGAATTCAAGAATTTTGGGCCCTAGTGCTGAAAAAGGATAATGTATTGCTGCTGCACCCAAAAAACAAACCTTTTCCATTTGCTCTTGTAAATTTTCCAAGTGGAAGCTTTCCGGGAAGGCAAAATAATGTGGCACACTGGGGGAGAGAGCTTGGGTTGTCTGGCTATCAGTGGAAATGGAGAAACCATGCAGTCAACTTTAGGCCCAAAATGAAAGGATGAATCATGTTTGTCTGGTAAGATGATAGATCTGTAATTAGATCCAGAATCCAAAACGGGTAAACTAGATGAGGCCAAAGGAAGGGAAAACAAATTTGTCGAGGCCAGTAAGGGACAATGAGGATGACTTGCTCTTCAACCAAGATGCTTTCTGTATAAATTTGGCAATTAGGGAGTTGGGGATAAACACAGAGAAGACCTGGGGGTCAATCATGTAGGAAGGTGTCTCTTGGTGACCCCCCACCAGCAGGAGGATTAGGGCAAAGAACCTCCTACACTTATTGTTCAGTGGAGATGCAAATAGGTCGCAGTATAGTTGGCCTCATTGGTGGAAAAATCATCTCCGCCACTTCCTTTTTGAGAGACAACTCGTGAGGTAGTAGCATAGAACTGATGAACTTGTCTGGTACCATGTTGGATTTCCCTGGTATGTGTGTTGCTGACAGAAATCGATTTGAAGGGATTGCCCATTGCCACACTCTCATAGCTAATTGACATAAGGGGTAAGATCTGGTTCCTCCTTGCTTGTTGATGGACCATACTACAGACATATTGTCCATTTGAACTGCAATAGATCCAGATGGGACAGAGTCTTGGAATGCCTTCAACACAAGGAGTAATGCTCTCATTTCCAGTACACTGATATGCATGTTGACCTCTTTGGGGGAGCAAGTGCCTTGGACAGTCTTTCCTGAGAAATGCCCCCCAACCCGATCTGGGAAGTCTCTGTAGTCATTATGGCATTTGAGCTGAGGAAGAATGAATGGATGACCTTGTAGTATTTGATTTGAGTGAATCCACCATAAAAGGTACTTTTTAGATGCCTGAGTTATGCTGATCTTGGTGGACATCAGTTGATGTAGAATGGACCACTGGGTTGCTAATGTCCACTGAAGAATTCTCATATGGTATCTTGCTAAAGGAACTAGTACTATCACTGCATTCACTGATCTTACTGTCTGTAAAAATCAGATGGGCTGACAGTGATTAGTTTTGAATTATTTTCTTGACTTGGAAATGAATAGTTTATACCCTTGGCAAGGGTAAAGAAGCAGTCATTGAAGTTGTACTGAATAAGGTTCCTATGAATTCTAATATTTGAGACGGTACTAGGTGAGATCTGTTGTGGTTGATTATAATTCCTAGATTTAAACAAATCTGGAGTACATAGTCTCGGGCTGTAATCAGAAGATGCTTGGTTGAAGTGGTTATGATCCAGTCATCTAGATAGGAAAACACTTGAAATCTCTGCAGTCTCAGTTGAGCTGCTACTACTGCCATGCATTTTGTGAACACCCTGGGGGCTGTTGTGAGACCAAACGGCAGTGCTCTGACTAGCTTCCAGCTGGAAGCATAGATATCTCCTGGAATGTCTGTTCATTTTTATGTGAAATCACACACCCTGGAAATCTATTGAGCACATCCAGACATTCTTGTGCAGGAAAGGCAATATAGATTGAACCATGACCATCTGGAACTTGGTATGTTGCACCAATATGTTCAGAATGCTGAAATCCAAAACTAGTCTCCAGTCTCCCGTTTTCTTTGGCATTAAAAATAATCTTGAGTAAGTTCTGGATCCTTTCTGGTCTGGGGGTACCTCTTGGATGACTCTTTTTCTAGCAACGTTTGTATTTCTAGAGCCGTTGTTTTCCTCTGACTGGGTGTAACATTGGGAATTTTGTTTACTGATGGAGATGGAAGGGAAAAGGGAATTATATAACCTCTGGAAATAATCCTCTGCACCCACCCATCTTTCGTAATGTCTAGTCAGGCTCTCTGGTGCAGGGATAGATGACCCCCGACTTCCTCCAGAGGTGGGCAATAGGGCTTCCTTTCAGGAGCATTGATAGGGTCTATCTGAGAAAGAATCTCTGAACCTCTGGTTCTGCAAGCCTCCTCTGCCACATGGATGGCGTCTTCTGTTAGAGTTCCTCCCTCTGCCCCTAGGGGAACTCTTTCCACATGGATCATGGAATGGACTCTGGGATTTCCTGAACCACATTTTTCAACTACCTCACTGATTCCTTGAAAAGGATCTTTGAGGATTCGAAACGCATATGCCCAATACAGCCAGGGTCTTACCAGCTTGCTCACACCTGGAGAGCGTATCTTTAACCTTACAGCCAAAAAACAAACTTCCATCAAGGGGAACATTGACGAAGGATGACTTGAAGGGCTCTGTAAAGTTATACAGATGCACCCCGGCATACCTCCTGATTATGGTTACCATATTTTGTTATATGAAAAAGAGGACGAGAAAATATGTGCTGGTATTATACCAGCACATCTTTTTTCGTCCTCTTAGGGTTGCCAGATTCTTCACACTAGGTGAAGACCCAAAAAAAAAAAAAAAAAAAAGGTCTGGTCTTTAATGTGGAACATCGCAGTTCCACATTAAAGACAAGATTTTCCAGCATCCCCCTACTAGTCCAATAAATCTATACAAAGCAAAAAGTAATGGGGGACAGCGGCACAAATTCAGGAACAGATTTTAAACATTAATGTTATAAATTTAGACAGTTGGCAGAACAACAAGTTTTATATTGGCATGCATTTTCTACAATATATGAAATTTGAAACTGAAATATCTATTTAGTAACTTCAATCTCAATGATTTGTCAGAAAATAAATGTTTTGAGAAACAGACCAAAAATAACAGACAAAACAATCTGGACATTTTGTGAAAATCAGGCAGTTGAGATGTATGCCTCATCATTAAATATACTCAAACCACACTAATTCTCTGACACAAATGGCAGGATTTACACATTCAATGTTGTGCACCCAGCTCAGACTTAAAAGTGAAATGCGTATTGTCACAAGTGAGCTGCAGAAATCAAGACTAGTTCCGATTTCTTAAAAAAAGGTTTTGCAACCAGCGCAAACACTGAGACACTGCAGGAAGTTTGCAATCCAAATGACTCTCATTACAGAACAACAATGAGTAGCAGCCCCATTTCATAGATCAAAAGGTGCAATGAAGTTTCAAAACATTTAGGGATTGAACAAACAGTTGCAGTAAAGTCATGTTTTACAGGTATCAGACATAAGATACACCCATTTAACAACAATTGTGCAATCAATACGATACTGCACAAAAACTGTTGTTAAAGATCAGTTATTTCCTGATGTCGCATAACAATTTTCAAATTACTGCTTCAGGCATCATAAGTTTTCATATAAACTTGCTATTTTATTTAATAGGGCTGCCAGTTTTTTTAAAAGACTGCCTGTTATTAAAGATCAGTTATTTTCTAATGTCGCATAACAATTTAGAAACTACTGCCTCAAGACCAAAAAATAAATAAATAAATAAAAAGGTCTTTAGTCTTTAATGTGGAACATCGCAGTTCCGCATTAAAGACAAGTAGCTCCTTGTTTGGCGATTTTTGATTGGCCTGTATGCCGGTATACGAGCCAATCAAAAACTCACACAGCGGACCCTCTTCTGTTCAATGCGGAACATCAAGCAATTCCGCACTTAACAGAGCTCCATTTTTCGATTTTTTTTTATTGGCTCGTATACAAGTATACGAGCCAAACAAACAAACAAAAAAAAGCGGAGGAAAGAGGAAATAGGGACGTCTGTTTTTTGAAAATTCTGTGATTAAACCCGGACAAATCACAGAATTTTCAAAAACCGCCCGGACAAGAGCCCAAAAAGAGGACATGTCCAGGGAAACCCAGATGTATGGTAACCCTACTCCTGATGGAAATGCCTTAACCTGCCCACTCATGGCTCATTCAGCTGCATGTGATATGAGCCTCATGGAGGAATTAGAGAGAGAATGTAGAGTCGCCAACTGTGAAGCAACAGAAGTCTCTTCCTCAGAACTACTGGTCCCAGAGAGGGATTTTGCATGTTCTTTGATCAAATTCCTCTGTAATCTAGTGAAGTGTGGCAAGTAATTCAGGGATCTGACTGGAAAGATCGCTGATGCATAAACATGCTTCCCAAATCTGTCCAAAGCCCTAGAATTCTTGTTAGGGGATGAACAGAGGAACTCTGTTATGTGAGTTCCTTCTTTGTTGCTGCCGCTAAGACCATTGCATTCACTGATACGCCTTTGCTCCAGACCTCTCTTTCCTTCAGCGATGTCAGGATCCTATCTGGTCTCTTAAGAATCTGCTCAACAGAATTAGGATCCTTCCATGGCCGCAGAGAAATAAAATCAATGAGCTCATCAGTGAGTGGAACCACCAGGAAGTAAATGGGCCAGAACCAAATGCCTCCAGGAATACAGATTCCTCTTGGGAAGGGTTATTGGTAGACCAACCACCCCTATGTTTCAGGATCTCTAAAACATCACCAAATAAGACATCATCAGCTGGTGATTCTGGGAACACTTCCCCCTTCATCAAAAATCAGCATCTCCTGTGACCGACTCCTGAAGGGAATCCAAGTGCCTCCTCTTGCACTTCTACTTCCTAAGGACTTCTTCGATGGGACATTCCAGAGAAGTATCGGAAGAAATTATTATACCCTGCTGGGTACCCTGGAGACTTTGGGCTGGCTGTCTCTGTGGAGTAGAATGTTGAGGCTCAAAGCACAAAGACATCTGAAATCCAGAGGGAAGATCCTAGGGGGAGGAACCATCTGGCCTCTAGAAGAGAACACTCTCTCACCACCTCAAAGGCAGAATGCCCCGGGGAAAAAGATGCCATCAGAGCCAAGAAGACATGCTTCCAGACCAGCTGCTTCTTCTGACCCAAAGGCACACCATCTGAGGCACAGCTAAGAACCAAACTGTCGAATGCCAAGGCTCTGAGGGGCAGAAATGGCTCTGATGGCTTCAGAGTCAACACCTCGGACCCAACAGTGATGCTTCAGCTCTAAAAATCATCCAGCTACAACATGCACAGAGCCAGTGCACTCAAAGATGATGCTGGATCTGAAGATAAAGCAATCTTCGGATCCAATATAGACAGTGCTATAAGTCTCAGATCCAAGGGCTCCAAAGCCAAGGGACAGGTTGGAGAAGGAGCCAAGATGGGTTGAGCAGTACTAGTAAAGGTCTTTGGTCCTGTGGGGGTAGGAGCCAGGAAAACTCACATCTAAATTTGTGCAGAGTGGAACTTCCTCATCAGTCTGTCCACATCAGCTTCTGAGATACTTCTGGAAAAACAGGAAGAAAGTTTGCAGGGAGATCTTGAGTGGAGGCATCTTTCCAGGAATGGGGAGGGAGTTGAGAGGGGACATGATCCATGGAAGATGCGTATATAGTTCTAGGAAGAGGCCTTAGATCTGAATGAACCAGATCAGAAGAAACAGCTCTGGTATCAGATTAAGTCAGATCTGAAGGATTACCCTTAGAATCCGAAGACATTTATTTTTTTTTTAATGTTGTTCCGAAGAAGGATCCAAAGAAGAATGAGAGGATCCAGGTTGGTCAGAATGTCTTTTCTTGACCTCTTTTTTATCCAACTTGGAGGTTTGAGCTCAAGTAAGTGAGTCTCCAAAGGCTAAAGGAAGAAGACCCTTGAGGATTAAGTTGTTCTTCCTGTCTTGGATTGAAAGCTTTACAAATACAGCAGGAAGAATGCAAATGGTCTGGACCCAAGCAGTATACACACAAGTCATGGGCATAAGACAACAGGATTTTTTGCCCACAAATGCCACATTTTTTAAAGCCTGACAGTTTATCCACCATTTTAAACCACTGAACAGAATGGAGATACTAATATAAGAAGACCGATGGAAGAAGAGAAAGAATACCAACAATTGCATTACTAGAATTACCAAAAGACAAAGGGAAAAATATTCCAAGGATGATATACAAGAACTACCAAACAGTACCAATAAAAGAAAAAAATAAAAGCAATGTTAAAAAGATTTACGTTAAATATGTAGGTTAAGGGAGGAAAAGCTAATGAAAAATACGTATGTATGCATTTGTGTGTATAACACTTATCTATAAACCAACACACAAGAGCTGCAGCAACCACGTCTGTACACAATGGCAGCAAATGAGATCTGGGGAAAGAGGGGGACTGCAGCATTATGGGTAAGGGAGGAGCTGGAGAGCTTGCAGTATCCATGAGCTGTAAAAAAAAGCGTCCGAGTCAGATCCGAGGATTGGATCCTAGCCCACATATTAAGGAATGAACAAAAATTGACATTAGATCAAACTGTTTTGCCATGGGGAATGTGCCCTTAAGCTTTGGAACCTGACTAGCTGTTACATCTTTAGCAGGACACAGCCCATATAGTGAGAGCTAATGTAACAGTGACCTTACTGACGAACATCACTACTGATTAATCTAACAGAGGTTAGCTCTTTAAAACAGCAGTTGCTAAGCTGAACAGAACGAAAGGCACAGAACAGCCTGCTTAACAAGAGTTGGGAACGGTTGGAAGGAGATAGATGTGATAGAACTTTAGAGACACACAGTAAAGAAAAACACTACAAAAGTTCAAGGGATATCAGATGACTAAGTTCAATTTCTAGAAAAACAATCCTGAGAAAAGACACTTATCTGCACTAAAATAAGGACATTTTTGCTCTAATGGTTTAAGTTGTTTGAAAAAATCATTGCCATTTCAATGGTGGCAATGAGATCTGGAGAGCTCCTTAGTGCAAAGGTTTATGCATTATGGGAGGAACTCAAGCTTGTGAGAAGTTCATCGTCAGACAGAATAGGCAATGGAGGTGTTCAATCCAATTGTTTCCAGTGTCCTGGCAAGACCAGAGAAATCTGTTATTCTAGCAACTTTCTAAGAATATAACAGCAATATTTAAACACTACACCTGAGTCTGGACTTTGTCCTTCATTATTTCTTGGCCTTGTTCCTGATTTTTCTGATAAGAGTTTGAGAGGTTTGAGGGGTATTATTTTTATTACACTCAGATGTGTACACATCAAAGTGGCTATAACTGCTGGACTGGGGAGTGGGCTATGGATAAAATTAATACACCCTCTTATTTACAAATTTTAGACAGTCCAGCTTTGCAGGTTACTTGGGCTAGTATAATTTTTTTCAACACTATCGGAAATCTGAAGTGTACACAGTCAACAATGGGGCCATAATTGCTACATACAGGGACTGCCTGGGGACGAGAATGGCTGAGCCTGGCTGTCAAGATCAAGTTAAACTGTCATTAGTCTGATTTTGCAGGATTAGTCCTTATATGCGTAAAGCAAATTGGAATGTTTTTCTGAGGCCATTTGTTTTTAATCAAAATTTGGCATTTGAGTCGTACAATGTCAAGTGGCTGCAGTTGCTGTGTACAAACATTAGTGAATTACAATGACAACAGTTTGAATAATCTTAAATAAGAAGCATTTTTGCATAGTTTGAAAAAGTGCATTGGTGGGTAGGGGGTCCATGGTTTGAAAACAGCTCAGGGCCCAAGGTATACTTAATCAGCCAGTAATGAAAGATTCTTACAGACCCTGAAAAGTTGTCCATAGAACTACTGAATGCTATGTTACAAAATGAAAAATATTCACTTTTTCTGTTACAGTACAGAACAGCACAAGCCAGTCCTACAAAACAATAACTTGCAGGATTGGTTTTGCTAGACATATCATAATGAAACGGACTTTAAGTGCAACCATTGCAAATGTTCTGGATTGACAAAGATGTTAATGATAGGCTCTCAACAACAAAGATTTGAGATTCAAAACACCTCCAAAATACCACTGGGATAGGTCCTAATGCATTCTTGATATCTTTATGACAAAAAAAAAAGAAATATCTCCAATTTCTTTTCGAGTTCAAGGAAATTACTTGGGGATGTCATAAAGGAGAAATTCTGAGACACAGTCCCAACTCTAAAGGCAGTAACATGTCTGAAGAAAATTAGTTTATAGGTATACAAGATAATCACTGTGTTGATATACTAGATATGGAAATGGACTCAAGTTTCCAGCTCTTAGTTATTTTTCTGACCCTGTCCAAGAGACTGTCATACAGAACAAGAAAGCTTCAAGCTTCTGAGAGTCAAGAATCTGAAATGAGAAGATCACACATAATTACATATGTCTCAACCTCTTAGAACAAGAAATCTGGACAAATACAAAAACAATGGGGGGACAAAGGTCCAAAACAGGGACATATTTTAAATATTGTTTGTATAAACTTAGAAAGTTGATACAATAAAAGGGTTAGTGTTACTGTGCATTTTCTGAACAATATGAAGTCTGAAATTTAAATGTCTGCCATTGTTTAGTGAATTCAGTTCTCACTGATTTGCCAGAGAACCACACGTTTTTGAGGAACAGACCAAACATGTGAGGCAAAAATCTGGATAGCTGAGAGCTATGACTGATGACTGACAAACCTATTTGCAGTGAAACTGCAATGTGTGCCACCATAAACTTGGCACTTTGTACCTTTTACACTAGTAAAATAATTAAACCCTGCTATAAAGCACGCTTTGGCGGGCTTTTCTGGCTGTAGAGAACTCAGCACAGCTCCTCGTGGTATCCAGCAGAGTTCCTAGAGCAGCAGAGAACAGAAAAAGCATCTTTCCAGATTTTAAGTATTTTTTCTTGCCTTTTTCGACCATTTGTGCTATTCGACGACTGTTTCTGTCTATTTTATAGTGGTATTACCTGTTTTTCCCGTTTTTATAAGCTTTAATTGTTGGTTGCACTTCCTAGTTTAAGTTTGCTTAAAAGTTAAACTACAGGCTAATACACTCAAGTGTACTAGCTTTTGATAGCATTTAAACAAAAAGCAAAGCATATATTGTGTTTTCTGTTCTGTCTGTGAAAGAAATTTGAAAAAAAAACAAAACAATATTCTTGTTCTCCTAACTTTCCTGGCTAGTTGTTCTAGTGATCAGGTTATGCTGATCCCTGGGCTTTACCTTGGTTCCTGTACTTCTCCATTTTCCTTGTTTGGTCAGGGGGAAGTTTCTTTACTCACCAGTGGGAGTGGGGAGTATTGAGCTGCCTGTTTGTCCTCAGAGGAGTGGTTTAAGACAGTAACTTGTAATTCATTTGCCATTTTGGGTCATTTCCTGCCTTTTCCAGCCCCTGCTATAAAGCACGCTTTAGCGTGCTTTAGCGCGATTTAGCACGGAGTTGCCACTAGAGCAGCATCGGGCAGCGCCGGTTTAACAAGGTTAAACTTTTTCTGGCTCCATAAAGTCTGTTCTTCATTTTTTCCCTTAGAACTGCTCTACTAGAAACCTAAACAGTATATCCCTTAACTAAAAAGCGCAGCACTTGTTCCTAAAAGTTTTCTTCCTTGCAGGTTAAGCACTCCCATATTATACAAAGTCCCTCACTTTCGAAACCCCCCCAGGAGTACCCACTTCCTTACTAAGTCCTCTCTTATTCAGCCTCATACCTAACTTCTTAAATTTCTAGCATGTCGAAGGGCCAGATGCTGGCGTCCTCTCCTGCTCAGTTGGTGAATCTGGGAATATTGAGGCAATGTTACAATTGCCTCATGTACACAGACAACCCTCTCCTCCTCCCACATAACACAAATACTTGCGAGAGATGCAGCTATTTAGCGAAACTGGAGGCTGAGCTCTCTCAACTCAGGACTGGCAAGACCAGACATGAGGAGAAGGCAACTACACACACACCACAAAACCAGCCTCACATAATGCTACCACACCACTGAATCAAACACATAAACACACAAAGACTTATTCGGAGGCTCTGAGTAAAAATTTACCTAAACAGCAGAGGCCTCCAAAGCAGACACCCAAGCAACTGCTACCACAAGACACCCCACAAGCAACACATAAACCACAAAATCAGTGTGCAAAGCAGTCACAGCCCTTAAGGCCAAATACAACACCAAACATACTTGTCATAGGTGACTCCATAGTCAGACACACTGACGTCCCACTCACCAGGCTGAACAAGGAGAGGGTCACAGTAAGCTGCCTATCGGGCGCTAGAATTCGCCACATAACACAAGCACTCTGGTCACTCCACGGCAAGTACAAATATGACACAGTCATTGTCCATGCTGGTGTGAACGACCTGGGACATACCTCCCTGGACTACATGAAAAGAGACATAGAGGAGCTCTCTGATTATGTAGCCCAGGCAGGTATGACCCTGACCTTGAGCAGTATCCTTCCTTCACCAAGAATGATACCACAATATAGAGACAAGATGACCAGCTTTAACAATTGGCTTAACTCCTGGTGTCATTCAAAGGGGATCCAGTGTCTGTCTGCCTGGGATGACATGCTTAACAAGCCACGCTGCTTCGCAAGGGACGGCTTGCACCTGTCACCCCTGGGATTCTGGATATTGGCTAAGGCTCTTGCCACCCCCATAGTGCCTTTTTTAGGCAAGGCTCAAATTCTAAACCTACCACCCTAGAAAACAAAAATGAGAAGAAAATGAGGGTAATGCTGCTCAATGCCAGAAGTCTAAATCTCAAAATGCACGCACTCGAGGCCCTTCTCAGTATGGAGAACATCGATGTCTGTGCTGTAACTGAAACCTGGTTCAAGGCTCCTGAGAGCACCCCGGCACCATCAGGTTTAACCTCATATCATGCGTTCCGGCCCCAAAACCTGGACCACACCACAAAAGGAGGGGGTGTATCCATATTCATAAAGGATACTCACACCTCCAGGTTGGTGGCAATGCACGAAGCTTTGGAAACCATTCAGGTGCAACTAACCATAGGCAAAACTGCTCTACAATTTGTAGCAAGCTACAGGCCACCCTCTCAAACTCAGGAACCCCACACAGCCTTCCTGAAGACACTGGAGGGTATAAATGTATCTCCAAACACCATCATATTGGGTGACTTCAACTACCCGAATATAGACTGGGAACATTACTCAAGCCCTACCTCTCTAGCTCAACGGTTCTTGGAGTTCATAAATTCAAATGCCATGGAACAACTAGTCACTGTTCCCACGAGAGGAGAAAATATACTAGATCTCATTATCACAAACATGGGGACAAAATGCTCCGCACCGGAAGTATATCCCTCACTGGTGAGATCTGATCATAAACTAATCTCACTGAAAATCCACATCTCGCCCCCACCCCAAACAAAAAAGATCACAGTGAAGAACTTCTCTAAAGGAAACTTCACACTACTCAAGACTGGTGTGGTATCCTTCAAGGCCCCTGAGCCAGAGGAAACCACAACCCAAGCTGCGGAAGCCCTTACAAATGCCTTCTATGAACACCTCCAGGACTGCATGGATCAGGCAATCCCAAATAAAACCAAGACTCTTTCCACCAAGGGCAAACGTCCAGTCTGGTGGACCCCAGCCATTAACAAACTTTACAATAAGAGGAGAAAGCTATTACATGATAAAACAAAATCCATAAAAGGGAAGTCACCCCTGATCATTCTTAGTAAAAAATTACGAGCACTCATAAAATCAACTAAGGCCAGTTTTGAGAGAAAAATTGCCATGGATTCAAAAGACAATCATAAGGCCTTTTTCAGCTATGTTAGGAACCTGGGTGTAAACTCCCAGATATGCTCAGAATTAGTCCAAAATGATACAAAAATCACTGAACCCACAGACATTGCCAACATACTGGCAGACAGGTTCAGTGCAAACTTCACCCCCCCTCCCCCCCAAAAGGAAAGATAACTATCCCAGCAGAGTGTAGCCTCCCAGACTTCTCAAATGCGCAGGTGAAAGCTGCTCTCTCTAAAGCTAAAAACACAGCATCAATGGGACCGGATGGCATCCCTGGCTGTGTGCTACATGAGCTCAATGAGGAACTAAACCCGCACATAAGGCAGCTGTTTAATCTCAGCCTTATGTGGTCCCACTCCACAAAGGCGGTGCCTCTACGGACCCTGGTAATTACCGCCCCATAAGCTTAACAAGTCTAGTCTGCAAAGCTATGGAGAGGATCATAATGGAGCTCATAAACAGAGATATAGGGGACTTGCAGACATTGGACCCGTCCCAGTTTGGCTTTGTCAAGGGCAGATCATGCCTTTTGAACTTGGTCGACTTCTTCGAGACAGTCACCAAGGCCATTGATGAGGGAAAGGCAGTCCATACGGCCTACCTTGACCTTGCAAAGGCTTTCGACACAATACCCCACTCGGGTATTGTAGAAAAACTTACCAACTTAAATGTAAACCCATATGTCACAAGATGGGTTGCAAACTGGCTTAAGGACAGAACCCACAGGGTTAGAGTTGCTGGTGCTATGTCAGACTCCAAGCCGGTCACAAGTGGTGTCCCACAGGGCTCGGTCCTTGGCCCCCTATTGTTCGGCATCTACTTCTCAGAAGTACAGGCCAACATGGGAGGACTTTGGCTGACAAAGTTTGCAGATGACTGCAAACTGGGCGCCATAGTGGAAAGTGCATCAGACACGGATATCCTTCAGAGGGGACTCACGGAAACTGACAGCTGGTGCCAGTGCCACGGCCTGAAGTTAAACGCCAAAAAATGTATAGTCATACCCTTCGGGAAAAATAAGGTAACCCCAAGCTACCATATAGGTGGCAATCCTCTAAGCACAGAAGAGGTTATCAGGGACCTGGGGACCCAGGTTGACAGTGGCCTTTCTTTTGACACTCACGTTGCTAAAGTAGTTAGAAAGACCTTCTACATTGCCCACCTGATCATGAAGGGATTCACATCCAGATCTAGTGAGGTCATTGTTCCCCTGTACTCTTCACTTATCAGACCAATGATCGAGTACAATGCCCCATTCGGGATGTATCTCACCCGACATCTGCAGCAATTCGAGAGACCCCAAAAGTCCCTTACCAAAAGGATAAAGGGACTCCAAAATCTGTCATATGCTGCCAGATTGAAGAAACTCCAGCTCTATTCAGTCGCATACCGTCTGCTCAGAGGTGACATGTGCCTGACGTACAAGGCCATGTCCAACCAGAAATTAATGGACATGCTCCACCTCAAAAAATCCAAATCCACCAGAACCACTAGAGCAAGCGACTTAAACCTTAGCACGGATATAAATAGGACATGCTGGAGGGATAGATTTATCACTCAGAGACTCCCTATGCTGTGGAATAAAATCCCGGTCCATGTGAGGCAGAGCACCTCGCTGGCTCTGTTCAAGAGAAATCTTGACCTGTGGATGGGAGATCGAGGTTTACCCTGAATCATCTCTGTGTCACTGCTGGACAGAGGCACAACAAACTAATGGGCACAGTATTTTTTTCATATAAGGGGTGGCGTAAGCCGCAAAACTCTGGGCTAGACTTATAAATGCCTTAGGGCAGATAGTCTAGTATAAACCTATGAACCTATAAATATAGCTTTACTTTAAAAGGTAGGGATAATACAAGAACTAGGTGGGGTGTCCTCTTTTCTCTTTGTTATTTGCTTTATATTTAGAGCCACTTGCAAATAAAAGAAGGGACTCAAAAATTCAAGCCTATAATTGGTATTGCATTCAAGAAAAGTTGGCTTTATTTGCAGACAATATTATTTTGCACCTGATAAAACCAGAAAGGGACACCTCAGTATTGCGGAACATCTTGAGATAGTTTCAAGTGTTTTTAGGAAATAAAATGAATGGAGATAAAACAAAGGCTATAGCTGTAAACTATACACCCACACACAAATTGGTCCAGCAATACCCATATTTATGGGGATATGATAAAATTAACTATTTAGGAGTATGGATTAGAAAGGATTCTGTTATGACAGCTAAGGATACATGGGAAGAGACTAAACAAAAGATAATAAAAAAACAGAAACTGGTAGCTCTTGTTTATAGACATGGATAGAAAAATACAAGCAGTGAAAATGTTTTAGTCCCTTTAGTTTTATATACAGGTCAGGCATATTTCTATTAACTGTGGACAATAATTAATCAAAAGTTGAAGACATTTATCTGGGAGTGGAAGAGGGCATGTGTCAAGTGGAATAAGCTAATCCTTTCAACAGAACAAGGTGATTTAGGATTACCTAACTTGAAGGGATATTTTAGAGATATACAGTTAAGCCTCCTACACATAACACAGGCAGAAAATAGAAGTTATGTCCTTACCATAACGTTCCATGTGGAGTGTTCATCTCGCCTTTGTTCTTACACATGGGTTCGGAGCCGATCCTCGGCTCCGTGTCGGCCGCTTGCAAGCTCTGCATCGAGAAGAAGCTCGAGACAATCTAATACCCACAATCCCCCTCTACCTTTACCTCAGATCTAGTTTGCAAGCAAACCAGTCTCTAGAGAGAGAGCACACTCATGCTTACATCACATATGCACAGAACTAAGAGTCTATATATAAACATATATACAGAGACATACACATATATATACATGTCAATATGTACACAACATCTGCAAAGCAGAAGCAGAATGCTCCAGGCCAGGCACCAAAAAGAACGTTCTTCTTAAGGGTGGGGGGTGGGAATGTAAGAACAAAGGCGAGATGAACACTCCACATGGAACGTTATGGTAAGGACATAACTTCTATATGTGATAGTGTTCAATCTCGCCGTTTGTTCTTACACATGGGTAGCGCCCTAGCTCCTTGTTCCTGAGGAACTCATGGAAGGACGTTCTTGAGCACAGTGGAACCAAAGGTTGCCCTGTCCCTAGAAACCTTGTCTACCTTATAATGAGAAATGAATGTATGTGGCTTAGACCAAGTAGCAGCCGCACAAATAGCGTCTAGTGGTAGGCGGGCTGCATGAGCCAGAGATGTAGATACTGACCTTGTGGAATGTCCTTTGGGTTTGTGTAAAAGAGTTTGATTTGAAGAATCATAGGCATAAATTATACAATCCGTTAACCACTTAGAAAGAGTTCTTTTGGTAACCGCCAATCCTTTCCTGTTATCAGCAAAGGCCACAAAAGTTGATCAGTTTTTCTGTGATCTTTTGTTCTATCCAAGTAAAACCTTAGTTGTCTGTGAACATCTAATTTGTGCAACATATACTCCATTTTGTTGGAGTGATTCTTGAAGAAGGTGGGTAATTCAATGGACTGATTAATATTGCTAATAGAACAAACTTTAGGGAGGAAGGATGAATTAGTTCAAGAGAAACTCTGTCAGAGTGAAAGATCAAATAAGGGTGCTTGATGGAGAGAGCTTGAAGTTCAGATACTGCCTAGCGGATGTAATGGCTACCAAAAGAGAGTCTTCCAGGACAAAAAGTTTAATGGGCAAGAGGAGGCTGGTTCAAAGGGGCAACATTAATTTAGATAACATCAAGTTTAGACTCCAAGGTGGCGTAGGAGATCTTTTCGGTGGTCTAATATGTAAAACTCCTTTTTAAAAGGCTTAACAAAGTCTGAGGGGCAAAACAGGAGCTGCACATTCCTCCAGAAGGAAATTAGAGATGGCAGCCAATTGAACTCTTAGTGTGGCAGGAGAAGCACCCTGATGGAACAAGTCTGTTAAAAACTCTAATATTTTATTCAAAGGAGCTATAAAAGGATCCACTTGCTGTGTATTCGCTTAGAATACAAATCGCCTCCATTTACTAGAATATGTTTTAGTAGTGGAAGCTTTATGAGAAGCCACCAATATATTCTGAACTGCCGGAAAGAAGATCAGACCTGGCTAAGGTGGGAATTGGAGCAGCCAAACTGCTAGATGGAGGGACAAGAGCGTGGGATGGGGAGCCCCTGACGAGTGAGTCAATAGATCTGGCTCTGGGTCCAGGATCCAGGGTCCCCGAATGCAGTGTGTCTTCAGGAAGGGAAACCAAATTTGACGAGGCCAGAATGGGGCAATGAGGATTATTGTCCTGTGTAGGTTTCTGGCTTTCTGGAGAAAATTTGATATCAGTGGAAATGGAGGAAGTGCGTACAGGCGTCCCGGGCACCAATCGCGAATCAGTGCGTCCCTGGGGACTTCCCTGGAGGAGGTAATAGGGCAAAGTAGCTCCTGCATTTGGCGTTCATTGGAGACGCAAACAGATCGCAGGAAGGCTGGCCCCACGTCGAAAAAATCTTTTTCGCCACTGACTGTTTCAGGGACCACTCGCGGTAACAGAATTGCTCTGCTCAGCCTGTCGGCTATGACGTTGGATGACCCCGGGATGTGCGTTGCTATTAGAAAGCGACCCGTGGACTCCGCCCATTGCCAGATTCTCATGGCCTCTCTGCATAGCTGATAGGACTTGGTTCCCCCTTGCTTGTTTATGTACCAGACTACCGACATGTTGTCTGTCTGAACTGCAATAGTTCCCAGAGGAAGAAGGGGAGCAAAGTGTTGCAACGCTAGAAACACTGCCCTCAACTCTAGAACATTGATGTGCAGATTGTATTCCAAATTGGTCCATTCGCCTTGGACTGTCTGTCCCTGAAAGATGCCCCCCCACCCTATCAGGGAAGCGTCCGTGGTCACTGTAACTGTAGGCGTAGCACAAATGGTCTCCCTTGGAAAGGTTGCACGCTTGAAGCCACCAGTTTAGGTGTGTTTTGCATGTGTTATAAGGATCTCGTGTGTTAGAGGTAGTTGTTGGAACGACCATTGTGCAAACAGTAGCCATTGTAGGACTCTCATGTGCAGCCTTCCCAAGGGTATTGCAATAAGAGAAGCTGACATGAGTCCCAAAACCTTCAGTACCAGTTTTGCTGGAGATTTCCTGGACAAGAGAAGAAGACGTATGTGAGTCTGAAGTGATAGTATCCTTTCTGGAGGAAGTCTTAGAATTAACTGACGTGTGTTTAATTCCGCTCCTATGAACAAGATACTCTATGATGGCTGAAGTAAGGATTTTCCAAGTTTACGGAAATTCCTAGGTGAACACACAGTTGAAGAGTATAGTCTCTGGCCTGTAATAGTTGACGCTGGGTGGTGGCAGAAAGGAGCCAGTCGTCCAGATACGGAAACACCTGGAATCCTTGGCGCCACAGGTGAGCCGCTACCACTGCCATGCATTTGGTGAAGACCCTGGGGCTGAGGTCAGACCAAAGGGCAGGGCTCGAAATTGAAAATGACTGGCCCCCAGCCGGAAGCGCAAATGATCTCTGGATGCCCTGGCCATTTTGATGTGGTAGTATGCATCCTCCAGATCTATTGAGCACATCCAGTCGTCCTTCTGTAAGAATGGAAGGATCGATTGAAGCGTGACCATTCGGAACTTTTCTTTCTTGACGAAGGTATTGAGGTTGCTTAGGTCCAGGATGGGCCTCCAGTCCCCTGTTTTCTTTGGAACTAAAAAGAACCTTGAGTAAGTCCCGAATCCTTGCTGGTCCGCTGGGACCGGTTGGATGACTCTTTTTTTCTAGCAGCTTTGAAATTTCTATAGCTGCCGGCTCTCGCAGATGGGGCGGTACATCTGGGAGTCTTTTCTTTGGAATGGGATGGGATAGAAAGGGTATGCTGTAACCTCTGGTAACCACGCTTTTTACCCACTTGTCTGTAGTTATATTTTGCCAGGCCTGAGGGTATAAAGCTAAGCGACCCCGACTGCCTCCAGAGCAGGACAGTCGGGCCTCCTCTCAGGAGTGCTGGAAAGGTTTACCAGGGAGTGTATCCCTGTCACCTTAATGCTGCGGACCCCCTCTGCTGCCAGGGCGACGTCTTCCACCTCTGCCCCCTCCTCTGCCTCTAGAAGGGGCATCACCCTGTGTGCCTGGGAAAGATCCTTGGGGTTTTCAAACCACATTTTCCACCACGTTGCCCTTTGGGGTACGGTCTGGTTGGGGTGGAAAAACGGACTCCGACAGCAGACAGAGTCTTTCCCTCCTGTTCACACCGGGTAAGGGTCTCCTTTACTTTTGGGCCAAAGAGAGTGGCACCATCAAATGGGGCGTTAGTAAAGGAAGACTTGAAGGCTTCCGCAATGAACATAAGCGCATCCAGGATTGTCTGAAGAGCAATCGCTGAAGGTGCTGGCCTACTCGAACCTTCAGCTGCGTAGGAAATCAGCCTCATGGACGAGTTCACAATGGATGTAAGGGTATTAAGTTGCGCTGTCACTTTCTCTGAGACAGCAGCATCTGTAGTACCCTGGAGGGTATCTCCCAACTCTTTGACTAGATCCCTCTGTAGACGTGTAAAATGGGTCAAATAGTTCAGGGATCGCATGGAAAAAGCCGCTGAACTAAAAATGCGCTTCCATACCTGTCCATAGTCCTAGAATCTTTATTAGGGGGATGGACAGATGAGGAAGATTCCGACATCTCCTTTTTCATGGCCGCTGCCACCACCATAGCGTCCACTGGGACTCCCTTTGTTAAGTAGGTCTTGTCCTGAGGTGCAGTGATGTATTTATTGGGTTTCCTTGGGACTGGTTCCACTGTGTCAGGAGCCTCCCACGCCCTTCGAGCAATTAGTTCCATTAATTCGTTGAAGGGCGGAATGACCCAGGAGGAAGAAGGGCGAGCACCAAATGCCTTCAGCAAAACTGACTCATCCTCAGAAGGGGGAAGGGACTGCCAGTCACCTCTCTGTTTCAGGATCTCCAATATGTCCGAAAAAGAGACATCTTCTGAAGGTGACTTAGGGGACCCTTCTGACTCATCTAAGTCAGTATCGGATGTCAAGGATTCTTGTGGAGAATCCAAGTGTCTCCTCTTACACAATCTTTTCCTAGGGACTTCTTCATGGGGAGCATCCGAAGAAGCCTCCGAGGAAGAGGGGGCACCCTCCAGGGTGGCTGAGACACTGGTGCTCGACGCTTGGATGTGGCCGTGGGTGCAGAGGAGGATAATGGCCCTTTATGGGGAGGAGAGGTTGCTCCCACTGATGTGGTTGTCTGGGTAGACAACACCTTCCTCATTAGGTCGAACGCCCCCAGGTCCCGATCAAGAATCTCCCGGTTCAAGAAATGGGAAGAATCCCAAACAGGCACAAGGCATCGACCCGAGGACGGAGCCGAATCGATCCGCCGAGGCCCTGGGAAGAGTCGGAACCGAACGCCGGTTCGACTCTCGCCCGGAACCAAGGACAGATCGTCGGCTCGAGACTCGGTATCGGGTCTGACGGAGTCGAGGTGAGAGGAACAGACCGAGAAAAAGATGGTTCTGGACCCGAGGGCTCCACAATCAGAAGATCAACCTCTTCCGGCTCCAAAGACTGAACAGTTCTCGGAGGAGGAATGGATGGAGACACTGGAAGGCCTTCAAGTTTCGACACCAACTGGGTGGAAACTGAAATAAGTTTGGACAGGGCCGAATGCTCCAATAACTTCTGCACCACACGATCCACATCGACATCGGAGAGTTTGGAAGAACGGGTCAAGGAACCAAGACGGAGCCGACCTCAATAAAGTCGAAGGAGGGAGCTCCATCACCGGTTCCAAGACTCGAGGCTCAGGAACCGACACCAGTTGAACACTCGGCCCTGAAGTCTGTGGAACCGGTGATCTAACTTTACCCGAAGAGCTCGGAGCCGATGACTTGGGCTCCGGCCTTCGATTCCTTCGAGGATTTCGATGCCTGGTCAGAAGCATCCAGAGCCTCCTGAAAAGAAGGTTTTAATAAACCTCTGTCCATGAGTTTCCTGCGCCTATCTGTCATGACCCTCCCACTAAAAGAGTGACAGATAGAACAGTCCTCTTGTAAGTGGAGAGGGCCAAGGCAGTAGACGCAGGAACTATGGTTGTCAGTCACTGACATTTTTTGGCCACACTGACAACGCTTAAAACCTGATTTTACTTTATCAGACATTTTACAAGTAAGAGTCAAGTCCAGTATAGTAGTCAAATCCGGTGAAAAAGTGTCAAATCCGATTTAAATGTCATGTCCGGTTTAAATTTAAGAAGGGTTGGTAGGCCCCGAAAAACTCTAACCGATTAATAAAATTAACGGTACCGAGAATTTAACCTACTCAAACACACATACACTCAGTATATCAACTAATCCTTTTCTGTTATCAAAGAGAACAAATTATTCAATAAAATATAACAAAATAAGTTATATCTTAACTTAAGATGCTCGAGCTAGCTCCCAGCGATGCGAACGCAGCAGCGGCAAACTAGATCTGAGGTAAAGGTAGAGGGGGATTGTGGGTATTAGATTGTCTCGAGCTTCTTCTCGATGCAGAGCTTGCAAGCGGCCGACACGGAGCCGAGGATCGGCTCCGAACCCATGTGTAAGAACAAACGGCGAGATTGAACACTATCACATGCTATAATTCAAAGTGGAAAGGGATGATGATGAAACAGGAAGGAATTTCAAGAAATAAGGAGAGACTGGGATTTTGGATGCAGATCCTTAAAGAGAATATATTATATTCGTAAAGTAACAGAAAGTATTCTAAGAACTAAGCCAACATGATAATGGAGAAAGGAGATTTTACCTACAGAGTTGACTGCAATTAGGGTTACAGAAAATAGGCAAGAGAGGGCCGGAATTTACTGAAGAAAACAAACAAAGCAACCAAGGTATTGGGAGCAAATAACTAGAAAGGAAAAGGTAATAGAGTGGAAAGAGCCCAAGAAGATTGTGAATTGGCACCTCACCTGTGTGCCCTGTTCAATCACAACCTCACCAACCTCACCTCAGGCTTTGTCCCTACCGAATGGCACACTGCTACAGTCATCCCTTTCCAAAAGGAGGAGCGACTACAGACCCTGGGAACTATTGCCCCATTAGCCTTACAAGTCTGATATGCAAGGTTATGGAATGCATCATCATGGACCTAATAAACAAGGATATAGGGAATCTCCTAACTCTGGATCCCACACAGTTTGGTTTTGTGAAGGGTAGATCATGCCTGCTCAACTTGGTCGACTTCTTTGTGTCAGTCACCACAGCTGTGGATGAAGGTAAGGTGGTTCATATAGCCCACTTTGATTTGGCCAAGGCCTTTGTTATCATTCATGATTCAGGAATCACAGAAAAACTCATTAAGCTAGGCATCAACCCCTGTATCACTAGGTGGGTTGTAAACTGGCTCACATACAGAACCCACAGTGTGAAAGTAGCTGACTTCAACTCAGACTGCCGACTAGTCACGAGTGGAGTCCCACAGGATTCGGTCCTGTGTCCTCTCCTGTTTGGTATCTACTTTTCTGAAGTCCAGGCCAACACGAAGGGACTCTGACTTACAAAGTTCGCAGACGAATGCAAGTTGGGAGCTATTATAAACTCACTAAGTGAAGTTGATATCCTACAGAATGGCCTCACTGAGAACAACAACTGGTGTCAGAACCATGGCCTTAAGCTCAATGCCAAAGAATGTGTCACCATCCCCTTTGGGAAAAACCCGGTTCCCATGATTACCACATTGATGGTAGTCCACTGAACACAGAAGGCATTATTAGAGATCTGGGAACACAGGTTAACAGCAACCTCTCTTTTGATCACCACATTGCCACTGTGGTCAGAAAGTTCTTCTATGTGGCACATCTCATTACTAAGGGTTTTGCATCCAGGAAGAAAGAGGTCACTGTCTCCCTCTACTCTTCCCTCATTAGGCCAGTCAAGTGCAATGCTCCATTTGGCATGTACCTCACTAGATACCTGCAACAACTGGAGAGGCTGCAAAAGTACCTCACAAAGAGGTTCCTGGGCCTTTCACACTTGTCCTATATGGACAGACTCAAAAAACTCCAACTCTTCTGTCTCATATCACCTAATTAGAGGCAATCTCTGCTTGACTTACAAAGCCATGTCTGACCCAGCTCTGTTAGTAATGCTACATCTAAAGAATCTCCAATCCCTCCGCACCACACGCTCCAGAGACCTCAACCTCATTACCACAATCAACAGAACGTATTGGAGGGACAGGTTCATAACCCAGAGACAGCCCATGCTATGTAATAGACTTCCCATACATGTCAAGTAGAGCACCTCGCTGACCCTCTTCAAGAAAAATTTTGATGAGTGGATAGGAGATAGAAAATTCAACCCGGGGATAACTCCACTGGCTCTACTTGACAGAGACATTGGGAACTAAGGTCGGGTGGCACGATGCCAGGCTAATCTTATGGCTAGGTTTTAAAGGCCCCAGGGCCATTAGCCTAGTACACACCTATGAACCTATTTGGACTGCAGGTTGCAGACTGCCTTCCTTACCAGGGATTAATATCAGAGTATATACACAGAGAATGGGACAGGGAAAGCCTAACTGAAAGACCTGCTCCAGTAGAGGTTTTAGTTGAATTGAGTACAGAAACCACTGTTAAAAAAGGATAATTAGTAGGGTGTATAAAATATTGCACAATACCTATGGGACTCAATCACAGGAGGTTAGAAAATACTGGGAAGAGAGACTCAATAAACAATTTACAAGGAAACAATGGGAGGACATATGTATGGCTCCCAAATAAGCAACAAAAGTTTATCCTGGTGGCTGCCAAAAAAGCAATTACTAGAAAGTGGAAATCAATGTCTAAACAAACTATATTTGAAGTACTGAATATTGTTAACAGAGATAAAGAACTGGTAGTTGAATCATTAGAAAAGGGTAGGAGCAGATTACATTGAAAAAATGTAAATTGTAAGAACAATACATGCAGAATAATGTTTTCCAAGAGGAATGAGATTGAAAGGAAGGCAGGAATCAAGGAATTTGTGTAATGCTGGATTAATAATAGTTATACAAAAAAAAAACATGTGATGTATAATGTTCATAACTAGGAATGTGTTAATATTGTTTGTTTTCTTTTACATAAATGTATGACTGCCTATGTCAAATGATAATTCACTAAAGGTGTTTAAAAACGGTGGGGGTAATATGATGTAGTCAGATGTGCATAAAGTGCACAGCTTCTAAAGACTGTGTGCAATGGTCAGAAAATTAGTGGTGTCAAACTGTATGGTTAGTCACTAACTCTGCGGCTGCAGAGGGATAATGCCCTGACTATGACTCAGGTGACTTTAATCTTATTAGCAGTTGGACTCCTGGCAGAAATGGAGTAGAGATGAAGAGGCATGAAGAGGTTTAGTATGCTTGACTCTCTTCGGGGGAAGGGAGAGGTCATACGCAGGGGCACACTGTCCGAAGTAGAATCCTGGTGTAGCTTGTGGATCACGCAAATGTGCTTGGCTACATGGGATGGCAGAGCCATTAGATCATGTCACTCACAGAAGTGTGTATATGGATTACAAAAGTCCATTGTGCCCCAACTGCTTGGATGCCAATGAGCATGCACAGAAATATGGCAGGACGTAAACAGAAAACCACACTCCTCTGCAAGGAATGAATGGATTAATGTGACACCTGGGAGGTGGGAGGCAGAGCTGATAGCAGAAGAACACAGCAGGAAAAGACAAAGGAAAAAAAAAAACAGTTCAGTCTCTTGTGTTTCTTCAAGATATATTTTATTTATTTATTTATTATTTTTTGTCCACATTTGTTTACGGGTGGGAGGTTGGCGTAATGGTTAAGGTGCTTACCTTAGAAACACAAGGTGCAGGGTTTGACTCTGACATGGGGTAATTGACTAGGCTTAAAAATGGCCCATAAGGGCAGTTAGCCTAATACTAACCTATGAAGAGGCTGGAGGCCCTTTTTCAGTAGAGCCCCAGGGAGAAAAGCTCCACTACAATAACAACTATTACAGACTAACTAAATGACTAACATGAAGTTATAATACACCTGTTATGTCAGCTGCAATGATGCTGACATATAGCACTGTCCATAGCCTGGCAGACAAGCTGACAGTGAGGTAGCTTATAACTGCTACACTTGTTTATTAGTATAAAATATATATTGTCAATGTGAGCAAGTAAGAGATGTTAACATAAGATGCTTTATTTGGCAGACTGACTCATGATTTCAGGACCCCAGTTACTACGCCCAGTAGCATTAGCTCCTTTAAAGAAACATGAACTATATTTACATTACCCTTATATAAGAGAACTCCACCTTAACATATAACTATATACTATACATACAATTTTACAATTTACATATAATAATTCAAAAGCAACTATGTTACTCGTATGATTTTCAGATAAAGGCAGCATATCTGTTACTTAAACAATACTTTCACAGTTACATACAATCACAGTACCAGAGTATTTTTACAAATATTAATCCAATTAGTAATGCCATTTTTCTGGCATTGTATGTCACAATACTCTATTTCTGAATGCCAGCAGTGACCTTCAGTAGGATGAACACCAAAGACAGTAACAAATCTGGGCAAGGATCAGAGTTTATTGAGGAAACTGGTCCTCTGTGAGAATACAGTCAAATCACTTTTCTTACACACTGAGTTCAGCAACAACTCTTCACTCTGCCAGAAAATATCAGTTTGTGCTCTAATCAACTCACTGGCTTTTTAATCTGATAGGTTAGACAAATGCTGTCAGAATTTGATAGGGTGCCACATCAGGACAATGCACCAAATAAGCTCTTGGCAAGTCTATACATCAAATCACTACACCTTGAGCCTTACTGATAATTACAAAGGAATCTCAGCTTGTTCTTATCTTTTCCTCATTTTCTAAAACTTTTTTGGCTGTTTTGTGAAAGTACAACTTCTGTTTGCTTTGTATCTCTTGCAGAAATTCTGCAGCTGTTTGCCAAGTATGTGGTACTAGTAGAGAAAATGAGGTAGGTAGCTTAGGTCTGAGATGATGGATCAGCTGGAAATAAACTTTGGGAATGTGGTATATTCCTGTACTCAAGAATAGCTAAGTGAGAGTCATGTTCATATTTCCTAAGAATATTTTTCACTGTCTGCGTAATATGCTTACATCTGACGATTACTTACTCTGATATTATCTAGGACTCCGTGCAAAGTGCTTTAAGTTCCACTAGTGGTGCTGTGGCTTCAAATCCCAACAGTACGTCTTCCCAATGTTCAGGAAATCCTAGTGCAATACTGAGGTCATTATCTGATATTACTTCTTCAAAGATTATGTGCCTTGCAAAGATTTATTTCAGTGCATAACACTTTGGCTCACTGTGACAGGTAAAAATTTATTGTCTTGAGGAACTTTGAATAATAGTTTACATAAGGGAGAAAATGGGAATCTTTACAATGGGATAAGATAAATCTCACTTTCAGCCAAGATAACAGAATGGCTTCCCCTCTTTCCTAAGTATCTATTATATGAAGGTTCACCCCAACAAAACTTAGTAAAAAAAAAAAAAAAAAATTGCATTTTTCTAGATTGGAAAAAAAACCTCAATTACATATACTGATATATTTGCAAAACTGAAAAGAAAAGAGAAAAAAGAATAGAAAAAGATAAAGAAAAAAATTCATGCTGATACACAAAAAGAAAGCATACTGGCAGTGATTTGCTATGAAAAACAGCCATCAGGGGAATTTAACTCAATGAACAGTAGGGTAATGGATGGAATGTCATAGGGTATTAGTGCATCTTTCTGACACATATTCCGGGATGTGCAGCAAACTTCAAAGTTTTGCACCACTTGTTCTGTGTCTATGGACATGTTATGCCGATACATATCACAACCTCTCTTTCATTTCACTTGCTCATGCCTACATATGACTCTATAGTGGCAGGTTTTAATAAGGTAGATTCTAGTGGCCATTCAGGGCCAACAGCTCCAAGGATATTCATGGCCAGCCGCTGAGTATCTAAAATAAAATTAAAAAATTATGTTTATCACTGCTAACTCATTTTAGTTTAGCTTAATCATTTTAGTTAAGCTTATGTGCTGAATATAATAGACACTATCAAAAAGTATTCATATTTAGTTTTAATTAAAAAAAATGTGAAATGACACAAGAGAGTATTGACTTCTGCATTATCATGGCACCTACCATTTGTACGTGTGCAATGTCGGCCAGCAATGCTAGAGTACTTTATTTTAATTAAGGAAAGGTTTCTTTACTTTAAACAAACATGCAAACAAACAGCCTGGAGTGACAATGCCTAAAGCAGCCACAGTTTTTTGCATCTCACCTTCTTGCCATGATTCATAGTGAAAGAAATTAGCAGAATGCCCAAGAATATTAAATAGTTAAGGTATAGTGGATGATCGTGGAATTATATTTTGATAAAATATGCAGATGGCTTGTACAGGATAAGGTAAGTTTTTTTTTTTTTTTAATTCTGAAAGGCAACCATGTATAAGAATTCAGTGGACTGTAGGGTGGAGAGATGGGCTTGCTATAGCTTGCCTGCACCTGTCTATGTAAAACAGGATCCAAATATATTATAGCTCAGTCAGTCCTGAGTTTTATTTTATCATTTTTTTACTACAGTCAGAAATCTTGGATGTGTACACACACAAAAAAAGTAGCTATAATTGCTGGCCTAGGTGTGGGGGTTATGTGTAGATGAAACATGACTGACTGTTGTCATTTACTCAGTTATGCTTAGGCTGGCTTTGCAAAACTAATGTGATTTGAGTCCAGCAAGTTGGAAAGGAATATTTTACTATGAAGGTGAATGTTTGTGTAAACCAAAGTTGCAACATATTATTGTGGCCATTATTTTTTAATCAAAACCAGATATCTAAGATACACACAGTCAAGTGACTATAACTGTTGGGTGGGAGAATATGGCTCCCAGTGGATGAAAGCAACTTACGTTCTTGTCACATACTCTGTTTAAACAGTCTGGCTTTATAGAACTAGTCCATATTTGTATGAAATAAGTCAGAATATTTATTCTCTCTTTCTTTGGCTAATGTTTGTCTGAAACAAAGTGGAAACAGTCCCTGATATCACAGAATCTCTCTAACTTTTGACTCATATTTTTTGGACGGTTCCTCATAAAATATTGGTTTCCTAGCAAAAGATTGAGGACTAAAGCCGCTAAATACTGAAAGAAGTTTGAGTTTCAGATGTCATTCAGAAATACTTGGGCTACTGTGAAAAAACATGAAATATATTATTGTGTCCATATTTACTTTTACCATAATTAGAAAATGAGGTAAACATAGTCAATAATTGGTCTATAAATGACAGACACAGGGGCTGTTTGTCGATGAGCATGACTAACCCTGCTGTCAAAATCAAGTTAAGCAGACACTATTCTGGCTTTGCAGAACTAATTTGGATTTCTGTAATGCAAGATAGAATACTCTATTATTGCCATTTTATTATCAGAAATGGACATTTGAGGTACACATAAAAGGCTATAGCAAATGGGTATGGACACCAGTTTAATATAATGACAATTTTAGATCTTTTACTGAAATGCTCTAAAATGTGTTATTTTGTTATTATTGAACAGTAAATTTTGCTTCACTTCTTGATGAAAAAAATATTCAAGAATACTCAATTTTAAAACAAACTCAAGCATTTTTCTTTTATAAAACATAAATTATAATTTAAAACTAGAATTGAAACAAAGTTTACTAACCAACAACAATCTCGTAGGTAAGCATACATTTAAAACAATTAGGAAGGTGATTCCAAAACATATCTTTTACAGACAGAAGCCAACAATAAACATTCCCTAACTAATATATTCCTCCACATAACCTTTTAGCAAATTCATAACTTACATACCCACCCTAACAAGCATACCCCCCCAATTAAAATACACATGTTACAAGTTGAAGCAACTGGGTTGGGTTGGGTCACTATGAACCTATGAAAATGTGCATGTATGCATTATCCAAAAAAAAAAAAAAACGTGTATTTGGTGGTGTGGGGAGAAGTTCCATGTGAAAACTGTGCAGGGCCTAAGGTACTAATTTTGTCATTGCTTGTGTACTTTAGAATGAAAAGAATGATAAATTGAACTTAAGCCAAATAAATCATAAGATGAATTGCAGTAGTTATGGAGTGACAATCCATATATACTGATGAATGCACATGTATTAGCACAAGGCAGAATCAGTCAAACATTGGCTAGAATAAATGGACAAGCCTTTATCACCAAATGTAACACTAAGACATTTATTGTCCTGGGGTATAATTTCTTAGTTGGTAACCTCATCTTCAATCTCATAAACAATAGGCATTTCTCTCTGATTAGAAATAAGCTCTTTGTCAGAAATTTGCCTTACAATTTGAGAATCCAGGTGAGTTTTTATTTGGAAAGTCCTCCATTTATCTTAGCTGCCCCAAAGAAAGCAACTGGTAAAGTTGTTCTGAGTACACATCCTAGGGATCCTGGTTAAGCCACATCTGTAAATACTCCCCTGTATATGTATATACCCTTACAGGACTAGTAAATGCTTTGCCATTTATTTGTGACTTTGGAGCTCATTCTGTGATAGATAATATCATTTTGAAAATCCTTAAACATTTGATTTATTATGAGATATATAGGAGTACAACTACCATCAAAACTTCATCTTCGTCATAGTGATTATTTTTTAGTTTTCTTTTTGCTTTGTTTCTCAGTGAACATATTTCTTATTATTCAGACTGATTATACAGTTTATATTTTAGTATAAGGGGAATATGTGTATATGTAGTTTGGTACTGTGTATTTACATCATTTTCCTTGTTCATACACATAATGCCATATGTACATGACTGAAAATGGTCCAAAGTTTTGGATCAATTTATATACATAAAGGAAATTAACAAATAATAACTGGTATCATTCTTTGAATCATTCTTGTAGACCACACTGTTGTCTAAGCAGACAATGCTATAGTTCTGGTCTCTTAAGTAACTTTTAAAAATGCGTTCTCCAGTTTTGAATCTGTGTGTGGTTATGACTTACAGACCACTGCACAGTGCATCCTGCCTGTCACAATTCACTTAGAGATGGAAATATTTCTTTCTTTCTCAGCACTGAAAATGCAATCTGAAAATTCTGCTTTCTTAAAGCTCTTTTGAAGCAACAGGTAAGTATGATAAAAAACAAACCTTTGTTTTGACAGTTCCCATGTTGCACACCATTTAGCGAGTTCCCATCTTTCACATTACAGTGCTGGTTCTGTGTCCAGTTTAACTGCTTGCACTAGTTCTGCAGCATGGTATTTCACTTTCCCTTGTGATGTCACAGTGGAAAATATACAAAATCAAAGTGACTTTTAAAAAAGTCCATTATCTACTTAAATAAAGCAAAAACAAACACAGTACAGTTGTTATAATCCCAGAAGTCAGATGACTGTCAAATCTCGAACCATATGACAGAGCAATATTCCTTCTTGTGATTTAATGAGAGAGTAGCCCACATATAATAACATAATTTAATCATATCAGAGCTTTGGCTACAAACCTCACGTAATTTTGCCTGAGCTTCAGCAAGTGCTGTCTGTTTCTCTGTTAGTTGTGCCATGGCAGCATTCAAGCGTGCTCTTTTAGGTTCTACCACACGGAAAATCCTGCCATATACCTGCAAAGGAAAATATATACAAAAAGAAAACATAAGAAACTACTGAGAAGCATAAGAAAATCTGCTGCATAGTGCACTGTTTTATACAGGGTGTCACATGTTGCCTTACAATCAGAATCAACAGCATTCAGAAGTGATTTGATCTGCTTGCACAATGGCTTCAAAGAATGCTTTATCAGGTACCTCAAACTCCAAGACGCAAGTGGCAATACAAACGGTTCAACACAAATGAATTAGCACTACCAGAATTTCATATGTATGACACATTTACTACTTTAAGTAAAACGTGAAAAATCACCTTTCTTTAAAATCTGCAATTTACTGTAAAAAGAACTCTAATTGTTACATAAAGCTAATCCTGACTGCAGTGATACTTTGTGTAAATGCATCCTTCAGACCAAGAAAACGTTGAAACTCACTGGCTTGAATTTGGCAGGTCTGGAAGAGTTTGTTATTAGTTACAGAACTAGTATAATGCTAAATCATTCGCATAATGTTCAAACATTTTATGGTTAGGTCACAGCACTGCATTTTTTCAACTATCACTTTTAGCCAAGACTGTGAATCATATTTTACATGCAGACCTTTCAGAAAACAGTCCAACAACCAAATATAAAAACAGTTATGCAGCACCTACCAGATCCTCCAAATTATAAGGGCAGTTCATTACAGAATTATCCTCCGGCTGCAAGTTGCAGGTCTTAGTAAAAAAACATCTCAGTTATGCATCACTCTACATCTCCAGATGAGCAATCTGTCCTAAGTAAAGGAAGGAAGGGAGCCTCACCACCTCAAGACATTCTAATAGACACACAGACACACACTAAAAGACCCATATAGGAATGAACTCAGGTGGGTGAGTCAGTGCCTGATGATCTACCACCCCAGTACCTTCTCATTTCCAATCAGCCAACAAAATATCTTTAATATCAAAAAGTCCACAGGTTTGTACACCACCAACCAAACATCTATCATTTGCATGGATCAGGAGATATGATGATGCTACATCACTTTCTTGTTGACTTTGGACACTGGATCATCAACTGATTAATTGTAGAATCACCACTAAGTTGTTAACTCAAATGGAAGGTAGCAAAATCTAAGGTACTGACTAAAGGAAGCCAATGACGATGTGTCCACCCTATTTTGCCCTGCTCCTGGACTTAATACCCAGCCTGCAATACTTAACATATACATCAGCAGAAAGTAACAGCAAAGATTCACCAGGACTGATTTTCTACTACAGCAAACAAAAGCTGCAACTGTGCAACATGTCAGGTCCTTAACACAATTTGGAAAGGCTTCCCCACTAAGGAACACCATTTATAAATAAAAGAGACTCTGTTATGAAGACACAGTTTGTTTTGTGATAGGACCACTCTATTTATTATTAACAAACAAAGCAAATGGTTTTATTTTTTTAATCAATTTCTACAGGCAATCCTGAATAGCAGAAATTTAAGTAATGCCTTGTTTACAGAGGTTTTCTAAAACAGGAAACCACTTGCTTCCTGAGAGCTTTTCTCTAAATCCTCTACTGAAAACACACTTCATAAGATTTACTATATTTGATAAATGATGTAAAATACAAAAATGTAAATTACAAAAGTTATTTAGTAAACACTGGGCTACACATTATGTACTGCAGGGGTTCGCAAAGTGTGCGCTGCGGTGCCCTGGGGAGCCATGAACTAATAAGCTTAGCTGCAAAATAAACTGCAAACAGTTTGCGGTTTATTTTGCAGCTAAGTTTATTAGTTCACAGCGAACTAAGTCTAGACCTACTCTGTAGCTTTTTAGCAGAACCGGCATCAAGTATAGCAGCAGTCCCCAACCACCAAACAGCGGACCAGTACCGGGCCGTAGAGCGTCAGGTAAGTGAATGACTGTATGAGTGTGTCTGTCTGCGTGTGTGAGTGAATGCGTGCATGAAAGGAAAAGAGTGTGTGTGTGTGAGAGATCGGGAGAGTGAGAGCAATGTGTGAGTGAATGCAGGAATGAATGAAGAAGTGAGTGTGTGTGTGTGTGTGTGTGTGTGTGTGTGTGTGTGTGTGTGTGTGTGTGTGTGTGTGTGTGTGTGAGAGAGAGAGAGATTGGGACAGTGAGAGAGATGTGTGAGTGAATGCAGGTATGAATGAGGAAGTGGCTGTGTGTGTGTGTGTGTGTGTGTGTGTGTGTGTGTGTGTGTGTGTGTGTGAATGAATGCAGGTATGAATGAGGAAGTGGCTGTGTGCGTGTATGTGTGAGATTGGGAGAGTGAGAGCAATGTGTGAATAAATGCAGGTATGAATTAGGAAGTGACTGTGTGTGTGTATGTGTGAGATTAGAAGAATGAGACGGATGTATGAATGAATGCAGGTATGAATGAGGAAGTGTGTGTGTGTGTGTGTGTGTGTGTGTGTGTGTGTGTGATCGGAATAGTGAGAGGGATGTATGAATGAATGAGTAAGTGGGTGTGTGGCATGTGGGTGTGAGATCGGGAGAGTGAGAGCGATGTATGAATCAATGCGTAAGTGGGTGTGTGGCATGTGGGTGTGATAGACAGTGAGAGCGATGTGTGAATGAATGCAGGTATGAATGTGGAAGTGACTATGTGTGTGTTCGGGAGAGAGTGAGAGTGATGTCTGAGTGAATGCAGGTATGAATGAGGAAGTGACTGTGTGTGTGTTTGATCGGGAGAGAGAGAGTGATGTGTGAGTGAATGCAGGTATGAATGACAGAGTGACTATAACTGTGTGAGAGATCGGAAAAGAGTGAGAGTGATGTGAGTGAATGCGTGCATGAATGCAAGTGTGTGTGTGTGTGTGTGTGTGTGTGTGTGTGTGTGTGTGTGTGTGTGTGTGTGTGTGTGTGTGTCATGGGGGGAGAGGGTGAAGAGTGAGATTGGCAGGAGCAGCAATGAGGTCTGTGCAAGTCTGGACCATACTACTGGACACCTACCCCTCACCCTCTTAGATCAAGAAATCTGGACAAAGCCAAAAATATTGGGGGTACAAAGGCACAAAATAGGCACACTTTTAAGTACTGCTCTCACAAACTTGGAAAGTTGATAGAAATGCAGGTTTTGCATTAGCATGAATTTTCTGAAGGGTATGAAGTATGAAACTCAACTGTCTGTCATTATTTTCTGACTTCAGCCTCAATGATCTGCCAGTGATTTGCCAGAAAACAACAATTTTATGAGAAAAAGACCAAAAATCTGACGCAAAAATCTGGACATTCTGCAAAAATCTATATAGTTGAGAGGGATGCTGGACAGAGCCAAATAATAGGGACAGATTTTAAATATTGCTCTTATGAACTTAAAGTTAATAAGATTGCCATTAGGTTTGCTTACCTCACAACCATAGTAGATCAGTATTATGCTGTTAAGCAGAATGTACACTTTTTTTTAGCAATTGTCTTTTTATTGTACTTTTGAGCTTTTCTCCCCAGGTCTCCTAGTCCAGTCGGGCAGCCTCGTTAAACAAATGCCAGATGAATGAATGAAATATGCAATTTATGCGTGCCGCGGAGGGGGTCACCTTGGGAAAACAAGGATTCAGCAAGGGAGCCAAGAATTGTAAAATTCTGGGAACCACTAATGTACTAGTTCTAGCATCAATGGTCTGTTGATTTGACATTGCAGATTTATGAAAATAGTATTTTACGTGCCAAAATTACTAGTGCTATAGTCAAACAAGAGGTTATATATCTGTAAGTATGCAGGACAGACTGAAGGCACAATGGAAAAAATTGTTAATCTGTATGAGAGTTTTCCAGTGACAAGAGGGGGTAGTGTAACACTGCTTTGTTATACTGTAGAGTCTATGCAAATTATGCATATTTTTATACTATTTCAGAATTAAATTAGTCTATAAAACCATGCATATTAGATGACAAGTATCAGTTACAATGTGTTCCTTAATATTTTGTATAAGATGGCACAATCTCTTCACCTGTGGGTCACACAGCTTTATCAAATTAATTGAATAATGAAAATATGGCTACTAGTCGTAACTGCTTTACCAAAAAAAAAGAAGCATTTATGTCACAGAATGTCTTCAAATTGCCCATCATTTTTAATGTCATATTTTACTAACACCCACTTGACTGCATACGCCACACCCAACATGAGAATATCACTCTGTATTTTTGTTTATTAACATAAACATGGAAAATATCTTGCTTTTTTTCTTACCTATTTACAAACACTACTTAACAAGTCCAACTATTCACATCCTACACTGACCAGTTTACCATGAATACTAAGAAAAAAATCATGTCAGCTTTTAGAAGTCCCCTTGCTGCCTTAACTTCAGATGAGTACACTGATTTCAGGAGTACAGTGAAAACTCATGTGAAGATGAGTACACTCTTACTGGATATAGAAGAAAGTACAGTTGTGTAAAATCTTTACTGAAGAGATCCCCTGACAAGGGCAGCCCTACATCTGGCCAGTACATCAAAGCCTTACATTTTTTTAAAGATGTTGTACATACCCCTCCCACTAATGGCATAGGGCATAAAGGTGATGTACGGATGCACATACCTCAGAAATGAAAAGCCCCAGGAGAAACAACAGTTCAAGGAGAAAGGAGGAACATGTGCACCTAGAAAGAAAAAAGAAAAAGGAGTAGAGATAAAGGGGGGATGAAGGAGGGAGCAAATACTGCAGCAGTGAGGGAAGAACATCTATTGTTATGGTAAGATTTTATATAACTGCACTATGTACTTCCCTATCACTGTTGCAGTATTCCTTACTAAAGGTAGAGTACTAAAGCTCAAGAGGAAACTTTGGAGGAGGAAAGCTCAACAGGAACCTCAAGAAACCCACGCAGGACAGCCCTGGTAAATCCAGCTCTAGTCATGGAAATCACATCCAGCTTGTTATCTTTAGTGAAGATATGTATAGAAGTTCAAGTAGCAGATGCAAGAACGGAACTGGTATCCAGTCCTTTGAAAAAAACACCTGAGGAAGCCACAACCCTGTACTTACCCTAACATTCCATCTGTGTCGTCTCTTTTCATTCTTCCTCAACTGCTGGGTTCGGATCCGACTCCGCCATTACTATAGCTCATGGCCACCAAAAAGCTCTCAAGCTCTTCCCTTACCCATAATGCACCAAACCCTAGCATATCTCTGGTCTTGTTTGCTGTTTTACATAAAGTAGAAAAAGCTACTATAAAAATCCTGACAGAATAAGCTACATCTGGAGCTCAACATGAAGGAGAATGATGTCCTTATATCTCTCGTTCTTCCACAAATCCACTGTAGAAGGGGTTTGGGGGTTGGAGGATGGGGAGTTGAGGAAGAATGAAAATGGACAACACAGACGGAACATTATGGTAAGTACATAACTTCTTTATCTGATGATGTCAATTTTTATTCTATCCTCAACTGTTGGGACAGAGTCCCTAGCTACCTAAATTCCCACATGACTCTTAAGGAAGGATATTCCTGAGCACAGCTGAGCCAAGGGCTCTTCCCCTCAAAACAGATATAGTTTGTAATGAGTAATGAAGATTGGTCCAAGTTGCAGCGGCACATACGTCATCCATGGAAGCCCTTGACAGAAACACTGAAGAAGTTGCCATGGACCTAGCTGAATGAGCTCTTAGAGGTTTTGGTACGGATAAATCTAATTTGTTGTAGATAAATTATATGCACTCCATGAGTTCCTATTACCAGATCGAAAGACCGTAATCACAAACACAAAAAGAGTGCCACGGATTGCGGGAAAGATGGAGACACCGAACGTCCAAATTAGCGAAAATTTAAATGTCGAAGTGTAATGGGTGGTCCGTCTGCGGTATAGCTCCGTAAGGTAAGTGTGCGAAAGATAGGACTTTAGGGTTAGGATGTGGGTTAAGGTAAGTGAATAGATAGGAAATGTATGTAAGATTTAGTGTAGTGTCAGAAGTAGGGATTTATTTAACTGTATGTATGTGTATTATTTTTTTTTTTGGCTATATGTCTGTAGGGGAAGTGTGCGGTAGTTACAGACCTTAGGGTTACGGAGGGGTTAAGGATAGTGCATAGATAGTTGTGTATGTGGGGTGTAGTGTAGTGTTGGAAATAGGTTTTGTTAAATGCATGCATGTGTATTTATTTTTTTGGGTGTATGTCTGTAGGGGACATGTGCGGTAGTTACGGACCTTAGGGTTATGGAGGGGTTAAGGATAATGCATATTTAGTTGTGTATGTAGGGTTAGAAGTAGGGTTTTGGTGCTTTAATTTTGGTTAGAAGTAGGGTTTAGTTAGTGTATGCATGTGGTTTATTTATTTTGTTTGGGTAGGTAGTATGCAGCGAGTGGTGGGGTTGGCCGACTATGACAGTTCTTTATTTTATTTTTCACTGTTTAGTGCGTTCGGGATTTTCGTGGTTCACATTATAGGTGTCGACATTTAGGTATTCGCGTAAAGGATTTTTCAATTTGGTAATACAGACCCGCACTCCATCTACTGATTTTCACAATTTAGAATCTGCAAAGGACACAAATAACTGATCTGTCTTTCTAATATCTTTCGTTCTATATAGGTAAAAATGTAATTGTCCGTGAACATCCAATAAATGTAACGTATTCACCTTTGTTTGCAAATTCAGGAAAGATTGACAAATTAATGGACTGGTTAATACTGGATTCTGGCACCAGCTTAGGAAGGAAACATGCATCAGTATGTAATGTTACTCTATCTTTATGAAAAACCAAGTAGGGAGGTTTAGAGGACAATGCTTGAGGTTCTGAATTTCCCCTAGCAGAGGTAATGGCCACTAGAAAGATAGTTTTCTTCTTCATGAATTTAAGATCACATCTAGCTGCTAGTTCAAAGGCAGAATGAATTAGCCTGTAGTACCAAATTTAAATGCCATGGTGGAGTAGGATCTTTATATGGAGGTCTCAGCAGGAGAGTGGCTCTCAAAAAGGCTTTACAAAGCTTAGATGAAGCCAAGGAAGAATTCTCAAATCCAGTAAGAAAACTAGAGATTGCTGCTAACTGAACTCTAATTGTTAAGGAGCTTGCTCACTCATTAAAAACTGTTGCCAAAAATTCAAGAACACCTAGTACAGGAGTTGAGAAGGGGTCAGTGCGTTTCTGCTGTGCCCAAAAATGAACCTTTTCTATTTACTTCTGTAAAGTTTTCTTGTAGAAGACTTATGGGAAGATAAAAGTATGTGATGGACAGGGAAAGAGAGCATTGGTTACCTGGCTATTAAAAGAACTGGGAAAAAACATGCAGTTCACTTGAGGTTTGAGATATCTAGATGAATCATGCCTGTTGGGTGAGACATAATGTCTGGAATCAGATCCAGAATCTAAGGTGGGTAAAGTAGAGGAGGCCAATAGAATGGGAAAACAAATCTGTTGAGGCCAGTAAGGTGTAATGAGGATGACTATGCTCTTCAATTGGGCAGCTTTCTGTAGGAATTTGGGGCTGAGGAGAGTTGGGCGGTAAACATAGAGAAGACCGTGGAGGCCAGTCATGGAGTAGAGTGTCCCTTGGTGATTTTCCAAGTGGAGGGATTAGGGCAAAGAAGCTGCTGCACTTGTTGTTTAGGAGAGATGCAAAAAAGATTGCAGCAAGGCTGGCCCCATAGATGGAAAATCATGTCACTTTCCTGTTGAGAGATTACTCATAAGGTAGTAAAATGGACCTGCTCGGTTTGTCTGTCATCATGGTGGACTTCCCCAGAATGTGCATTGCTGTCATAAAGTGGTTGGAAGAATCGTCCATTGCCACGCTATGAGAGCTTCTCAACATAATGGGTAAGACCTGGTTCCCCCTTGTTTGTTGATGTACCAAACTACTGACATGTCTGGATCACAAAAGTCCCAAAAAGGAGGGAGTCTTGAAACGCCTGCAACGCTAAGAGCACTGCTCTCATTTCCAGAACATTGATATGAGTGTTGGCCTCTTTGGGGGACCAAGTGCCTTGGACTGTTTTCCCCAGGAAGTGCGCCCCCATTCTGGGAAGTGTCCACTGTCATTATAGCCTTGGGCTGAGGGAGCATGAAAAGATGGCCTTCTAGAACCTGATCTAATCAAATCCACCACCAAAGGTATCTCTTGCATACCTTAATTATTCTTCTGTGCTGATAAAGAATCAACCACTGTGTTGCTAGCATCTAATGAAGAATCCTCCTATGAAATCTTGCTAGAGGAACTAAAATTATGGCCACAAACATTGACCCCAAGGCTTGCAGAATCAACCAGGCTGAAATTTTGGTACTTCAAACTATTTTTCTGACCTGGAATCTGATGGTCTGCACTGTTGAGACAGGAAGAGAAGCTGTCACTTATACCGTGTTGAACTGCTCCTATGAATTCCAATGTTTGAGATGGCTATAATTTAGACTTGTTGTAATGTATGTTATCCCCAGATGGGAAAAAGTCTGGAGTACCTGATCTGTAGCTCTTATTAGTAGATGCTTGATGTGGATGGCCGCGGTAATGAGCCAACTGTCTAAGTATGGAAACACTTGGAATCCCTGCAGTCTCAAGTGAGCTGCTACTACTGCCGTGAATTTGTTGAATACCCTGGGGGCTGTGGTGAGGCCAAAGAGCAGTACTCTGAACTGATAGTGACTGGCTCCAAGCTAGAAGTGTAAATACCTTCTGGAGTGTCTGTTCATTTTTATGTGAGAGTATGCATCCTGAAGGTTCTACTGAGCACATCCAGTCATCCATGTCCAAAAAGGGCAAAATAAACTGAACTATGACCATCTGAAATTTTGTGTGTTGAACTGACTTGCTCAAGTCGCTGAGATCCAAAATTAGTCTCCAATCTCAAATTTTCTTTGGCACTAAAAACAATCTTGACTAAGTTCCGGACTCTATCTGTCTGGTGGGATCTCTTGGCTAACTCTTTTTTGTAGCAGCTTTAGTATTTTTAGTGCTGCAATGTTCCTCTGACAAGGAGGAACATCAGGTAATTTGCATACAGATGGAGGTGGAAGGGAAAAGGGAATTATATAATCTCTGGAAATAATCCTCTGCAACCAAGTACCTTTTGTTATGTCTATCCAGGCTCTCTAGTGCACAGATAATCGACCCCTGATTGCCTCCAGAGGGGGAACAACCAGGTCTCCTTTCAGGAGCGCTGATGGGGTCTATTGGAGAATGAACCTCTGCACCCCTGGTTTTGTGGGCCTCCTCTGCCACATGGACATCATTGTCCATTTAAGTTCCCCTCCTGCTCCTGGGAGATCTATCTCCATGTGGATCTTGGAAAAGACCCTGGGACTTCCTGAACCACATTTTCTGACCACCTCGCTGATTCCTAGAAAATGATCTCTGAGGGTTTGAGAAATGTGTGCCCACTGCAGAGAGGGTCTTTCCATTCTTTTCAGACTTGGAGAGTGTGTCCTTCACTTCTGGGACAAACAACAAACTGCCATCAAATGGTTAACTGAAACACAATGACTTGAAAGGTTCCACAAAATCACACAAACACATCCAGGCATGTCTCCTGATGTAAATGCCTGAACCCACCACCCTTGAAGCACCTACAGCTGTATGCAAGATAAGCCTTACGTACAAATTTGCAATAGACTGAAGGGTAGCCAACTGAGAGGCCACAGAAGATTGAACCTCGGCAGTAGTGGTCCCTGAAAGGGATTTTGAAAGTTCCTTGATCCAGTCTCAAAGTGTGCCAAGTAGTACAGAGACCCAAGTGCAAAGGTTGATGAAGCATACACATCCTTCCTAAACTGTGCAATGCCCCAGACTCCCTGTTAGGGGGATGTCGAGGAATGTTGCACAGCAAGTTCCTTCTTGGTGGCTGCCACCATGGCCATAGCATCTACAGGCACCCCTTTACTCCAGAACTCTCTACCTATAGGTGGAGCCAGAATCTGATCTGGTCTCTTGAGGATTGGCTCAACTGAGTCAGGCTCCTTCCATGCCCACCTATAGATCAAATCAATGAGCTCATCAATGGGTGGAGTAACCCAGGAGGTAGACAGGTCAGCTTCAAAAGCTTCCATTCCTCTGGTGGAGAGCTAGTGGAGGACCAACCACCTCTCTACTTAAGGATCTCAAGGATATCTCCGCATGAGATGTCTTCAGGTGGTGATCTTAGGGAACCTTATCATTCATCAAAATCAGTATCCTAAGTGACTCACACCCGAGGGGAGTCTAAGTGCCTCCTTTTGCACTTCTTCTTCCTAAAAGCTTCCTCAGTAGGATGCTCTGGTGAAGTATTGAGAAGAGATCATAAAACCTTGCTTGGAGGTCTGGAGTCTTTCGCCTGGCTGTCCCTGGGGCATAGAATGAGTGGCCCAAGGTGCAGACCCATCTGGAATCCAGAAGGAATATCTGAGGGGGTGGGATCCATCCATTCTGCCGGAGTGGAGAAAATCCTCTTCACCACATCAAAAAAACTCCAGCTTTACTCTGTAGCATATTGCCTTCTCCAAGGTGATCTCTGCCTAACATATAAAGCTATGTCAAACCCAGAGTTGTTGGACATGCTACACCTAAAGAAATCCCAATCTCTCCAAGCTACACGCTCTAGGGACCTAAACCTTGCCACCACAATAAACAGGACATGCTGGAGGGATAGATTCCTGTTCCAGAGACTTCCCATACTCTGGAACAGGCTACCCATCTATGTCAAGCAAAGTTCTTCATTAGCACTTGATGAGTGGATGGGAAATAGGAAATACACGCTGGGCATCACTTCTGTGTCTCTGCTTGACAGTGGCACAGGAAAATAACTTTTTTGGGTGGCGTAAGCCAGGGAACCTTGTTGGGAAGGCTTACGTAGGCCCTTGGGACGGATAGCCTAGTACCTACCTATGAACCTACAACAGAATGCTCCACAGAGAACGAAAACAGAGCCGAGAAGCCAGGCTTCTGGCTCAATGGCTCCCTCTGCCCCATAAGCAATCTGCCCCAGGCAGAAGTCAGAGCCAAGCTGTCCAGTGTTACTGCTCCAAGGGCCAAGGGGTAGAGACGGCTCTGAAAACTTCATTGTTGACACCAACAACTCGGATCTGACAGGGCCACTTTGGCTCCAAGATTCATCTGGCTCTAAGGACATCAGAGTTGGTGATCTCAGAGATAGCTTCATATCCAAACACTACCTACATACTATATGCATAGGGGATGTGCATCTGATAAAGACAGCCTGTGCCCACACTTTTCACATTTTTTGAACCCTGAAGGGCCTTCTTCTGACATTCTGACTAAAAGGAAAAAATGATATGTAGAACAGAATAATAAAAAGTTTTTCTAAGTATGAGAGAGAAAGAAATACTAACAATGGTACTAAGAATACACAAAAATGTGTAGATTATATAAAAAGGAAGTAAATACCTAAATATTTAGTACTCCATTTTCCTCCCACATTACAAAGCTATGCATCTGGAGCATTTCTCCCCGGGCCTCCTCTGAAAATTGGCTTCGTTCCAAGTCGGACTTTCCCAGTAAACAAATGTTAAATAAATAAATAAAATAAATATAAGAAGTTAATTTACAGAAATGTGTCTCTTTTGAAATAACTCGAGCTGATAAACAACCATGTCTTATTTGCGAAGCGGAAAATGAGATCTCAGGTATGTTAGGGGCTAGTGCATTATGGGTAAGGGTGGGGCTCAAGAGCTTTTTGGTGACCATGAGCTATAGCAACCCAACAGTTGAGGACAGAATGAAAATTGACATCAGAATGAGCCTTTACAGAAGCAGAAAGGTTGTTCCCATGAAAAGAGCAACAGAAAGAAATGGCCTTAGAAACTCATGAAGAAATGGTTTGCCTAGAAACAGCCAAACTTAGAGATCTAGGATGAAAAGATACAAAAAGTTGCTTAGACTTATGAATGGCCTTAGTCTTGTCCAAATAATATCTGAGATATCTATGCAAATTTAAGGTGTGAAGAACCTCCTCACTAGCAGACTGCAGAGAAGGGAAAAAATTGGGCAAATTAATAGACTGATTGAGGCAATTCATTAACCACCTTGGGCATAAAAGAAGGATTAGTACAAAGAGAGACACCCTATCCATATGAAAAACTAAAAAAGAAGGAACAGCCATAAAGACCTGAAGCTCAGGCATCCTTTGAGCTGAAGTAAGGGCAAAAAGAAGAACAGTCTTTCATTATCAATGCTGCAAGGAAGCTGAAGCTGCGAGCTGAAATGTAGCCTCAGTCAATTTTTCAAGAACAAATTTAAGGTTTCAGGAAGAAGTAGTAGGCTTCCTGTGAGGCCTAATTTGAAGGACACCTTTAAGAAATTGATTTAAAACCTAGAGGCCAAAGGATGAGTCAAAGGTAAATAAGCAGAAACAGTTGTAAGGTGAGGTTAACTGACGAATGTGCCCATCCAGCATGGAGCAATTCACACAAATAAGAAAGAACCAGAGGAACCTCCAAAGAAAGTGGATTCTGGTTATGAGCAAGGCACAAGACAGAAAATATCTTCCATTTGGACAAATAAGATTTCTCAGCAGTGGGTTTTCTGGCCTCCTGCAGAACCCGAGAAGCACGTCATTAGAAAAAAGGTGCCTAAAAGGTATCAAAACCCCATCATTCACACTGTCAGATGAAGAGTGGACAAGTGAGGATGGATGAGAGACCATTGTATTATGTGAGTATGTATACCCTGTGAGGTAATTTGTGGTGATTTCCCTTGGCTAGATGTGGAAGAGGGAACCAATGCTCTCTGGACCAAAAGAGAGTCAACAACAAGATCTAGGGGGTGTACTGTTCTATCTTCAGCAGGATTCTCGGTATGACAGGAAAAGGAGGGAAGGCATAGAGAAAAAAAGAAGTTATGTACTAACCATAATGTTCCATCTGGGTTGTCCATTTTCATTCTTCTTCAGCAGTTGGGTTTGGATCCAATCCTTGGATATGACTCGGCCATTACTAAAGCTTGTGGTAACCAAAAAGCTCTTGAGTTTTCCCTTACCCATAATGCACCAATCCCTAACATACCTCAGATCTTGTTTGCAGATTTTACCAGAAGGTGTATCTATTAACATGCATAAATAAAAGAATACATAAAACTGTATGTGTCCTTTAGAGGAAACTATATCAGGAGCTCAATCAAAAGGACAGTGGTGTCCTTATAACACAGAAGTTTGTAGATGTAAGGGATGAGGGTTGGTGGGAGGGAAGTTGAGAAAAAATGAAAATGGACAACACAGATGGAATGTTATGGTGAATATATAATTTCTTTATCTGACATTGTCAATTTTCATTCTATCCTCAACTGTTGGGACAAAGACCCAGCTATCTAAAATCCCAGGTGGACTTTAAGGAATGATATTCCTGAGCACAGTTGAACCAAACGATGCTGTACCCCTCAAGGCCAGATTTAATTTGTAATGAGTAATAAAGGTATGAGGACTTACCCAAGTTGCTGCTGCACAAACATCGCCCATGGAAAATCTGGACTGGAATACTGAAGAAGTGGCCATGGATCTAATTGAACGGGCTCTTATAGGTTTAGTTAAGGTAAGACCCAATTTGTTATAGATAAAAGAAATAAAATTAAGTTAGCCATCTGTCTAAAGTTACTTTTGCATCTGGGTTAACCCAGATTTATATCTGCAAAGGAAACAAGCAATTGGTCTATCGAATTTCTTTTGTCCTATGCAAATAATAAGGTAATTGTCTGTGAACATCCAATAAATGCAACATGTATTGGCCTTTGTTTGCAAATTTAGGAAAGAATACTGGCAAATTAATGGACTGACTGATACTGGATTCTGACACCACCTTGGGAAGGAAAGAAGTATTGGTTTGTAACGTAACCCTATCCTTATGGAAGATCAAGTAGAGAGGTTTTAAAAACAATGCTTGACTCTCTGAAATTCTTCAAGATGAGGTAACGGCTACTTGAAAGACAGTTTTCCAAGTAAGCAAAAATAAGTTATGTCTTACCATAATGTTCCATCTGCATTGTCAATCTTCATTAATCCTTGTCTGTGGGTTCGATTCCGTATCTAGGAACCAACTCAGCCATTATTCCAGCTCATGCTCTCCAAAAACTTTCAAGCTTAGTTCTACCCATAATACTTCTCACAGGATTATCTCAGATCGAGTTTGCATAAAATAGTGACAGGCAGGAAATAGCAGACCAGAGACCATATATGTATTCGTAAAAGGAAAAGATGATCTTTTGGGAGAGATCCATTCCACCAAGAAACCAAAGGGCTGGGGGAAGGAGGGTGGGGATGTCAAGGATTAGTGAAGCACGACAACACAGACTGAACATTATGGTAAGACAACTTCTTTATCTGATGTTGTTAATCTTCACTTAATCCTTGACGGGGACAGAGTCCCCAGCTACCTAAATCTTGGTAGGTCTCATGGAAGAATATTCCTGAGCACCATCGAGCCAAATGATGTTCGTCCCCTAGAGACCAGATCCAACTTGTAATGAGTAACAAAGTTATGCCTGAATGTCCAGGAAGCTGCTGCAAACGTCTATAGAAGTGCTGGAATGAGAGACTGCAAAAGTGTCTACTGCCCCCGTCAAATGTGCTTTAACAGGTCCTGGTAGCTGCACTTTCCTTTTGTTTAAGCCATTTAGCCAGAGTAACCTTAGAAACTGGTTTGTCCATAGTAGCAGAAGAGAAAGAAACAACTAATCAGATTTTCTGATTTCCTTTGTTCTGTGAAGGTAAAAACACAATTGTCTATGCACATCTAGTAAATGCAGACAACATTCATCCCTGTTTGAGAAGCTGGGGAAGAAAACTTGAAGATGTATAGTCAGGTTGATATTGGTTTTGGACACTGTCTTTGGTAGAAAAGAAGGATTTGTTCGTACGGAGACCCTGTCTGTATGGAAAAATAGGTAAGGAGGTTTGCAAGATAAGGTAAGGCTTGTAGCTCAGATATCCTCCTGGTAGAAATTAATAGCAATCAGAAATAAGGTTTTCCAGGATAACTTCTTCAAATTGCAATTTGCAGATAATTCAAATGGGGAATTGATTACAGACTGAAGTACCAAATTCAAGTCACAAGGTGCAGAAGAGCCTTTAAGTGGGGGTCTGAGAATTAAAGTTTCTTTCAGAAAAGCTTTACAAAGTTTGTGGGACATTAGTGTTGTCTCATTTAGACCATTATGAAAGTTTGAAATTGTAGCTAGATGCACTCATAGTCGAGGAAGATACTCCTGCTTCAAAAAGCAATGCCAAAAACTCCCAAGACCATATTGACTGGTGCAGAATATGGATTGAGGTTATTCTCTGTAGCTCATTTTAAAAATGTCGCCATTTGCTGAAGTACAATCGTCTAGATGAAGGTTTGCGGGAGGCTAGAAAAATTTGTTGAACTGGGGAAGTGAGAGTAGAATGCCTGGCAACCAGTGAAACTGGAGAAGCCATTCAGTGAGCTTGAGATTTTGAAGATTCGGATGAACTTGTCCATCTTGATGGGACAATAGGTTTGGAGCTGGGTCCAGCATCCAAGGCTTCCAAATTAGATGAGGCCAAAGAAGGGGAAACCATATCTGTTGAGGCCAGAATGGGGCAATAAGAATTATCCTGTTCTTCAACCTGTTGGCTTTCTTTAGAAACTGGGATATGAGAGGAAATGGGGGGGGGGGACAGCATCTCTCAGTGACTCCCCTAGAGGGGGAATCAGGGCCAAGTAGTTGCTGCACTTGTTCAGGTGGGAAGCAGAGAGTGCAGCAGGGCTGGCCCCATTGGCTGAATATCCTTTCTGCCACTAAAGGATTGAGAGACCACTCATGAGGCATTAGAAGGATCCTGCTCAATTTGGCCACAATCACGCTGGCAGTCCCTGGAATGTGCATTACAATGAGAAAGAGATTGGATGAAATCACCCATTGCCATACCCCGAGTGCTTCTCGACAAAGCGGGTAAGATCTAGTTCCCCCTTGCTTGTTGATGTACCAGAGTACTGACATGTTGTCTGTCTAAATCGCAACTGTTACCAAAGCAAGGGTTTCTTGGAATGCTTGCAACACTAAGAGCACTGCCCTCATCACTAGAACACTGATGTGCAAATTAGCCTCCAGCTGGGACCAAGTCCCTTGGACTGTCTTTTCCACATAATGCCCTGCCCACCCTATCTGGGACGCATCTGTGGTCACTATGGACAGAGGTTCTGCCTAACAAAATTTCAATAGAGTAAAGCCACCAATTCAGGTCTTTCTTGTATAAATTGTTTATCATTACCAGATAGGACATCGGTTGATTCAGTAAGGACCATTGGGAAGCAAACAGCCATTGAAGAATCTGCATGGGATATCTCACAAGGGGGACTAAAGTAATGGAGGGTGACACTGATCCTAGAGTTTGCAGCAGTAGTCTTGCAGTCACCTTTTCACTGTGAATAATCTAACTGACTTGCGATTCTATTCTTTAAAGTCTTTCTGGAGGAAGAGACCAATGCCGGTGTTTGTGTTTAGTATCGCTCCAATGAATTCCAACTGCTGTTTTGGTTCTAGATGGGATTTTTCATAGTTTATAGGGATTCCTAGTGAGGAATAAGTTAACAGAATATAGTTTCTTGCCTGTAACAGTAGATGCCTGGTGAAAAAGGTAATGAGCCAGTCATATATGTATGGGGAGACACAGAATCCTTGCAGTTTGAAGTGAGCTGCTACCACTGCCACGCATTTGGTGAACACCCTGGGGGCTGTGGTGAGACCAAAGGGCAGGGCTATGAACTGACAGTGACTGGCTCCCAGCCAGAAGCGTAGGAATCTTCTGGATCACTTATCCAGTTTTATGTGACAACACGCATCCTGAAGATCTATTGAGTACTTCCAGTCAGCTTTTCCTAAGAATGGAAGTATAAACTGAACCGTAACCATCCGGAATTTGGTTTGTTGAACTGACTTGCTCAGTACACTGAGATCCAGAATCAGTCTCCAGTCCCCTGTTTTCTTTGCCACTAAAAAGAATCTTGAGTAAACTCTGGATCCTATTTGGTCTGGTAGAACTGCTTTGATGACTCTTTTGTTGAGCAGTTTTTGAATTTCTAAGACTGCTGAATATCCCTGTGACTGGGTAGAATGTCTGGAGTTCTTTTACCTTGTCTAGATCTTTCTGAAAATGGGATATTGTAATCTCTGGTTATAATCTTCTGCATCCAATTGATCATTGTAATCTTTAGCCAGGCAGGTAGGTACAGGGATAATCATCCCCCGACTGCCTCCAGAGGATGGCAATTGGACCTCCATTCAGGAGCACTGATAGGAGTTACCAGGGAAAGAATCACTGCAACCCTGATTTTGCGGGCCACCTCTGTCATGAGTATGGCGTCTTCCACTGTAACTCCCCCCTCTGCCCTGGGGGGAGTCATTGTCATGTGGTCGTGGAAAGGTCCTTGGGACTTTTTGAACCATAGCTTCCCACTTCTCTGGTTCCTAAAGTAAGACTGTTGAGGAGTGGAAAAGTGTACGCCCATGGCAGAAAGGGTCTTTCCATCCTTCTCACATCTAGCAAGGGTCTCTAACTTTGGGGCCAAACAGAGATGTTCCATCAAAAGGAGCATTGAGGAAAGAAGACTTGAATGGCTCTGCAAATTCACATAAGTGCATCAAGGTGCATCTCCACATGGCTACACCAGAACCTGTTGCCCTCGTTGTCCCTTCAGCTGCATACACAATAAGCCACATGGACGAGTGGCATAGTTAATCAAGGGTTACTAGCTGAGAAGCTACTTTGTCCTGAACTCCTGCAGCTATTGCGCCTGTCAGAGTATCTGACTGCTCCTTTATAAGATTCTTTAAAGTCTTGTGAAATGTGCCATGTAGTTCAAGGACCTGAGCGCGAAGGTTGATGAAGCATATAAGCAGTTCCGAATCTATCCATCATCCTAGACTCTTTAATTAGGAGGATGGATAGTGGGACTTTCGTCAACAAATTCCTTTTTGGTGGCTGCTGCTACCACCATGGCATTTACTGGTATTCCCTTTAGCCCAATGCTGTTGATCCTGAGCAGCTGCCAAAATGCAGTCTGGTCTCCTAGGAACTGACTCAATGGAATCAGGTATCTTCCAAGCCCACTGCACAATCAATTTAATCAGCTCATCAGTGTCAGGCATGAAAAGCCTCTAAGTATACCAATTCCTCTGAGGAAGGCTGAAGGAAGTCCAGCCACCCCTCTGTTTCAGGATCTCTAGAATGTCTCCAAATGAGACATCTACCGAGGGTGAATTTGGGGAAGCTTCCCCTTCATCGAAATCACTATCTTCTGTGCAAGACTCTTCAGCAGAGTCTAAGTGCTTCTCTTGCACTTCCTCTTCAGGGGTACCTCCTCGATGGGATGAAACACAGAGGTGTCTGAAGAGTTCATAAACAACATGGTTGGATTCTGAGGCTTCTGTGCCTGCTGTCCCAGGGCAGAGGATGGAGGAAGCTCTGGTGAGGGGTAGGGCAGGGCTGTTGGTCCAATGAAAGTGGTATTGACTGTAAGCCCACAGTGGACAAGGCCCTCTCCAGGGCCTGGAAGGCGGGACCCCATGAAGGAATGGGAGCCTGGAACTGAAATAGACTCCTTTGGAACCATGGTTCCATCCCGCACTGAAGAGGCCACCTCAAAAGCCAAAGCCAGTATCAAGCTAAAGTCTGCTGAAGCCCTGAGGGGCATGGATGGCTCTGACAACACCAGAGTGGAACCACACTCCCCAGAACCTGCAATGAAGTTGTGGCCCCAGGAGGTCTTCGATTCTGACAGAATCAAAGAGCTCAAAGCAGTTACTGATGCCGGAGAAGTAGCTCTGACTAGCACCAAGGTAGTCAAAGCTGGAACTGTCAGCACCGGGAACTCAGATGGCTCAGTTGGAGTCAGAGGAAGAACAATAACTGGTGTAGAGATAGGTAAAATTCCAGAGCAAGATAGGCTAAGGACTGTGGAAATGGTTAATCCCCTCACTGCCAGGAACTGGATCACCAGTCTCAAAATATCAGACTCCGTGAGGCTCTTGGTGGAATGGACCACAGAGACTGATGGGGACTGGGGTTTGTATGTGGCCTATCTTTAAATGGGAATTCCTTCAGTTTCAAAGTTGCTGGAACAGAGGACATAGAAGGTTCTGAAGTTGTTTGGTCCAAAACAGTAGTGGGTGCTGAAACTGTCAGTGCAGAGGTAGGCGCCAATGGCACAGATGGTGGAATCAGTTTCCTAGTCAGATCCGCCAAAACTTTAGGAACCGGGGAAGTCTTATCCATTCTGATTGGTGGTGTCAATGATACTGTCAGCACCGAGCTGTGCCTCTTCTCAGATCATTCATGCTTGGATGAAGAAAAAGGGGAGCTAATAAGAAATTATGTACTCACCATAACGTTCCATGTTTGTTGTCCATAATCTCGTCTTCATTCTTGCTGGTTGGGTTCGGAACCGAGCATCAGTTCCGACCTAGCCTATTACTAAATCTCAAGAGCTTCCACTGGCTTGAGGCTATACCCTATCCCATCATGCTTAGGGAAGATTACCCAGAGATCTTGTTTGCAAATTACTAACACATTTTGAAATCATATACAAAATCCCAAATGGTAATAGTTATTAGCCTATTTTGCATGAGACAAGAAGGGAAGCAGAGAACACATATCACAACCAATAAAAAATTCCTCTCGATCCTCCAGGAGAAAAGGATGGGGGAAGCAGAGTGGGAGGCAAGATTATGGACAACAAACATGGAATGTTATGGTGAGTACATAACTTCTTAATGTTATGTTGTCCCACCCCTCCTTCATTCTTGCTGGTTGGGACAGCATCCCTAGCACCTTCTTTCTTGGGTGGCTCAAGGGAATAAACCCTTCAGAACAGTGGAACCAAAGGAAGCCCTGTTCTGGGAGGCCACGTCTACTTTATAATGAGTGACAAACATATGAAGTTTGGCCCATGTGGCTGCAGCACAGATTGAGTCCACAGGTAATCTGGACTGAAAGGTGGTCGAAGTTGACAAAGCTCTTGTTGAGTGGCCTTTAATCTTTCCTGGCAGTTGTTTATGCTGAGAATCACATGCGTAGGTAACAGTGTCAGTAAGTCATTTTGACAAGGTAACTTTTGATGTTGGTGCACCTCTCCTGTTATCTGAGAAGGAGACGAATAACTGGTCAGATTTTCTAAATTTGTTTATTCTATGCAAGTAGAAGTGTAACTGCCTGTGGACATCCATTTGGTATAGCTTATATTCTGCCTTGTTGCCAGAGTTCAGAAAGAAAACAGGCAGGTCAATGGACTGATTCAAATTGGTCTCAGAACATACTTTGGGAAGGAATGAAGGCTTTGTTCTAAGAGAGACTCTGTCTTTGTGAAAAACTAAATAGGGAGGGGATATGGACAGAGCTCGAAGTCCTGAAACCCTCCTAGCTGAAGTAATGGCTACCAAAAGGACTGTTTTCCAGGTTAGAAATTTTAGTTGGCAAGAGGAAGCAGGTTCGAATGGTGGGAGAATTAGAGTAGTCAGTACAAAATTGAGGTCCCAAGGAGGTGGTGGTTCCCTTATTGGAGGTCTTAGTAAAAATGTACCTCTCAGGAAAGCTTTGCATAATCTGTGAGACATTATGTTTGATCCCATGTCTCCTATGTGGTAGTTAGATATGGCAGCTAATTGTACTCATATGGTAGCTGCTGCCGCACCTTCATTAAAAATTTCTGCTAAGAAATCTAAAATTGTACTTACAGGAGCTGTGAAGTGGTCTATGTGATTCTTGGAAGCCCAACAAGAAAACCTTTTCCATTTGCTAGCATAAAGCTTTCTAGCTGTTGTCTTATGAAACGAAACTAGAGTGTGCCTCACTGCAGGGGGTATCGTCTGGAAGCCTGGCTAAGATTGGAAGTGAAGCAGCCAAGCTGTCAGTTTGAGGGTTTGGACAGAGGGATGGAGCATTCCTGCCTGATGAGTCAGAAGATCTGGTACCGGGTCCAGAATCCATGTCTCTTCTCAGAGATGGGGCCATAGGAAAGGAAACCAGATTTGACAAGGCCAGTATGGAGCAATGAGTATTAACCTACAACTCAACGATTTGGCTTTCTGTAGAACTTTGAGGACTAGTGGAAACGGTGGTGGGGGGAGGCATAAAGGAGTCCTGGGGGCCAATCATGAATGAGTGCATCCCTTGGTGACTCCCCAGAGAGGGGATTAGGGCAAGGTAGCTGCTGAATTTGGTGTTCATGGATGTGGCAAAAAAGTCGCAGCAAGGCTGGCGCCACTTGCAAAAAATCAGGTTCGCAATTTCTTGTTTTAGGGACCACCCGTGAGGCATTAGAATCCCCCTGCTCAATTTGTCCGCTATCATGTTGGATTTCCCCGCAATGTATGCTACAATCAGAAAACGTTGAGAAGAGACTGCCCATTGCCATACTCTTTGAGCCTCTCAACACAAGGGGTAGGATATGGTTCCACCTTATTTGTTGATGTACCACACTACAGACATATTGTCTGTACTGCAATTGTACCTGGTGGAAGAGAGTTCTGGAATGCCAGAAGCACTCCTCTCATCTCTAGGACATTGATGTGCAAGTGGTACTCGTATTCCTGCCAAGTTCCTTGGACGGTCTTTCTCAGATAATGCCCCCCCATCTGGGAAGTGTCCGTGGTCACTGTGGCTACTGGTTGAGAGAGAGTGAATGGCCTGCTTAGAGTTACCTTTGTGGATTAAAGCCATCAGCATAGGTCTTTCATGAGGAGTCTGTAATGAAGATCTTGTGGGACATGGGTAGCTACTGCATAGACCACTGAGAGAACAGTAGCCACTGTAGGACTCTCCTATGTACATGTGCCAAAGGTACTAATGTTATAGCAGCTGCCATGGTGCCTAAGACCTTTAGGACAAACTTTGCCTGTACTTTCTGTTTCAAGAGCAAGATGGACACTTGATGGTGCAGTGTCTGTACCCTGTCGTGAGGCAGTTTTGCTACCATGTCTTCTATGTTTAAGTCTGCTACTAAGAATGTATTATGCTGTGATGGCAACCAGGCAGATTTTTCTAAATTTATGGTAATGCTCAGTTCCGAGCATAGATGAATGGTGATCTCTCTTGCTTTGGTTAGTAGATGCTCGGTGGTGGGGGTCAGGAGCCAGTCGTCTAAGTATGGAAACATCCAGAATCCTAGATGCCTCAGGTGAACCGTGACTACTGCCATGCACTTTGTAAACACTCTGCAGGCTGCAGTGAGACCAAAGGACAGAGCTCAAAATTGGTAAAGACTGGCTCCCAGCCAGAAGTGTAGATGTCTCCTGGATAGCCTGTCCATTTTTATATGGTAGTACGTATCCCAAAGATCGATTGATCACATCCAATTGTCTTGTCTCAGAACTTTAATTTTTTTACAGACTTGCTCAGCCTGCTGAGATCCAAGATGGGTCTCCAGTCCCTTGTTTTCTTTGGAACTAAAAAGAACCTTCAGTAAGTTCCGGATCCAATTTGGTCTGCGGGGACTTCTTGAATGACTCTTTTTCTTAGCAACCTTTGTATCTCTAGGGTTGCTTGATCCCTTTGACAGGGTGGAATTTCTGGTACTGATCTTGTTTGTGGGAGTGGGGTGGAGAAGGGTATGTTGTATCCCCTGGATATTACTGACTGTACCCATTTGTCTTGAGTGATGTTTAGCCAGTCTTTGGGTCTGCCCCAACTGCCTCCAGAGGTGGAAAAGTGGGCCTCCTTTCAGGAGCGCTGGAAGGTTCTGCCAGAGAATGTGTCTTTGTTGCCCTGACTTTGCGGATCCCCTCTGATGCGAGGTCAGCATCTTCCATTGTTATTTCCACCTCTGCTCCTGGGGGAAGATTCACCATGTGCATCTGGCAAAGCTCTTTGGGATTTACAGAAACACATTTTCCTGCTCTTCTGGCCTTTGGGATAAGGCCTGGTAGGGAGGGAAAAACATACTCCTACGGCAGACAGAGTTTTGCCTTCTTGTTCACACCTGGTCAGAGTCTCTAACTTTTGGCCCAAACAAGGACAAGCTGTCAAAAGAGGCATTAGTGAAGGAAGACTTAAAGGGCTCAGTAAACTCGTAAAGGCACATCCAGGAATGCCTCCTCAGAGCAATGCCTGTACCAGCTGCCCTACATGCACCATCGGCTGCATAAGAAATGAGCCACATAGAGGAGATGACTACTGAATTTAAGGTAGCAAGCTGGGTGGTTACCTTGTCTGGAATCCCTCCAGCTGTGGAACCTTGGAGGGTATCACCTAACTCCTTTAGGAGATCCCTGTGAAGTCTGGTAAAATGGGTCAAATAGTTCAGCGACCTGAGAGTAAAGGCCACTGATGAAAAAGTACGCTTCCCATATCTGTCCATCATTCAAGATTCCTTATTCGGCAGATGTACAAATGAAAAAGTCTCAGCTAACTCCTTTTTGGTGCCTGCCACCGCCACCACCACAGCATCCACTGGGAGACACCTTTGGTTAAGAAATCTTTGTCCAATGGCATGGTTATGAATTAGTTGGGCCTCCTCGGAACAGGTTCTACGGATTCTGGAAAGCACCATACCTTTCGACTAACAACGTTGAGGAGCTAGTCAAAGGTCCGAGACACCCAAGAGGTGGAGGGTCAAGAACAAAATGCCTCCAGGTATACAGACTCATCCTCAGAAGAGGTAGGGGTCTTCCAGCCACCTCTCTGCTTCAGGATCTACAGGATGTCTGAGAAGGAAACATCCTCAGAGAGTGACCGTGGGGACCATTTTGAATTATCTAAGTCCATATCTAAGTGACAGACTCCTCAGGGGAGTCTAGATGTTTCCTCTTACATGTTCTCTTCTGAGGGACCTCTCCAGAGGGGTCTGCTGGGGAGGTTTTAGAAGTCAGTGACTCACCCAATGGGGTGCCCTGAAGCATCGGTTCTCTATGCCGGGGGGAAGGGATGGTACAGAGGCAGGCACCGGCACTTTTGGGGGACGAATGCTTGGATGCAAGAAGTGGAGCCATCAGGGGTGACAGCACACTCCTCATGACCTCGAAGGCACCACAACCTGGGCCTGAGGGAACATCCAACTCCAAAGAGCCAGGAGACTCCTCCTGTACCAAGGAGGTGGGCTCCGCGGCCAATGTAGATGCCAAGCTCTCCCGTGCCGATGTCCTGTGAGGCAGATTCGGATCTGACAAAGGACCGATATGACTCTTCTCCCCGGACCCGACTGGGCAGCGTCGGCTCCCAGACCCTTCGACAGAAGTTGGCATAGAAGAGGTCAGAGCAGAAGTCTGGACCAAAAAACCTGGGGTAGGTCTCAGCCCCGACGGTTCCACCACAAACACATCCAAGCACTCCGGCTCCAAAACCACTTGGGTCAGAGGAGGAATAGAAGGGGCAGTGACAGTTGTCGGTTCCAATTCCTTCTGGGCTGGACTCTAAAGATCTTGGCCAGCTCCGGAGTCCAAAGCAACCTCCTGACCACCCGCTCCATGTTGTCATCTGACAGACTCCTGGAGAATCAAGAGGACAGGGTCCGGGATTTGACGCTTCTAGCCACCGACTGCAAAATAGGTGAATGTGGAACTGAAGAGACCATCTCCAAGGTTGTGGACTGTCTCCGTCTATGGTTCCTAGTCAGTTCTGAAGAAAATGGTGGAACCGAAGGAGTTGCCTTTTCAGACCTGAAAGCCTTCTGTTCGAAGTTGTGTCCTTTGCTAGCTTCTTTATCGCTAGCTTCTTTATCGGCTCAGAAGTAGGAGCCGAAGAAGACGCTCTTTTGATTGACTTATCCGATTTCAGGGCTTGAGAAGATTTAGAGGAGGTCTGGTTCCCTTCTAGTGCCTCAGAAAATGGAACTTTAAGCAATCCCCTGACTATAAGCTTGTTTTTGCGTTCCTGCAGGACCCTGGAACTAAAACAGTGACAAATGGAGCATGAGTCATGAAGGTGTAATGCACCCAAACAGTAGACACAACTAGTGTGCCCATTGGTTAATGACATTTTTTTGTGAACAGGAATCACACTTTTTGAAGCCTGACTGCTTCACTTCTTTTCCTTCCTTGGACATAATGGTAAGCAACAATAACAATAAACACTGTCCAGGGAACTAGACTAATAACAATAACAAGGTTAACTATGAAAAAACTATCAAAACTATTTAACATAGTACACTAGTAAGAGAATAACTGTAAATATATATCTTCTACTTCACTTTTTTTTTTTTTTTGAACTGTCACCCTGGGAAGAGAAACAGGCTAGAGGAGAGGTCTCTAACTAGAACAACGATCTCCTCTAGCCAGAGGAAATGTCTCTAATTTAAACAACGAAACCTCCTTAGGAAGGGAAAGTGAGTAGAAGGAGAGCCTTCGAATTCAAACGGACAAGGAAGAAAGGGCGAATCCTCTAACTTAAATGGGTTTGTCAAAGATAATAGAGAGTTTTTAGTGAAAACGGGATAGAGGAGGAGCTGTAGCCTAACAAAAGCGACGGCCAGCCACAAATCAACATAAGTGAAAACACAAGTAATTCACCACAAGGTGAGACCTAAAACACTGTAACTAACTATAAGAACAATATTTATTCGAAAATTATTGAAAACAGAATAATAGTGAAAAATTATTTTCACTTATTCTGAGCTTAGTGAGAACTACCCGATCTAGCGGTAAATGAAATCTTGATAACCTTGAAGGGGCACCAGGCCCAAACAAAAGACACAAAGAGTGTATTGTCACAGTTAGGTAGCTTGTGATCGCACTTCTGGCATCTGTTGAAGCCAGAGGCACCACTAGGTTTTCAGCCATAGTGAAGGAAACAAAACACACACAGAAAGAAGTGTGGGAAGAGAAGTTTAAAGCTTTTTTTTTTAAACACAGAGAAAAAAAGCATACCAACTATGATACGAAAGGTTTACCTAATGGTAATGGAGAAAGAAAGACTAGAAAGAGTAGAAGGGTACCAATGATGGTACAAAGAAATTACCTTGATGGTAAAGCAAAAGGAAGAGAAATACCAATGATGGTATGAAAAGGAAACACAGCTCCTGTTAAGAAAAAGGAAGACAGCAATCAAGGAGATAGGTAAATGAAAGGATAAAAAAATCACAAAAAAAGGAGTTTTAAGAAAAAAAACACTTACAATTTGAAAAAAATTAACTTGCTTGAGAGCTGGTAGGATAGATGCGTCTGGCACTAAAAGTACCAAACGAGATCTGAGGTAATCCTGTGAGGCGCATTATGGGTAGAGCTAAGCTCGAGAGTTTTTAGAGGGTGATGGGTGGAATAACGGTCAAGTTGGTTCCGAGATATGGAACCAAACCCACAGTCGAGGCTTAGGTAAAGATGGACATCATCAGATCTTAAGTTCACATTTAGCTGCTGGTACAACGGGAGAATGTATTAATGCCTGCAATACCAAGTTCACATCCCATGGTGGAGAAGAGTCGTTAAACAGTGTTCTCAGAAGAAAAGTGCCTCTCAAAAATGCTCTGCACAGTTTAGCAGAGGCTACTGTAGAACCTTCAAATCCAATATGAAAATTAGATATTGCTGCTAGTTGAACCTTAATGCTAAAGAAGCTAGCCCTCCTTTAAAGAGTAAAGCTAAAAATTCAAGTATGTTATGTATCGCAGCTGAGAAAGGATCAATATGATTTTGTTGTGCCCAGTAAACAAATATTTTACATTTACTTGAATAGAGTTTTCGTGCTGACAGTTTATAGGAAGATAAAAGGATATAATGGACAGGGGAAGAGAGCAGTAGCTGCCTGGCTATTAACAGAACTGGAAAAACCAGACTGTAAGCTTGAGGTTTGAGATATCTGGGTGAATCATGCCTGTAGGGTGAGACAGGAGGTCTGGAACTGGATCCAGAATCCAAGTTTGGTAAGGTAGATAAGGCCATAGGAAGAGGAACCAAATCTGTCGAAGACAGTAAGATCAATGGGAATGCCTTTGCTCTTCACACCTGCTCAATTTGTCAGCTATCACATTGGACTTCCCCTGAATGTACATTGCTATGAGAAAGCAATTGGATGAGATCACCTGTTGCCACATCCTGAGTGCTTCTTGACACAAGGGTGTATGATTTGGTCCCTCCTAGTTTGCTGATATACCAGACTACTAACATACTGTCTGTTTGAATAGCAATTGTCCCTAAAGGTAGAGCATTTTGGAAGGCCTGCAACACCAAGAGTACTGCTCTCATCTCTAGGACATTTACATGCATGTTGGCCTCTTCAGGGGACCAAATGCCTTGAACTGTTTTCCCCAGAAAGTACCTCCCACACCATCTGGGAAGCATCCGTGGTCACTATGACCTGGGGTTGAGGGAGAATGAATGGATGGCCTTGTAGAATCTGATTTGATTTAATCTATCACCTGAGATCTGTATTGCATGCCTGAGGGATTCTTATTTGTGCAGACATGCATTGGTGAAGAATAGACCACTGTGTTGATAACATCCATTGAAGAATCCTCATGTAGAATCTGGCTAGAGGTACTAAGGTTATTGCCTCTAACATTCATCCTACAGCCTGAAGGACCAAGCGTGCTGAGATCTTGGTACTGTAACTTATTTTTCTGACCTGTCATCTGATCATCAGTATTTCTAAGAGAGGAACAGAAGCTATCACTGACTTTGTTTTAACTGGTCCTATGAAGTCTAAATTTTGAGTTGTTTTTAAGTGACACTTGTAATTTAAGGTTAACCCCAAATAAGAGCAAATCCAGGGTACCTGATTTCTTGCCCGTATTAACAGATGGTTGGTTGGAGTGGTAATGAGCCAGTCACCTAGATATGAAAACAGCCAGAATTCCAGTCTCGAGTGAGCTGCTACTACTGCATGCATTTGATAAACAACCTGGGGGCTGTGGTAAGGTCAAAGGGCAGAGCTCTGAGCTGGTAGTGACTGGCACCAGCCGGAAGCTTAAATACATTCTGGACTGTCTGCTCATCTTTATGTGATAGCACAGCACACATCCTGAAGGTTGATTCAGCACATCCAGTCTTGCCTGCCCAAAAAATGGGGAATGGAATGAACCATGACCATCCAAAACCTTCCGTGTCAAACTGACTTGTTCAAGTTTCTGAGATCCAAAATTGGTCTCCAGTCCCATTTTCTTTGGCACTAACAAAAATCCTGAGTAAGTTCCAAATTCTATCTGGTCTGGTGGGACCTCCTGGACAACTTTTTTTACTAGCAGCCTTTGTATTTGAATTGCTGCTTCTTTCCTCTGACTGGGTGGAACATCGGGGATTTTTCAAAGAGTTGGAGATGGAAGGGAAAAGGTATTATATAACCTCTGGAAATAATCCTCTGCACCCAAGTCTCTTTTATGTCTAGCAAGGTTCTCGGGTGCAGTGATAGTTGATCCCCAGTTGCCTCCAGAGGTGGACAATCAGGCCTCCTTTCAGGAGCACTGGTAGGGTCTGTCAGAGGAAGAATCTCTGGACCCCTGGTTTTACAGGCATCCTATGCCACTAGGGTGTCATCATCCATTAGAGCTACCCCCTCTGCCCCTAGGGGAATGTTCTCCACGTATCTCCTGGAAATGACCCTGGGACTTCCTGAACCACATCTTCAAAACAACTCATTGATTCCCTGAAAAGGGTCTCTGAGGGGTCAAAAAATGCATGTCCACTGCAAAGACGGTCTTTCCATCCTTCTCACATATGCCACTGCATAGATGGTCTTTCCATCTTTCTCACACCTGGATAATGTCTCCTGCACTTTGGGGCCAAACAAGGAAGTGTCATCAAGGGGATCATTGATGAACGAGGACTTGAAGAGCTTCACAAAATCACACAAGTGCATCCAGGCATGCCTCCTGATGGAAATGCCTGAACCCACTGCCCTTGCATGCAAAATAAGCCTCATGGATGAATTCAAGACAGATTGAAAGGTAGCCAGCTGAGAAGCTACAGATGATTGAACTGCTTCAGAAATCGTTTCTGAAAAAGAAGTTGAGACTTTGGTTAAATCCTTTTGCAACCTAGTAAAATGTGCCATATAGTTCAGCAACCTAAACGCACAGGTTTCTGAAGTGTAAACACACTTCCCAAACTTGTCCATCACCCTATACTCTCTGTTAGGGGGATAAACAGAGGAACTCTGTTCGGTAAGTTCATTCTTAGTGGCTGCAGCAATGACTATGGCATCCACAGGCACCCCTTTAGCCCAAAAATTCCTTACCCATTGGTGGTGCTAGAATCCTATATGGCCTTCTGGGTATAGGTTCAACTGCGTCAGGCTCCTTCCATGCCTACCAAGAGGTCAAATCAATGAGCTTGTTGGTGGGTGGAGTAACCCAGCAGATTGATGGGCCAGCTCCAAATGCCTCCAGAAACACCAACTCCTCAGGTGAAGGGTTGCTAAGAGTCCAACCACATTTCTGTTTCAGGATCTCAAGGATGTCTCCAAATGAGACGTCTTCTGGAGGTGATCATGGGGACCCTTCAACTTCATCGAAGTCTGTATCCTCAGTAACTGACCCTTGCGGAGACTCAGAGTGCCTCCTGTTACACTTCTTCTTCCTAGTGACCTATTCAGTGGGGTGTTTCAGGGAGGTGTCAGAAGAAAATGTAATACCCTGCTGGGTTGTCTGGAGGTCTTGGACTGGCTGCTTCTGTGGCAATGAATGATGAGAGTCTAAGCACACAGACATCTGGGAAGTGTATTGGAAATCCAAGGATGTTGGATCCACCAGTCCTGTTGAGGCAGAGAAAACCCTCTTGCCAACCTCTCCAGAGAGAGAAAAGACCCCAGAGCTGAGAGGGCAGGCTTCTGGAATGTTATCTCCTCCTGCCCCAAAAGCAATCTACTGAGGAGGAAGTCAGAGTCTTGCTATCCAGTGTTTAAGCACCAAGCCTCAGAGAAGCAGCTGAAACCTTTGGAGTTGACTCCAACTCCAAGAGTCCTCTAGATCCAAAAAAAAAATTAGAGCCAGGGCACTCAGGGTCACCTTCGGATCTGACGAAAAAGTCATCTTTGAATCCAAGCCTGATGGACCTGGAAGACCAGATCCAGAGATTCTGAAGCAACCAAGGGAATCAGAGAAGGAGAATGGGTTGGTGGAGTGGTCAATGGATGGGCTTCAGACCCAAACCAGTAGGAGCCAATAACATACCATCTGGATCTGTGCCAAGAGGAACTTCCTCATCATTTGCTCCACATCTTCTTCAAACTCCTAGATGACCAAGACAATGCCAGAGAAGGAGACTTAGTATGGCACCTCTCTAGAAAAGGAGAATGCAGTCTCAAAGGTATAGGATCAACTGATGGGGAATATTGTGTCCTAGGCAAAGGTACAGGATCCAGAGCAGTCAGATCCAACAGTTTCTTAGGCAGATCCGAGGATGTACAATCTGACGACCTCTTTCTCTATGGATCTGAGGGGGAAAAGGTGCAAGACCTCCATGAATCTGACTTGGTCCTCTTTCTGGAAGGCTTGGAAGATGGAGCTGAGGAAGTAGAAGGAGTAGGAGATTTCCACTCCTTGGACATCAGCCTGTGGGACTGAGGCCCTGCAATAGCCTATCCAAAGGAAGAAGGCAGGCAACATACGTCTCAAAATTCATTTATTTTTTCTATCCACCAATGCGTGGATTAAAGTTACAGCAGATGGTAATATTCCTGAAAGTGTTGCGGATCTAGGCAATAGACACAGAGACTGTGAGCTTCTGAAGTAGGCAACTTGTGCTCACACTTCGAACACTTTTTTAAAACCAGAAGGACCCTTCTCAGCCATTCCTATGACCAAAAAGGCAGGAAATATAGGGAGGAAATAGAAAAGAAAAGGAGATAGTGATTACCAACAGTGATAGTGCAGGGTAGACTATCACGTAGAGTAAGATCTAATGACAGTAGTAATAATAGAAATACTAACACCACAAGGGTAAGGGAATGATAAAAAAAGACAGAAAAGGAAAAAAATAAACTCCGCTGCAGAAGTCAAAGATAAGAGCTATGGCAACCACGTATTTCACGAAAAGTAGAAAACGAAATCTGAGGTATGCTAGGGGTTGGTGCATTATGGGTAAGGAAGAAGCTCGACAGCTTTTTGGTTACCACGACCTTTAGTAACAGCCGAGTTAGATCCAAGGATCAAATGTGAACCCAACAGTTGAGGACAGAATGAAAATTGATATCAGATCATCCCCATCCAAAGACAGGGCAACCACTTTCCATGCCAGAGGACTTGGGACTCTGGTGCAAAACAGAGAAAGTTGTCTGTTCAGAGGGGAGACAAAAAGATCTACCAGAGGAGTATCGCATTGGTTGACAATGTCCAGAAACACATCTCTGTGAAGCATTCACTTGTGAGTCTGTGTTATGGACTTGTTCAGCATGTCTGTCCCAATGGTTTCTTCATTTTGTTCTGAAGGAACATAAACAGCCTGAAGAGTCACCCAAAAATGGACAGCCAGATACCAAACCTGAAGAGCTAGTCTACAAAGGAGGTAAGACTGTGCCACCCCCACCTTGCTTGTTGATGTACCGCATCACTAAAGTATTGTCTGCAAAGATTTTGAGAGGCCGTGGAAGAAAGAGAGTATGAAAGGCCTGAAGAGAAAGGAGAACTCTCATCTCCGTCATGTTGATTTGAGCCATTCTCTAATGAAGGGGCCAAAGACCCTGAAGTTTTAAAGGACCAAAATAAGCACTCCACCTCGTATCTGAGGCATCTAAAAAAAGTTCCTGAGAGGGGACTCAGGGCTGTAAAAGAAGTCTTGGGTTGAGAGACATCTGATGAATCCACCACTGAAGCTCTAGCTTGAGGCATGGAAGAAGTGGAATTAGAAAGTCAAAAGGATGAGAATGTTAAAAACACACAGACTTTAGGAACCACTGTAGCTTTCTCATATGGAGCCTAGCTAGAGTAAGCATAAGAATAGGGAAAGCCATGTAACCAAGGATCCTGAGAAACTCTCTGGCCATAACTAAGATCTGAGGAAGAAGGGACTGAAAAAAAGGCAATCAGAATAAGAGCCTTGGGTGGTATCAGGGAATGGTCTGGAGCCTGCATCCAAGAAAAAACATGATCCTGAGAAGAAGTCAAAGGATTTTCTGGAAATTTATTGTAAACTCTAGATTGTACAAGAGGCAAATCGCATAATGGAAGTGATAAATCAAGGCCTTTGGGGAAGAAGACTGGATGGGCAGGTCATCCAGGTAAAGAAAGAGTTGAATTCCCCTCATCCTGCAAAAGGCAATTACAGGAGCAAGGCATTTGATGAAGAACCTTGTGGCAGTAGAAAGGACAAATGGCAAAATAGAGAAATGAAAATGCAAGGAAGAAACAGAGAAACGAAAAAAAATTCCTGAAATGGGGATGAACAGGGATGTGAAGATGGGCATCCTTGAGATCTAGAGAGACCAGGAGGGCCTGATGAAGAAGAAGAAGAGGAAACAGAATCTGAAGGGACAGCACACAAAAAGAAAGAATCTTCAGAAAAGTGTTGAGCTGTGAACGATCCAGAATGGGCCTCCAGGTGCCTTCGCTCCTGGGAACCAAAAACTCCTGGAATAAAACCCCTTACCCCTTTGAAGAGCAGAAACTGCTTATTTGGTGCCTTGAGACAAAAGGCCCTAAAGTACCTCAGGAAAAAGGGCAGCTGTTCCTGAGGAAGTTGAGGAATGACTAGAAAAAGTAGAAGGGATTTCGACACCATGAAGTATCTTTGACGGATGATGGACACAACCAAAGAATTCTAAGTGAGCTGTAACCAATCAGGAAGAGACAAGAAAAGACAAAAAAGACAAAGGAAAATGACCAAGGATAGAGGGAAGAAGACAGTCAGACATAGCCTGGTTTATCTTCTGAGTAGTAGGAGTCAGAGTACAGTTAGCTGGAGGGGATGTTTAGAACCTTTTTTACCTTTTGCAGGAGGAAGAGGCTATCTATGTACAAAGGCAGGCTTAGAAAGATTATTCCTCTGAAATTTGGGAAGGGGAAAAATATGATTTCATTCTTGCAAGATCTTGCCCTTCTCCTGCAGGGACTTAAAAAGCTCAGCAGTTGCAGAAACAGAGAGATTTTTATTATCAAGACGAGCATCCATCAATTTAGCCTTAATATCATCAGGTAAAGGTTGGAGGTGAAGCCAAGAATAATGCCTTAACACAGAACCAAAGGCAGCGGCTCTAGAAGAAGCATCAGCTGCATCTTAACTACATTTAAAAGAATGGCAAGCCACTTGGGAAGATGAGCCCAAAAAAGAGATGACAAAAACCTTCCCTTCAAAATCAGGAAGGTCAGAAATAACCCGAAAGGCCAGAAAATGAAGAGCTAAATCATACCTGGTCACATGGGCAAGAAACCACAGCTACAGAATCAAATAATTTATTCTCTCTCTAGCACCTCGGCAAAAAAGCCTTCCCAGGACTACTCCTGGGAAGGCTATTTTGCTGTGGCACTAAAGAAATAATAAATTCTTTGTCTGATTCTGAGCTGTGGTTTCTTGTTCATCTTTTTTTTGTGTGGTGATACCTGGTCACATGGGTCTGATAATTAATAGCCTGAAAGGTCAGGGTGGCAGCAGTATACAGCTTTTTGCCCAAAATGCTCCATGGTCATATTGTCCTTGTCAGAAGGAAACCATTTAGTAGAAGGCAGTAGTTTGGGAGGTTTATTAGAAGAGACAGACAGAACAGAGGAGTCAGCATAAGGACATTTGTAAAGAAACTTACAGTCAACAGGCACCTTATAAAACCTAATAAAACACTCCAAAACAAAAATAAAGTAGAAAAACACCAAAGGAGCAAGAAGTTGGCTGTAAAGTCTTTAATTCACAGCTGGTAACTGGCACCTCAGCTTTTTGCCTTCAACGGGTACAATACAAAAAGCACAGCCATCCTTTTATACAAATCAAAACATTTAACCATTAATTAGTTTAAAGTGACACATACCTAATTTCACCTATACAAATTTAATACATATTAAGAATTTTTTTGTTTAAAATTTTACATATTACATATTATACAGTTCTAATGTTTTAAATAAAATGTATGCACATCAGTTTTTCATCATAACCAGGCTTACCTAATATACTAAATTCACCTCTAAATTAAGATCCCTGGGTGACAATGTTCTATAGTTTAAAATAAACTTGCTTTCCAATCCCAATAAGTTCCTGTGTCCCCCCCCCCCATATAATACCGGCTGGGCAAGAACAGTAAAGAAAAAACAAGACACATTTCCTTCATGCACATTAACAAAATGCTCTGTGACTGGACTTCTCATATTTTTGTTCCAAATGTCTTTCAAATGTTCCATAAGCCTAACTTTTATAGCCCTCTTAGAGGCAAAATTTAGTATATTAGGTAAGCCTGGTTATGATGAAAAGTAGATGTGTATAAATATGATATTTAAAACATTAGTATATTATAATATGTAAAAATTAACATTTTTTTTCTTAATATGTATTTAAATTTGTATAGGTGAAATTAGGTATATGTCACTTTAAACTAAATAAGGGTGCTTTTTGTATTGTATCCGGTGAAGGCGAAAAGCCGAGGTACCAGTTACCAGCTGTGAATTAAAGACTTTACAGCCAACTTCTTGCTCCTTTGGTGTTTTTCTACCTTATAAAACCCGTCAGGTTTCTTAGTGGCTGAAGGCTGGGAATCAGGAGCCTGAAAAGCTGCTGAAAAAGTATCTAACAAGACAACAGTGACTGGAGGGACAGCAGAAGGCTTACAGGACTGCCATCCGATTAAGTTCATAAAACCTCTTCTGGACATTAGAAACCTAAGTAGAATCCCATTTAAAGAATTCCATCAAACAGGAGATAGTATCCCCAAAAGAAACTTTCTCAAAGGGAGGATCTGGGCTAATGGAGTCGTCCTCTTCAGAACCATAGTCTAATGAAGAACGAATCAGAGGAATACACCAAGGACTCTTCTCCAGACTACAATTCTTCACTAGAAGAGTCCTGCTCCCTAGGCCTCTTAAGAGGAGTAGATGACCAGGGGAGTGGGAACAGAAATTCCCTGAGGAGGCTTCAAGGCCATAAGTGCATTAAACAACCCCTGTGTAAATCCTGCCATTCACTCTAGGGATCTTTTGTAGCAGGAGAAATTTGTTTTGTCTTCTGCTTCTTCTTCAAAGGAGCATCAGCCCTAAAGATGTAAGGAGTTTCAGACCCTTGCCAACATTCAATCAACACAGTGAGAATCTCCTCCCAAATAAGAATCTGCGGAACACCCCTCAGCCCCTCATATATGATCAGACTAGGTTCCCTCTCAACATCCCTAACGGACATCTGCACAGCCTCTGAGAATGTGTGAAAAGCTGGATGCTGGCCTCCAAAGAGGTCACGGCAGAGGCATCCAACGAAGAATTGGACAATCCTTGAGGCTTTCACCAACCTCGAGAGAGTGGCACAGCAGCTTCTTCTTGGCAGATGGCTGACCCTCAGGATGGGACAATTCTGCCATCGCACCCTGAGACAAAAACTTAAGATGCTGGTTCCGTGAGTAGATAGACAATGAGGAGAGATGAATAAGAAGGGTCTTAGGGACAAATGATAGACAAACTGAGCATGAATTATGGTCGTGAGAAGCACCCAAGCAAAAACAACAATGCTACTGACAGTCCTTATGGAGAATCTGTCTCCCACACTGACATTTTCCCTTTCTGGATGATATGACGCAACAAAAGAAAAACAAGATAAGAAGAAAACCCCAACATGACACTTGTGTGAAAACGGCCTGATAACCAGAACAAATGAAGGAGCGTTCAGACCAACAATCAAAGACGGCATTTGGACTGGTATGAACAGCCGTATGTCACGTTTATGGCCTACACTGTGAGCTAAGAGCATACATGTAACATATGATGCTCTTAAAAACCTTGGATGCTATGCTACCCTTGGTCAGGGATCCTTTTAGAAGAGAATACTGCAACAGTGATGTCGCTCGTCCCTCTTAGTATAGATGACGAACAGGCAGGGTAGTTCATTTATATGTTTTATTACATAGAAACACATCAGGATGGATAGCAGCATTAGAAACTATAAACACTGATTATCAGACAAGACTATACAGACATACATGGTTTACTATCAAAATGTCACAAAGCAATTGCATTACTGGTCATAAACAACGAAAGAATGTGTGAATGAAAAATAAAGTCTGCTCACAACATAGACTCATATACCCAAAAACTACAGTGTGTCAAACACAAAGTTAAAGCACAAAAATTACATCACGTCTTCGTGGGGGGCAAGCCCCCCCTGCACCTCCTACACTCCCTGCTAACTATATATTCCAACTCTGAGATTGCACTACAGTGAGGAAAGGGATGAATGTGTCAATCCGTACTGTACCGTGATCTCTAGCCCTTAGATCGACTTCATATCAGCATATGCACAGTAGCATTCACTGATATGAACTACTGACGGCTGGTAACATGGCAATTGACCATCTGCCATCTGATATCCCATTTGCAGAGCATCTGCATTCGGGATTTTGATACTAAACCAACATACATGCTTACATCTCAACAGCTTACTACAAAATGGCAGTCAAGATCACATATGCTCAATATTTATAAACTTGTGGAAGCCTCAAGAAAGCTTCTGAAAGCTGTACACACATTGATCTACATCCTCCCTCTTAAATAGATTACCCTCAGTGAAATGACAATGGAATAAAACATGCAATAATATAGACATTAGAATCAAACACAAGGTCATGTCCAGGTTGTCCTGCATCTGTAACATGGTCTGGAAATGTGACGTGATCTAGTAAAATAGTAATCGGAGTTGGATTTAGCAACAGGGACAGTCTTCGGTGAACAACTCATACCAAGAACTTTGGGATTCATCTCAATAGGGATGTTTACTGGAATGTCCCCTAGAAATGGAACGCTGGATAACTCACTCTGAGATAGAGTCTTTCTCACAGGCTAGGTGCCGTAGTACAGGTTCAGACACAGTGATCAAATGTTTCTGATTCTGCTTAAACTCTACTCCTTGTGATTCCAAAATGTACGAACTTGGCTTTGAACAAATACTCTTCACGACTATAATCTGATCATAACCTTTGCACGTTTGCACTCCCACTCTCTCTCCTTCACATAATGGACTGAGCGGTTTGTTGGACTTATCATAATAAGACTTCTGGGATATGCATTTCTTTAACAGATGTGGTTTCACTGATCTGTTATTCTTAGCACTTGGAACCAATAAATTATTGCTGACTGGTAATGTAGTTCTGGTATGTCTCGACAAAAATCTCTGAGAAGGTGAACCAAGATGTTTATCACGAGGAGCATTTCTGAGATTCAAGAGATTCAGAAAAACATCACTATTATCTCATTTTGACTTCTCTATTAACTGTTTTGCACTTTGAACTGCATGTTCTGCCAAACCATTTGACTGCAGTTACTCAGGACTACTCGTAACATGGATAAAGTCTCATTCTTCAATGAATCTTTTGAATTGCTGGCTAGTAAACTGTGTGGGATTGTCAGAAATAACTTTGTGCGGACTACCATGGAATGTAAAATGATTCTTCATCTTAGTAATGACAGTACTGGATGACAGATTAGGAAGTAGGTCAATCTCAAACTAATTAGAATAAGTGTCTACTAACACCAAGCAATGCTGCCCATTCCATTCGAAAATGTCAGTGTCTACTGTAGATCACAGTAGTTCAGGAATCTGGTTTAGTTGAAGTGGTTCCTTCTGTTGATGTGGCTTTGTACTATTACATACAGAGCAAGATGAAAAGTACTCTCTCAATATCTTGGGAAATAGAAGGCCAAATACTAGTCCCCATCACCCTGATTTTATTAGATTAGGTTCCGGGGAGGCCACAATGCAACATAGCAATATACTCTGGTTGCAAGACCTTTTGAAGAATGACTTTTAGACCTTTCATAACAATACCATTGTCAGACAAAATCTCATCTTTGTAAGGAAAATAAGGTTGCACTTCTTGAGGTAAACTAGATTGCTTTGACAGCCATCCTTGACTGATAAAGTGGTTGAGCTTCTGTAAAACAGGATCTGAGGCTGTATGATTTCTAAGCTCATTGAGATGTGTGAAAGAAAAATTTCTCACTTCCGTGACTTCAAAATCAGGTTGCTCATGCTGTTCAGTGGTATTTCTGGGTGATCTGGGTAATGCATCAGCGACATGAAGTTTACCTTTTGTTTAGACAAAATTGAAATTATACTTCGGCAATCTCAATGTCATACGTTGCAATCTGGCTGGAGCGGTATGCATAGGCTTTCTCAAAACAGTGACTAGAGGTTGGTGGTCTGTTTCAATCTGGATAGGTCTCTACCATAAATATAATCATGGAACTTTGAGCATGCAAACACAACTGCTAACAGCTCTTACTCTATCTGAGCATACTGCATTTCAGTTTGAGATCTGGATATGCAACAGGTTGACCCTCTTAAAGAATAACTACACCAAGACAAAATTTTGAAGCATCACAGGAAAGAGTAACTGGTTTGTGAACATCATAGTATTTGAGAGTTGGTGGACTGGCAGTTCTTTGCTTCAGGACATCAAATGCTTTTTGGTGTTGTTCCAACCATGACCAGAATACACCTTCACACGGTGGCTCTCTAAGCAGTGCGGCTAGTTGGCTTAAGGCTGAAATTAACTTGTCTAGATAGTTAACCATGCCAAGAAAACACTGAAGGGCTTGAACATTGTCTGGAGCTGGCATCTCAAGAATAGCTGTTTGCTTGAAGGGTCTGGTCATAAGCCGCAACTGGAAAACAAATGACCAACATAAGTAAGTTCTCGTAACCTGAACTTGCACTTATGAAGATTCAGCTTAAGGTTCACTTGACGCATTCTTTCCAGAACTTTCTTGGGGTTTCTGTCCTGCTCGGCTTCACCATTACCCACTACTAAAAGATCATCTACTATATTAGCACGGGTCTATATCATATGTTCGAAGTTTTATAACTTTGAACATTAAAATATCGAATTTAAATGTTCTAAGTTATAAACCTTCAAACGTATGTAAAAAAAAAATAAATAAATGGCTGTAGGCAGGGGGGCAAGCTCTTTAAATATACCAGCAGTACAGTAAGGGAAATCTTCCCTTTGCCACACTATAGTGCGGTCTTGGAGTTGGTATGTTTAAAGAGCTTTACTGTACTTTAGTGCGGTCTCGGAGTTGGTATATTTAAAGAGCGGGGGTGTGGGGGGTGCAGGGGGACTTGCCCCCCTGCCTACACTAGTCAGGTAAGTTCCGTTTGTTTTTTTTTAAATTTTTTTTATTATATGTTCGATGTTTGAAACTTCTAACATTTAAATTTGATGATTTAACGTTCAAAGTTTTCAAATTTCGAACATATAATATAGACCGTAATAGCACAAGGGTATGCAAAAAAACCTTTGCTCCGTTACACGTTGAAAGAATTCACTGACAGAATTTATCCCAAATGGCATTTTCAAAAATCTGTACCTACCAAAAGGAATACTGAGCGTAGTTAGCAACATGGACTTCCAGAATTTGCCAAAATAAACTCTTGGCATCTAAGACAGAAAAAACAGTGGCATTTGACATCAGACCTGCAACTTCTTTGGCTGAATGCATTGGATGATGAGGTCTTTTCAGTGCTTTGTTCAAATCATGTGGATCAATACATATTCTGATATCATCTGAGCTTTTCTTATGAGTTATCACCATGGAAGATGCCCATTCAGTAGATTCTTCAACTGGACAAATTACACCTTGTTGAACCATTTTATCTAGCTTGGCTTTGACTCTATTCTGCATAGCTACTGGAACTTTCCTGACTGGTCTGACATCTGGGTCTATGTTCATTGAGGAGACAGCTGGACGTTTCCCTAGTTTGTCTTCGAAAAGATTAGCATAAGTAAAGAAAATATACTGGGTGAAATTAGAGTTGTGGTCTTTTAAACTAACATGATGGACTTCCTTATTAAATGAAAGCAGTACCATTTTCAAACTGTCTCTGAGCCTTAATAATGACTATTTATTTGACCACATAAAATAACAAGTCGTCGCTTCTCCCAGCAGAGCAACAGGAAAGCACTACTGAGCCCTCGGTTTGAATCTCTTCACCACCATAAGCAACATGCTTCGCACACGTTTCCAGATCAAGCTTCTCACCAGCACATACTCTAGCAAATGTTTCTGCAGACATAACATTGCACTTGGAACTGGTGTCACCTTTGAGTTCTATGGGTCTTCCATTTATCTGAACAGTACAAAATATTTCATTCTTTGCCCATAAATCTACTGCATTGACTGTTTCATGAAGCAATAGCACACTATCAACATGAAAAGTAGGGTAATGGCTTTCTAGAGTGAAATGAGTTTGTCAAATGAGTTTTCAGTGAAGTGAGCTTTCAGGCAAGTGTGCTCAGTCACATGAGTTTCAGTCTAATGCGTTATCCAGTCAAGTGAAGTAGACCCATATATATATATATATATATATATATATATATAAACACACACTTTTTTTCAATTTTTATTCTCCCTATGGATATCATTTAAATGGCCCAGCTCCCAGTACCTTTCTTCCACACTGTGTATACCTGCTTATCTCCTACTCATGCACCAGCCTTACTTTTGTACTGCTGGGGCCAGTTGCAGACCTAAAAGGCATCCTGGGGGCTCTTCCCTCTTTGCATCTTTTTTGGGAATTAGGGACAGGTGAGTTTAAAAAAGCCAAGTACACCATTGCTGGGATAACAGTGACCCTCAGTGACTGGCTCTGGGGGGGGGGGGGTATCATGGCAAAGCAGTTACTGCATTTGGTGCTGTAGAAGGAGGTAAAAAGATTTCAGCAAATAGTGCCCCATTGACTAAATATGTGGTTGGCTGCCAGTGTAATGAGGGACAACTTGTGAGGTATGAGAATATATCAGCTGAGCCTGTTCTTTAGGCAACTGAGCAATCCCAGGATGAGTTTTTTTTTCAAGAAAGTGGTGCGCGGTGGTCGGCCATTGCCAAATGCTCATCACTTCCCTACATAAAGGATACAATCTGGAGTCTCCTTGTTTGTTGATGCAACAGACTACTTCCATGTTGTCCATTCGGATAGACATCATACCAGTAACACAAGGAGAACTGCACTGAACTCCAGCAGATTTACATGAGTGCTGGCCTTTTTATCTGTCCACAGACCTTGTACCATTCCCTCCTATTAATGCCCTCCACCCTGTGAAGGACAGCATCTGTGTTTATGACAGCTACAGGTGTGAAAGCCAGGGTACCTTTTTGGCTAGGCTTATATAGGCCCTAGGACCAATAGCCTCGTACCTACCTGTGAACCTATAAGACATCAGCAATCATGCACAATACTGCACTTGACACACACTGCTCAATGAGCAGCCATAAATGCACTTGGTGCATTCCACATGTATTATTATGGGCATTTTTTCATTCCACTATTCTGATCACTGCCTGTATGATGCAGAAGATATCTTGGGGGAAGGAGATCTGAAACTTGAGGAATAAAAGCAATTCCACTGTGAATCCAGGCCTCCTAGCTACTACATACTGCCTGGAGCAGTCCTAACAGTAGGTGGCTCTTCTCTTTGTACTGCCTATCACAAGTCTTCATTTGTGGTTGTACACAGCTGTCTACATTTATCTATTTCCCACATATGTTTATTTCCTTATACTTCTGTTTTTCCTTTAACTTTTCAGGGATCACCTTTTTCTTACTCTCCTCTTTCACACAGATATCATTTTTAAATGCCTTTACTGCAATTATCACTTAAGACGTAGGCAGACATAAATAAACAGAAAAAACAAACCAGTTTAACAGTTTTTCATTTACTTTCAGTATACATCATATATACTTCCTTTCTTTGTAAGAATAATCTGACCAATATTACATAAACTGCTTAATTCCTACCTTCCCTTAAACCTCACTCCTCCTCCTCCTACTGAAGGCTATTCTGCATGAATTGTTCCCACAATTTCCACTTATTTCTATGTAATCTGCTCCTTCCATTTTCTAAACATCCCTGTAGATCAGAGAGCAAGTGTGTGCATGCTATATCTTTAAGAAGCATGCAAGGCTGTACGTGCATGTATAAATTACAGACACGTGCAATCCCTAAGGCTATTTTGAAGGAGCAGTCAAACAGGCATGCATGATCACAGTTGTTAATTTGCATACAAGTTACTTAAGTTAAAGTCAGTAAGTCTCTATAGTAATGTGTTTGTATAAAATAAAGCTGCTTAAACAGAACCCACAAAGAGTCTTCTAGTGTGTCCTAGGCAGGAGACCGACATGGTGTCAGAACCGAGATCGGAGAGAGAAGAATATTTAGAGCCATGAGGTGCAAAGACAACAGTGAAGGTAAAACGGAGAAAATACCTCAAACAGAGCCAGAAAGAATCAAAGGTAATGAGAAATAGCATGAACTATTTATTTGATATGAAAGACAAAAAAAGGGACATTACAAGGCCACAAACCACATTATCAAGCAAGCAGAAAGTATGAAAAGTTTGATAACTAAAGAAAATGTTTAAATAAATGTATTTAATGAAATGATTAACAGTAAGGCAAAATGAGCATGTTTAAAGCAATACAAGTGTGTTTAAGACAAAGATGGGCATGTCTAGAATAAAACGAGTACATGAAAAGGGCTTAAATGAGCAAAACAAATATAACGGCAAAAATAAAGCAAGGCGACTGTATGTGTTTTGGCAACATGCTGTATTTGGGCATAACTACAACTTCGTATTGTATCAAGGGCATAACTAAAGTTATTCAAAGTATCTCAAAGTGTGTAAATGTGCTTGCAGTGTGTGCTTATCGCTGTGCATATATTATGAAGAGTTTATTGTGTGCAAAGTGCAACTATTTCGTGACATACAGTCCAACTATGGCCACTTCAAGAAGTTTCTTGTGCTCAGTGTGTCTATTTGCAAAGTGCCACCATTACAGACTGCTTCTTGTACTGTAAAGAGTTGCCTAGCAAGGCACCACCATTTTGGGGACATTTCAGTGTGCTGTATGCAGTTATTCGCAAAGTGCAATTATTTTGAAAAGTTACTGAGTTTTGGGCAACAGATGTTCAATGTATTCGCATTGTGCAGTTACTTGACATGTTTCTTACATTGATAAGAGGTGCTTTTGTTGCAAAAGACGACATTACAAGAGTATTACAGTGCTCGTAAGTTATTCAGCCGCATTGTAAAGTTATGAAATGTTTCTTAAAATGATGGTAAATGAATTTAGTAAATGATGATAAATGACTTCAGCATTTTAGCCTTTCCAACGATATCACAAAAGTACCAAAACGCCTGAAAAGTTTATTTCGTAAAGTCTAGCTATATGAAGGTTCTACGAGTTTGTTCATTCACATAATTCCGAAAAGCCCAAAAGGTATAAGTTCAGAGCATAAAGGCATTGGACAAACACTGGCATTAGTTTCTGGCATATGTGTATGTGTATATGTTTGTGCTTATTTGTAAAACCCTTCACTGGTATGTGTTAATATGGCAAACGGAGTTTGAGCACCCCTACCACTTGTGTTTGATCAGGATACTGCAAAGAACTGGAGAATATCTGAGCAAGAGTATGATATTTTTATACAAGCAGCTTATGCAGATAGAGATGGACGCTCCAGGGCATTCATTTTGCTAAACCTAGCTGAGTCTGAGGCCATAGAAAGAGAGCGTTCATTTGTGTATGCCCCAGCAGTATATGAAGGAGAAGGTGCAGACCGTCATATTGTTGGGCAAGCTGAATCAAGGGAAGACCCCAAATGTTTGAAATGCAAGTTCAGAGAAATCTGTAACCCCCAGACAAATATTACATTAGACAGGCATTTGTTTTACATGGGAGATCAGAAGCCAGGGGAAACATTTACAGCTTATATAACTGACTTGAGAAAAAGAGCTAAAATGTGTCGGTTTTGTGATTTAAAGGGTGACCTGATAAAGGAAAGGCTTGTGTGTGGTATCAATAGTGCTGCTGTGAGAAAGATTTTACTTCGTGACAGTGATTTAATGTTCAGCAAAGCCACAGAGATTTATCAAATCCATGAGGTGACAGAAAAACAAACAAGTATGGTTGCGAGTGACAAGAGCATGGTTTCAGTTGGCTCCAGAGCAAATGCAGATAGTATGCAACACATGACAAACAGAAGCAGGCCTATGCACATGGCAGCTACAGGGTTTCCAAAGAAGGCACGTGGCTTTCCAGAAAGTTCTAAGAAAGGAGCTTGCATCAGCTCAGTGCAGTACAAGCATGAATCAGCAAAACCCAAATCTAGCTTTATTATTAACTGTCGCAATTGTAGTGTGAATCATGAGTCTAAGAGAGAGAAGTGCTTAGCATTTGGTCAGCAATGTCACAAGTGTAAAAAATGGAACTATTTCCAAAAGTTTTGCAAATCAAGTAAGCCTCACATAGTTGTAAAGAAAGGTCGCACAAAAAAGCAAGTTGATTAAGTAGAGTCGAAGCAGTCAGCTTTCTATGTAGATGGTGTATCAGTGCTTGGTGAAAAAGGTAATGCAGTGAACTTATTAACAAGAAGTGAAGTATTTTGTACTGTCCAGATTAATGGAAAATACACAGAGCTCAAAGTACACACTGGTTCAAAGTGCAATGTTGTATCAGCAGACATATTTGCTAGAGTGAAAACTAACAAACAACTCAATATAACCACTACTGTGAGACTTGTTGCTTATGGAGGTGAAGAAACTCAAGTAATGCTTTCATGTTATTTGGTCGAGAACTGTTACAACTTGTTATTCTATGTAGTCCGAAGACCAATGCAATCTTTACTGGGTCTCAGTTTATGAATGAATCTGCTTTCTTTTGCTAAGGAAGTTTATCATGTAAGTGCATTTCCGAGTTCTAAATTCTCCAAAGCCATTTTCTCAGATTATGCTGATGTTTTCGATGACAAGTTAGGCAAACTTCCAGCTGTATATTGCATGAAGTTAGACTCAGAGATCCCTCCAGTTGTCAGACCAACAAGAAGACTTCTGATAGCTAAGCAAGGTAAAGTTAAAGCTCGGTTGGATAAAATGGTGCAGCAAGATGTGATTTGTCCAGTCACAGACCCAACTGAATGGGTTTTATCCATGATAGCTGCTCATAAAAAAGGCTCAGATAAAATCAGACTATGCATTGAGACAAGAGATTTGAACAAAGCATTAAAGAGACCATATCATCCAATGCGCACAGTCGAAGAAGATGCAGCTGTAATACCGAATGCCACTGTATTTTCTGTTTTGGATGCAGAGAGTTAATTTTGGAAAGCAAATCCCCATTTCTAACTACTTCTGGTACTCCATTTGGCAGATACAGATTCCTAAGGATGCCGTTTGGAATAAATTTTGCAAGTGAAGTCTTTCAGCGTGCAATGGAGCAAATTTTTTCGGGTTATCCCTGTGCCATAATAGTACACGATCCATTGGTTTAAGGCAATGGTGAAGCAGAGCATGCAGAAACCTCAGGAATGTTCTAGACAGACCACGTGAAGTAAACTTGAAGCTCAATCCTCTGAAGTGCAAATTCAGACTTCGAGAAGTTACATATGTAGGACAATTGTTTACGAGTACAGGCTTGAGACCACACCTGACCAAGCAAGCAGCTATTCTTGAGATGTCAGCACCAGATAATGTACAAGCTTTGCAGCATTTCCTGGGCATGGTCAACTATTTAGGCAAATTTATACCAAACTTCAGTGAGTTGACAGCACCTTTAAGAGAGCTCACATGCAAAAATGTTGCATAGTCATGATTGGAACAGCACCAGAAGGCATTTGAAAACCTCAAGCAGAAAACTTCCACCCTCACCTACATTAAGATACTATGATGTGAATAAACCAGCTACTCTTTCCTGTGATGCTTCAAAATTTGGGCAAGGTGCAGTTATACTTCAAGAGGGCAGACCAGTAGCCTATGCATCTAGAATGCTAACCCAAACTGAGATGCAGTATGCTCAAATTGAGCAGGAGCTTTTGGCAATAGTATTTGGATGTTCTACGTTTCATGATTACATTTATGGCCGAGCTATTCAAATTTAAACTGACCACCAACTTCAAGTTACTATTCTAAAGAAGCCTATGCATTCCGCTCCAGCGAGATTACAAAGAATGATGCTCAAATTGCAAAATACAATTTCAAAATGGTCTACACAAAAGGCAGATTGGTCTATCTGGCTGATACCTTATCCAGATCACCCAGAAATACAACAGAACAGCTTGATGCAGAGAATCTTGACTTTAATGTGATGTCAGTGAGTAATTTTTACACCACTAGACTTGATGAGTTAAGAGATCACACTCAGACTGATCCAATTTTACAAAAGCTCAATCACTATATTAATATCGGATGTCTATCAAATAATCTAGTGTACCACCTGAAGTGCAAATGTATTTTCCTTACAGAGATGAATTATTAATGGAAGATGGCATTATTTTCAAAGGTCCTAAAATTGTTGTTCCTGCTTCCTTACAGGAATATACCCAAATTTTGCATTATGGTCACCCAGGATCCACCTTTACCAAGAGAAGAGCTAGAGAATTAGTATTTTGGCCTTCATTACCAAAAGACATTGATTAGGTACTTTCTGCTTGTTCAGTATGCAATAAGTACTAAACCGCATTTGCAAAGAGAACCACCTCAGCTACGTCCAGTTCCTGAACTAACTTGGTCTACTGAACCAACTGATATCTTTGAGTTGAACAATCAACACTACTTAGTTTTGGTAGACTCTTATTTGAATTGGTTTAAGATTGATCTACTACCTACACTGTTAGAATCTCCTTGTGTTCTGACTGGAGTGCTTCTCAAGCAATCTGATAAGTATATTCCTTGGTACTTTAACTTTTCGGAGTTCCGCATTGTCTTAATTTTTTTGCCTGACTGAATTATTTTATATATTTGCTGACTTTGCTGTTTTCTCATCTGTTCTGAAACTGGTTTTTGTCCCTCTCACCCACCCTATTCCTGTTGTGTTGTTATAGTTGGCGGCTTTGCAGTTGCCTGCCTCTACTGTAAATTTGATCTGGGACATTCCTCCCAGTCTAGTGTTCTTTTTGATAACGAGAGAACATTTGAGAAGCCAACCCACTTAGGTTCTTAACCTTGAATTAATTCTTCTGCTCCTCCTCCCTCCTTTTGCACTTTACAAAAAAACATCCCTCTCCTTGTGTTCTGACCGAGTGAGCTTTTCAGCTGATAAGTATATTTTTTGTCACTTTCTGACTGTTCAGAGTTGAATTTAGTTCAGAATACATTTTGAAGAAATTGCATTTATTTAAACTGTATTTGCTTTAATACTGCTACACACTCAAGTGTGCTAGCTTGCACTGCACTTGAATTGGATTTAGTGCTATTTTAACTGCTTTCTGGAAATAATGTAAGCTTGTTTCCTGCCTTTCCTATAACTAGTCTAGTCCAGATACAGATTTGCTGTATCCAGGACTGCTGCTAAGCTTCTGAGACCCCCAAGCCTTTTTGTGTTGGATGGAAGCTTTTTAGCTTATCAGTGATAGTGGTAAGCACTACATAGCCTATCTACCACAAGAGGAGTGGTTTCAGGAACAGAAATTGTAGTTTATTGGTTGTTTGAACAGTTTCTCCATCTCTTTCAACTTTCTGGTTTAAAAGCCCGTGTTTGTGCTTGTTTCCCGCCTTTCCTGTAACTAATCTAGTCCAGATACAGGTTTGCTGTATCCAGGACTGCTGGTAAGCTTCTGAGCCCCCCAAGCCTTTCTGTGTTGGAGGGAAGCCTTCTAGCTTGTCAATGGGAGTGGTAAGCACTAGGTAGCCTATCCACCACAAAAGGAGTGGTTTTTGGCCCAGTAATTGTAAGTTTATTAGCCGCTTGGGCAGTTTTTCCATCTTTCTCAACTTTCTGGTTTAAAAGCCCGCGTTTGCACTTTTCCCGCTCTTCCTGTAACTAGTCTAGTTCAGATACAGATTTGCTGTATCCAGGTCTGTTTGTAAGCTTCTGAGTGGTGCCAAAGTCTGCTAGGTCTCTCCTCTCCTGCACTTTTACTAGCTTATTAGTTTAGCACTCTACCAGACTTCTTGTAGCAATTATTGTAGCACACACACAAGTGTTACCAGCACTAAATGTTCTACAACAGTGGCAGAGACAGAAAAGGGAGACTTTGAGTGGATTAAATACCTCTGTTTTGCTATTGCTTATTTTTACTAGCTGCATTATTCCGACCATTTTTTATTAACTGTGCTACTTATTTGAACTGTTTTTTGAATTCTTATATTGTTGCACTTTAATTAATCATTTTTAATTGTTTTTCATCTATTTGTAAAGGGCTACACACTCAAGTGCAATAGCCTTTTCCTGCTTTAAAAGTGTTTTACTTGTATCTGTTCTAACTTCTCTGTACTCGTTTCCCACCTTTCTAGCTCTAGTAGAGTCCGGTTTTCAGATTTTGCTGAATTCTGGGCTGTTTGTTAGTTTCTGTGTGCCCAGACCTTTCTGAGATAGAGGGAAGCTTCTCTGTTCATCACTGAGAGTGGTGAGCTTTAAACAGCCTGCCACCTGGAACAGTGGTTTCAGCTCAGAATCCATATTTTTATTGACCGTTTTGGGTTATTTCTATTCCTTTCATCTTTCTGTTTAAAAACCCACGTTTGCACATTTTTTGTGCTTGTATTACCTCAGCAAGAGCCTGCCTGGGTGTCCTGCAGAGTCCTACATAGGCAGAGAGAGAAAAGGGAGCCTTTGAGTGGATTAAGTACCTCTGTTTTGCTTCTTATTGCTTATTTTTGCTAGCCGCATTATTCCGACCATTTTTTTATTAACTGTGCTACTTATTTGAACTGTTTTTTTAATTCTTATGTTGTTGTACTTTAATCGTTTTTAAGTGTTTTTTTCCATCTATTCAATTGTAAAGGGCTACACACTCAAGTGTGCTAGCCTCTTCCTGCTTTAAAAGTAGTTTTTACTTGTCTCTGCTCTAACGTTTGGAAAAAAAAAATCACATCTCTGTACTTGTTTCCCACCTTTCTAGAGCGAGTAGAGTCCAGTTTTCAGATTTTGCTGAATTCTGGGCTGCTTGTAAGTTTCTGTGTTACCCAGACCTTTCCGAGATACAGGGATGCTTCTCTGTACATCAGTGAGAGTGGTGAGCTTTGAAACAGCCTGCCACCTAGAGGAATGGTTTCAGCTCAGAATCTGTAGTTTTAATGGCCGTTTTGGGCTATTTCTATTCCTTTATCTTTCTGTTTAAAAACCCATGTTTGCACTGTTTTGCGCAGTGGCATTTAACTGTGGTTAAACTATTCCCGGTGCCAGAAAGTCTGCTCTTCAGATGTTCCCTTAGAACTAGCCAGTCTTCTAGTTTTAGCGCTCAAACCTGTTTCTGTTCTCTTGAACTAGCCAGTCTTCTAGTTTTAGCACTCAAAACTTTCTGTTCCTTTGAACAAGCCAGTCTTATAGTTTTAGCACTCAAAACTGTTTCTATTTCCTTAAAACTAGCCAATCTTCTAGTTTTAGCACTCAAAACTGTTTCTGTACCCTTAAACTAGCCAATCTTTTAGTTTTAGCACTCATACGTGTTCCTGGTGCTCAGCACTTGTCCAACTCTTGCTGCAAGCACTAAATAATCTACAAATTACTGCAGCACTCAACTTTCCTCACTAATCAAGAGGAAATCAGCTCCCAGTACTTAAATTAATAAGCACTAACCAGGCATGTCCAAGGGTCAGCTCCTGGTGTTTTCTCCTGTCCACCTGATGAAACAGGGCATCTTAGGGCAATGTAGCAATTGCTTCATGTACACGGACAACTCTCTCCTCCTACTACCCAACACTACAACCTGTGAGAGATGCACTTATATAGCCAAACTGGAAGCCAAACTCTCTCAATCCACGACTGGACTAGACAGTCAAGGGGAGAAGGTTAATACCACACCACACTCAACACACAGTCCATCAAAACCTGCACCTCACAAAATCACACATAGTAATACAAAACACATACCTACATTCGCAGAGATTCTCAATAAAAATCTGCCCAAGTAGAGACCTCCAAAGCTGAAATGCAAGCAACCACCACCCCCCAACACTACCCGAATGACACATAGCCCATAAAATCAGTGTGCCACTCAACCTCAACCCATAAGGCAAAACAACGTACCCAGCACACTAGTCAGTGTCAACTCTATAGACAGGCACACTGACGTCCCCCTCACCAGGGTGAACAAGAAGAAAGTCACTGTCAGCTGCTGGACAGTTGCCAGGATCCGCCATATAATGCACACACTCAGGTCACTCCACAACAAGTACAAGTATGATGTAATCATTGTCCATGTTGGAGTGAATGACCTGAGATGTACCTCCCTGGACTACATGAAAAGAGACATGGAGGAACTCTCTGACCATGTGTCTCAGGTAGGTATGACACTAGCCCTATGTTGCATCCTGCCATCACCCAGAATTATACAACAGTACAAGGAAAAAATGATTGACTTCAACAATTGGCTAAGATTCTGGTGTTATTCCAAGGGGATCCAGTATCTGTCTGCCTGGGACGACATCATCGACAGGCCACGATGCTTTGCCAGAGATGGCCTGCATGTCTCACTGCTGGGATTCTGGATACTGGCTAAGGCTCTTTCTGCCCCTATAGTGCCTTTTTCAGGCAAGGCTCAAATGTCAAACGCGCTAACAGAGTAGACATGAACAAGTGAAATCTAAGGGTAATGCTACTCAATGCTTGAAGTCTAACCTCAAAATGCACACACTCGAGGCTCTCCTTAAGATGGAGTACATAGACATCTGTGCAGTGACAGAGACCTGGTTTAAGGCTCCAGAAACCACCCCTGCATTACTAGGCTACAATTCTTATCACACCTTTCAACCACCCAACCCGGACCGAAATACTAAAGGAGGAGACGTGTCCATATTCATAAAGGATATCCATACCTCCAGGCTAGTTGCTCAACATAATGCCTCTGAAATTATCCAAGTACAATTAACAATGGGCAAGACTGCAGTTCAGGTTGTAGCGTGTTACAGATCCCCCACCATGCCCCAGGACGCCCACTCCATGTTTCTCGATATACTGAATAATATTAAGATACAGCCCAATACCATAATTTTAGATGATTTCAACTACCCCTCCATCAACTGGGAAAACTACTCATGTACCAACTCATTTGCCCAACGTTTTCTGGAATTCGTCAATTCCAACTCCCTTTACCAGCTTGTCCATACCCCTATCAGGGGTAGCAACATCCTGGACCTGGTCATTACTAATATGGGTAATAGATGCTCCACACCAGAGATCAACTCCTTGCTGGTCAGGTCCGGCCACAAGCTAATCACCCTAGACATCCATATCCCACCTCTTTCCCCATTAAAAAAAACACTAAAAACTTCTTAAAAACCAACTTCATGCTTCTTAAGTCAGAAGTGGAAAACTTCATTACACCCACACAGATGGAAAATATGGCACGACTGCTGAATCATATACAAATGCACTGTATAAGCATATACACAAGTGCATGGATCGTGCCATCCCCGACAGAACTAAGACGCTATCCTCCAGAAAAAGGAAGCCAATCTGGTGGTCCCCTGCCATAAACAAGCTCTTAACAGAAGGAAGAAACTGTTGCAGAAAAGAGTAAAATCCCATGACTGCAGGAACTCCCTGGTCAGCCTCAGCAAGAAGCTGAGATCCCTCATAAAATCCTCCAAAGCTAGTTACTAAAATAAAACTGCCTTGGATTCTAAAGACAACCACAAAGCCTTCTATAGCTATGTCAAGATTCTTAATGGCAACACTCAGATCTGCTCTGAACTACAGCACAATGGCACTACATTTACTGAACCAACTGATATTGCCAACATCCTGGCAGACAGGATCAGTGCTAACCCAAAGGGCTCATACCAGATGATTGCAAAGCCCCTGAAATCACGGCTGCACAGGTAAGACCGCACTCTCCAAAGCCAAGGACACAGCATCTATGGGACCGGACAACATCCCAGGCCATGTTTTGCACGAACTACAGAACGAACTGGCACCCCACCTAAGTACCATGTTCAACCATAGCCCCACTTCAGACTTTGTGCCTAAGGAGTGGCACACAGCAACAGTTATCCCACTCCACAAAGGGGGTGCCACCCCATACCCCAGAAACTACTTCCCATTAGCCTGATGAGCCTGGTCTGCAAGGCCATGGTACACATCATGGAGCCTATAAATAAAGACAAAGGTAACCTCCAAACTCTGGACCCCACTCAGTTTGGGTTTGTAAAGTGTAGATCATGCCTATCTTGACCTCTCCAAGGCTTTAGACACCATCTCCCACTCTGGTATTATAGATAAACTCACTGGACTAGGCATAAATCCCTATGTTACAAGATGGGTGGCAAACTGGCTCACGGATAGAAACCACACAGGGAAAGTAGCGGACTCAAAATCCGACTTCAGACCATTGACAAGCGGAGTACCACAGGGTTCGATCCTGGGTCCTCTTCTGTTCGGTATCTACTTCTCTGAAGTCCAGGCTAATACAGCTGGCCTCTGGCTAACGAAATTCACAGATGACTGCAAGCTAGGAACTATAATCAATTCACCTAAGGATGTGGACATTCTACAAAGAGGCCTCACTAAGACTGATGTTTGGTGTCAAAGTCATGCCTCGAAGCTCAATGCCAAGAAGTGCACTGTCATCCCCTTTGGGAAAAATACTGTACCGATGAACTACCATATAGGCCGTTGCCTACTAAACACCGAAAGTGTGATAAGAGACCTTGGGACACAGATGGATAGTAGTCTCTCCTCTGATAATCACGTTGCCACAGTAGTCAGGAAATCCTTCTAAGTGACAAAGGGGTTCTCCTCTAGAAAAAGAGAGTTCATTGTTCCTCTCTACTCATCCCTTATTAGACTCATCATAGAGTACAATGCCACATTTGGCATGTACCTTGCAAGACATCTGCAACAGCTGGAAAGGTCACAGAAATGCCTCACTAAGAAGACTACTGGCCTCAAACAGATGCCATATGCCGACCATCTAAAAAAACTCCAGCTCTACTTCTTTGTGAACATCAAGTAAATGGAGGGCATATTCTCCCTTGTTTGCAAAATTTGGAAAAAAGACTGGTAGCTACAGAGTCTGATTAATATTAGTCTCAGATACAACCTTGGGCAGAAAGGATGGATTAGTCTGAAGTGCAACTCTATCCTTATTAAAAATTAAGCATAGAGGTTTGCACAATAGGGCCTGAAGTTCTGAGGTTCTTCTGGCAGAAGTGATGGGTACCAAAAATAAGGTTTTCCAAGACAGATATTTTAAGTCACAAGTTGCTGAAGGTTCAAAGGGGTTCCTAGTCAGGGCTTGAAGAATCATAGTTAAATCCCAAGGGGGAAGAGGTTCTTTAAATGGAGGTCTTAGGATTAGAACACCTTTTAGGAATACTTTACATAGCTTGTGTGACATCAGAGGGGCACTCTCCAGTCCTACATGGAAGTTTGAAATTGCAGATAGTTGCACTTTAATTGTTGAAGCAGAGGAACCAGACTGGTAAAGTGAAGCCAGAAAATCTAATACTTCGTGGATAGGGCTGGAATAAGGATCTATCTCATTATCCAGAGCTTGTCTAGCAAATTTCTCCCATTTACTTTATATACTCTCCTTGTAGATGATTTGTGATGAGTGATCATCATTTTTCGGACCAGTGATGAAAGAGAAGGTTGCCTGGCAATCACGGGAATTGGAGAAGCCACACAGTAAGCTTGAGGTTTTGGAGAACTGGATTCACCATGCCCTCCAGGTGAGACAGTAGATCTGGAACTGGGTCCAGAATCCATGATTTCTGAATTAAATGAGGCCATAGGAAGGGAAACCAAACTTGTTGAGGCCAGAAGGGCGCAATGAGAATTATTGATTTTCTGTCCTTTTGGCTTCTTCAAGAAGTGTGAAATGAGAGGAATTGGAGGAGAGGCATAAAGCAGACCGGGAGGCCAATCATGGAGAACAGTGTCTCTGGGTGACTCCTCCTGAGGAGGGATTAGGGCAAAGTAACTTCTGCACTTGTTGTTTACAGGAGAGGCAAAAAGGTCACAGCAAGGTTGGCCCCAGTGGTGAAAAATTATGTTCATCACTGTTGGATTGAGAGACCACTCGTGAGACAACAGAATAGTTCTGCTCAATTTGTCTGCTATCACATTGGAGTTCCCTGGAATGTGCATTGCTGTGAGAAAGCGGTTGGAAGAAATTGCCCATTGCCAAACTCTGAGTGCTTCTCGACACAACAGGTAAGATTTGGTAGGTAAGATTTGGTTCCCCCTTGTTGGTTTATGTACCAGACTATTGACATGTTGTCCGTCTGAATCACTACTGCTCCTAGACGGAGGACATCTTGGAATGCTTGCAATGCTAACAGCACTGCTCTCATCTCATTTGTGTGCAAGATGGCCTCCAGTTGAGACCACGTGCCTTGGACTGTCCTTCCCAGATAATGCCCCCCCACCCTGTCTAGGAAGCATCCGTGGTCACTGTGGCTTGGGGCTGGGGAAGAATGAAAGGACGACCAACAAGAACCTGGCTGGAGTGTAGCCACCACAACAGGTCGTGCTTGCAATGATTGGTAATCAGAATTGCCTGAGACATTGATTGGTGTATGAGAGAGAGACCATTGGGACACTAGTAGCCATTGCAAAATCTGCATGTGATCCCTTGCCAAAAGAACTAGAGTGATTGCTACTGCCATGAAGCCTAATGTTTGAAGAATTAATTTTGCTGGGACCATGTCGTTGCATAGTAACTGACCGACCTGGGATCTTATACATTGCAGCCTTTCTGGAGGGAGAGATGCAATTCCTGAGACAGTGTCTAAGTGAGCTCCAATGAAATCCAGTTGTTGAGTGGGTTGAAGTGTGGACTTTTCAAAGTTTATAGTTATTCCTAGAGATGCGTGCCCATTCTAACTGATGCCTGGTGGCAGCAGTGAGAAGCCAGTCATTGAGATATGGAAATACTCAAAACCCTTGCAGTCTTAGATGAACTGCTACCACTGCCATGCATTTAGTAAACACCCTATAGGCTGTGGTGAGTCCAAAGGGCAGTGAGCTGAGTTGGAAATGACTGGCTCCCAGTCAGGAGGGCTGGGCATGAAAAGCATCCTGGTATACAGATTCCTCCGAGGAAGGTTGGGAGGAAAACCAGCTACTCCTCTATTTCAGGAGTTCTAGGATGTCTCCAAAAGAAGCATCATCAGGGGGTGACCTGAGGAAACCTTCCCCTTCATCAAAATCAGTACCTTAAGTGAAAGACTCCTCCTGAAAGTCTAAGTGCTTCCTCTTGCGCTTTCTTTTTGCAGGGACTTCCTCAGGGAGATGATCCATGGAAGTATCTGAAGAAAAGACTACTAAGGAAGGTGTTACCTGAGACTTTTGTGCCCTCTGTCCTGGGGAGGAGACTGATAGTAGCTCAGGTTGAGGCGAAAGAAATCTATCCCAAAAGGGATGGTAAGGACTGTGAGTCTCCAACAGACAATGCATTTTCCATAATTCAGAAGGCTGCCACCCCCCCCCCGTAGAGGGATGGGAGCCCGGAAATGAAATAGACTCCTTTGTAACTGGGGTCACACCCCACAGCCCCCAGCCTGAAAAAAGAAAAATGTTGTTAACTTATTATCATAACTTGCAAAATGCACAAAAGCAGTCCGGACAAGCACCGTAAAGCCCAAAAAAATGTTAAAGTCCTTATTGTGAAGGCTGTTTGCAATACAAGCTGTAACACTGAAATTGAAATCCACTTGAAAACTTAAACCTTATTAAAACTACAGCTTCATCAGAGGCAAAAGTAAAATGCAGTGTCAGAGTCAAGTTTTATGATTAGTAATGCAATCACAATGAATTGCAAAAGTAAATTCAGGGAATGAAAGCTTTGTTTAGGAGCATTCTCAAAAGTATGTAGTTTCATACTTTTAAAACAGTTGGAAACCATAAAACATTGATGCATCAGCAATTTGTTACATTCATACACCAAGCAAATGTGCATTAAAAGCATGAAAGTGTGTAAGAAATATATACACAATAAAAGCAGTCTAAAAACAATGCATAACAGCTCTGCATATAAAAATGTTTATAGAAAAGTGTTTGTAAAAAAGTATCTAGTGAAATCACTACCTGCAACTGCAGTTGGAAGCCTTGCTAAGTATAAGTCTTAACAGTGGTGGAAAGTATATGTTACTACAAATTACTATTAAAGTAAAAAAAATGAAGTGAAAAGTGAAGTAAGACAAAGGTAAAGGAGTTATCTTTTATAGCTCCTCATTTTCAGGACACAAGCTATATTGCAATGTTTATTCAAACCTAAATGAGTCTAGTAATATTTGCCATTCTAGCTCCTTATTCTCCAAAAGAGGTACTGGACCACCTCTTTCTGTTTTCTTGACCTGGTCAATTGCAATAAAATGAAAGCTATGTCCTTGATGTTTCATTACGTGTTTAGCTAAAACGTTTTTTCAGTTTCCTTATGGCATAATCATGTTGGTACAGCCTGTCCTCAGACTTGCCTATGTAAAATGCTTCACAGCAGTTACACTTAGCTAAATAGACTATGGATCTAGAATCACAGTTAAGCTTATGTGTAATGTGGAAGCCTTCACAAGGTGGCAATAGTTACATGAAACAGCCTTTGTTCTAGTCATTAGCTCCGTCTGTTTACTTCTTTCTAGCAAAGTTTTCAAATTATTGCCTCTCCTATATGCTATCAGAGGTTTTGTGCCTAACTTGTCCATGAGTTCCTCACTATTTGTTATGTAATACCAATTTTTATAAAGTATTATTTGAATATTCCTCGAGTCAATACTGTAATTTGTGATGAAACTATTTACAAACGAGGTCCCTGTTATCTCAGTGTTGGAGGTTGCCCTAAGAAAGGGTATGTTCTCCCCAACCCTCGGATTAGCCTCTAAGTCTTCCTCTTGTCCACTGAAAATTTTGTGTGGAAGTAAGGGTAGAAATTGACCTTCCCTTCTTTTATTATTGACCTCATCCAGTATTTCTTCAAATAAAGTATTTGGGTATCCTCTGTTGGTGAACATTACTTGCAAGATTTTACATTCTTCTTGAAATAGTATCTCATTACTGCACACCCTGGCTGCTCGAATTAGCTGTCCCTTTATGATAGCCTTCTTTTGCTTGAATGGGTGGCAGCTGTTGTAATGTAAAAAGGAGTTGCAGTAAGTTGGTTTTCTGTATATCTTTGAAGAATATTCACAATTGTTAACTTCTTTATACAAGTGAACATCAAGGTAGTCAATGCTTAGCTCTGAGAATTTAGATGTAAATTTTAAAAAGTCAGTTGTGTTATTAATAGAAGAAACAAATTCATTTGCTAGTGTCTCATCCATCAAAAGGATGAAAATATCATCCAGGTATCTTGTGTAGAACTTGATGCGTTCATTGTGTTAAAGAATGTTGTCAACCTCCCAGTAGGCCATAAATAGGTTAGCTACTGTAGCACCACATGGGGAACACCTTGTTTCTGGAGATAATATTTCCCATTAAAGATGAAGAAGTTGGATGTAAGTATGATGTCTAAAAGTTGGGATACTAAATCAATTTCAGATCTAACATCAGTGAAATCCATTCAATAGCCTCCAAGTGAGGTATGTAGTTCAGTGAGTCGCTGTAATCAATTTCACTTATCTTTTTAAAATGGCCACGAGTCCTTGCAAATGTGTGATATTTTCTTAATATAGTTGCTCAGGATAATTTCTACAAGTTGGGCACTGGGGTATGTAAAAGAGACTCGGCTATCAATCAATGCCCGGATTGGTGGATTAACCAAGTTTTGTGAATTTTTGGTATACCAAAAATTACTGGTGTCCTAGGCATTGTGATGTCAATGTAATTGTAGGTGTCAATATCAATGCACCCACTAATAAATAGGTCCCTTAAAAACCCTAGTCCTAGAAATTGACATGTTCATCTCATTCAGTGACGATGAACTATAAGCTGGACTATCGAGCACAGTTTCCATTTTACTAATATATAGGAAGTTGTCAAAGATTACAAGCCCACCTCCTTTGTCAGGTTTTACTACATAAGTTTTCCAAGCCTTGTAGTTGTTCTTCTGTGATGTTATAGTCTAACCGGTCGTTTTTAGTATGTGAAAAAGTGGCCATTTGTCTGAGGTCCAATTCACAAGTTTTTTCAAAAAGTGTTAAAATGTTGTGTAGTGGGGGGTTGTAAGTACTAGCTAATTTCAAATTAGTATTCATGTTAGTAACATCATTGTTAAACATTACATGCAAGTTCAGTTTCCTGACAAAGCATTTCAAGTCAATCAACGTCTTAACAAGGTTACATTTAGTTGTATGAACAAAAGTGTTCCTGAATGCTAGTAGTTCTATCAGGGATTGAGGCAGGTGAAAGCTAGAAAAATTATAGATTTTAAAGTCGCATTTTTCATTCGTTAAGATACTTAAGTCACCTAACATGTTGTTGTTAGTGATAGGCGTTGAATTGGGAGTAGAGTCATCTGTTACTATCGTCTGGACCAGTTCTTGTTGTAGTAAGGGCTGTTTGGGGTCCCCAAAAAAATGCCTTCCCTGATTTTCATACCTTTGTTGGTTGTGTTGTTGTCCACTTCTGGTGTTGTGCACTTTCACATAGTTGCCACGTGGAGGTGCAGCTGAGTTAAAGTTCGTTCCTGTTTCATCCCAGTCATCACCTCCACTTAGGTTTGGCTCATTGTTTTCATTCCAAGTTTCTGTAATAGTACTGTCAACTTGAGTATTAGTTGTAGCTATTAGTTTAGGATAAGCTGTTCCATTAGAATAGCTCACCCTATCCCTTGCCAGTTTTTTATTTTTGTTCACTTTTAACTTATCCACTAAACTGTCAATACTGGAAAAGATACGAGTAATCAGATTTATATCTATCAAAGTGCAAGTTTTGTTTTAAGGAACTGTCCAGTTGGTTGATTTCTTCAATTAATCTCATAATATGTGTGCTGTAATGTTTAGAGATCAATTCCATAAGCTCAATTCCTTGTTTGTCAAACAATGTCCTTAAGTCAGCACAAAAACCATTATTTTTAAAAGTCCCAGTACGGTTAAAAGAGGACCGCTAGCATTTTGGCATGATTTTCTCTGACATACATTGTTGAAAATAAACTGTCTGTAATTGAAGTTTTTCAGCTTCAATAGTTTATTATCAAAGTCTTTTAGACTGTCTGTTATTGTGTTCTCACTCACCGTAGAGTTAGATAGCCCCATAGCCGGTTGTTCAAGAGGTGTACCAAACCTCAAGTTGTCTGTGTTTTGAATCCAAATCCCAAAGTTCGCAACACCAATAAGCCCAGGTGGCATTGGTAAAGAAAGATGTTGAAGGACTACCAGTTAGGATGTCCCTTAAGGAATGAACACCATTCAGTGGTTCAATAATTAGTATCAGAAGGAGTTCCTGTCACTCCTCTTTGTAATCCTCTAGCAGGTAAGGCTGGGTGTAGATGGTGTGATCCGTGGTAAAAGCTGGTCCAAAGCGTCAAGTTTGACAAAAGAATCCATTCTTTTGTTTAATGCATGGATTAAACTGGTAAGATCATAACTTTCAGCCAGAGTTACGTTGTTGGATGAGAATAATCGTGGACTAGGAGGGCTGTCAGGGCTGCCAGGAGACATACAGTTAAAGCAGACAACCAGCAAAATGCACAAAAGCAGTCCGGACAAGCACCGTAAAGCCCAAAAATGTTAAAGTCCTTATTGTGAAGGCTGTTTGCAATACAAGCTGTAACACTGAAATTGAAATCCACTTGCGTATAAAGCCACACTGAAGTCGGGCACTTTATTGTTGCTGTGGTTAAAACTACAGCTTCATCAGAGGCAAAAGTAAAATGCAGTGTCAGAGTCAAGTTTTATGCAACACACCCACGCCTTAATTAGTAATGCAATCACAATGAAGGCGTGTTAGCAGCATTTCTTGCAAAAGTAAATTCAGGGAATGAAAGCTCTGTTTAGGAGCATTCTCAAAAGTATGTAGTTTCATTCTTTTAAAACAGTTGGAAACCATAAAACATTGATGCATCAGCAGTTTGTTACATGCATTAAAAGCATGAAAGTGTGTAAGAAATATATACACAATAAAAGCAGTCTAAAAACAATGCATAACAGTTCTGCATATAAAAAATGTTTATAGAAAAGTGTTTGTAAAAAAGTATCTAGTGAAATCACTACCTGCAACTGATTATCATAACTTCCTAGGTCATCCAGGAAGGGAAAGACTACAACAAATTGTTAGTTCTAGATTTAAATGGGAAGGAATGACAACAGACATCTAAACTCATATAGATTGATGTGTCACATGTGCCATGCACAATGTGGGAAAATGAAATGGCAGAAAACAATATAGACTCCCACACGCATTGGGACCCTGGGAAAGGGTACAAATGGATTTTGTAGGACCTCTTCCAACAACACCAGGAGGGTTTCATTTTTTACTTATTTTGATAGATGAATATAATGGATGGGTGGAAGCTCATCCAACAAAAAAGGAAGATGCAAACTCAGTAGTTAGAATAAGTGAAAGGATCATTCCAACATGGGGAGTGCCCTGAGAAATACATAGCGATCAGAGGACTCACTTTACTAGAAAAGTGACAAAACAAATGTGTAAAACTTGGGGAATCAAGCAAAGGTTTCATACTCTTTACCATCCACAGAGTTCTGGAAAAGTCGAAAGAGCTAAAAGAACTCTGAAGGAAGGATTAAAGAAAATGATTTCTGAGCACTGGAATAATTGGGTAAAACATTTACCCAACATTTTGATTAAGATGCGAAATTCTCCTCAGGGATGTGGGTTAACTCCATATGAAATAATGACAGGTCGACCTATGAATTTACAAGCAGGAGAAATCCCTTAGGGGACACCATTAGAAGAAACTAAATTGTGGGACCAGCTCCAAGACCAAATCAGTTGGGCAAAAGGGAGAGTCTGGGAAGCTGGTCAAGCCCATAATCTAGAACTGTGTATAAAAAAATTTGGGAATTGAGGGAGGTACAATTGGAACAAGGAGATCTTGTAATGGTCCATCAGTTTGGAACAGAAGTAAATGGGATTCAAAATGGATAGGACCCTACATTGTTAGCTATGTGGGATTAGTGGCTGTACAAATCCAGCTATATAAAAATCAGCCACCAAAAAATGGTTGGATTCATAAAGATCATAATAAAAGATTAAAATGGAGTAGAGAAAATTGAATAACTTATAAATGTAATAACTGATATAAAGGGACATAATAGCAGATACAACTAATAACAAGATTTTCACTTCCAGTAAATACAGAACCATGAAAATCCTGATATTAATCATGATCCTGACAGATTTTTACTCCTCAATACAAGGAAAGGTGGACTTCAATACCTTTAACGAATCACTGCAAATGTACTCAGAAAACTTTGAATGTTAAACAATGCTGGATATGTGCTGAGATACCACAAGATGCAAACAGTAGGAATTCCATATGAACTATTCCATCTACCCTTCTGGAAATGTTGACTCTCACAAACCAAGACTGTGTTCCAAGGAATGACTCTATCCCAAGGAAACACCCTTTCTTGAGGCTTGTTCATACAAATGTAACTGCTGATATTTGTTTATGAAGAGAAGGAAAAAGAAGTTATGTACCTACCATAGCATTCCATATTAGTTGTCTTCATCTCGCCTTCTTTCTTGCTTGTTGGGACTCGGCGATCTTCTATAGCTCGAGAGCTGTTTACTGGCTCGAGGCTACCCCTTATCCCATGATGCCTAGTGCTAGCTATCCAGATCTTGTTTGAAATAGCTAACCCCAGCCATAGCTATGGAATGAAACCCTTCCAAACAGAGGGTTAAACCTACCTGTTATAACCTCTAAGTCAGTAGAGGAAACAAACCAGGGAACACTCAGCCAGTGAAACTTAAACTCTTCTCGGTCCAATAGGATAGGGGGATGGAGGGGGGGGGAACGCAAGAAAGAAGGCGAGATGAAGACAACTAACATGGAACATTATGGTAGGTACATAACGTCTTTATGTTAAGTTGTCTATATCGCCTTCGTTTCTTGCTTGTTGGGACAGCGTCCCTAGCACCTACGATCCTGGGCGGCTCATTGGAACAGACTCTTCAGAACAGTGGAACCAAAGTTAGTTCTACGGTAAAGAATGAGAGACAGGAAACAGTAAGAATGATGATACTGGATAGTCTACCAACGGCGGCAGAAGAAAGACAAAGGGGAAAAATTAGCTGCAATAAGAAGGGGAGGAGCGGGTAGAAATATAAAGAGTTATACAAAGAAGCAAGTGTATAAATTAGACAATACTCATAGAAAAATTACGCCAAGGCTCGAGAGAAGGAAATAATGCATCTGGTCTACGAAGCGGCAAACGAGATCCGAGGTAATTTCTCTGAGGAGCATTATGGGTAGAACCTGGCTTGAAAGTTTAAGAGCACGAGCTGAAGTAAACAGCCATCTCGGAACCAAGGTTCAGAACCAAACCCACTGTCAAGGATTGAGTGAATGACAACATCAGATCATATGTTCCCAGTTACCTATTTCTTCCATGTTAAACCTCCAGCATTTGCTAGCTAACTGAAGAAAAATTATTTGAGTTCTGCCTGTGGTATAGAAATACCTATGCAAACACTTTAGAGCAAAGACCCTAAAGATTGTGGACTTTGCTGCATACTTGGGATCCATACATATGTCCTCCCATTGTTCTCTTGTAAATTGCTTTTCCGGTCACACAGTTACTATTTTGTGCTGTTAAATAACTACAATATACACTTTCTTTGTGCATCTCAAACTGTGCTGACTTATATAGCATCATAAATGTACATATTTTAATGTTTGCATTTAAGCAATATGCAGATGCCTATAAACTTTGTTTGTAATCCTAATATATTTGCATGTCATATCTATGATCTCAATTTAAAAAAGTACCCATGCTACATGCATCTGCTATAAATAGATGGAGTTTCTTTCCCTGGTCTCCCACAGATCATGTTTTTGCCCAACTGCATCTTTCCAGTCAACAAAATTAAATACCTGCTATACAAAACTAAAATCAAAAGCTGTTTTAAACTGCAACCTTAATGAAAAGTTGTTAAAAATCAGAAAAAAAAAATCAACTCGCATAAGGCACAGCAGCTTAAAAGGACTGAAGAGAAATGTTTGAAAAGTGTATGTGTGAGACAGAATATGTGTTGTAGTGTCATGTGCATTTAGAGTTATGCCCCTTAAAGTGCTTTGGCTTCACGTGCCTTCTAACAGCATCTGCTTAAATACCATGCACTGACCTGAAATATTGCAGTCATTTATTTATTTTTATTTTCCATTTCTGAACTTGGATAGCCTGACTGAACAACAATAGCTCCTTTCAGCGAGTTCCAGGAGAAAATATCCAAAACAAGTATTACATTTACAAATAAATAATTGCACATTCACTTCTCACTGCAGGTGCTTCCTTATATTATGTATAAGAATATCGTAAACAAAATTTTAATGATAAAATTGTAAGCATCTAGAATATAGGCAAAAAAAAAAAGAAAATGTCATGCTAAGTAAATATTTCTCCAACCGGTTTATTCTGCGGACACAAGACAAATTAATATATTATATTTGCCACATTAAAAAAAAACTTACCTCCATAGCACGAACCCACATGCAAAGAGATTTTGCAGCAAGAGAAACCCGCCCAATAATTTCTGGTTGAAAATCAGGTTGTGCACAGTACTGCCCAATTTTCTTCAGCACCTTATCTGAAATGTTGTCTTTATCAAAGTTAACCAGCTGTTTAATAAAGTTTTGTTCACCTGGAAAACATAAGTAATCAAAAGCTCAGAAAATCAGTGATCTGAGTTTAGCTGCAGTTGATATACAATGCAAGGAGTTCTGTATCAGATTTTCTATATTTTGGCTCCGCGGGCTACAGGACCACAGGATTCCATCATTAGAATTAAAAGACAGTTGCTCAGCAGTGCACAACAAACTGCTCAGATCATACATACACTGCATAGCACCGAACTACATGATCAAATAATTTACATGTCTACATATTGCCTACTGTTACAGTATTAGGATCTCAAGCAATGTTGAGACACCAGCTTAAGGAAATCTTCCCTGAGCAGCATGTGTGAACAATCTTTTATGCGAATGCCAGTGACTTAATGCCAGTGACTTAAAGCTGCATGGAAATACAATGCCTGGCTAAAAGGGCATCAGCCAAGATAAGATAGTGCTTATAAATAATACCTCTCTTTATCAAGGCATAATTATTAAAATAAATAAATATTTATATTGAAAATAATTCCTCTAATAATCAAATGTCAGACAACAGATGCAAACTAGCTATAAGACTTTGCAGTGATTTTTAGAATTGTCAGCTCAGCCTGCTATTAGGATAAAGATAGAATGGAAAAGTCAAAGCAGCCTGAAACAAGGGTCACACACTGACACACACTGATGTATGTTGTCTCTCAGTCAGTAAACCAAGTCAGATACATGATTTGTCAGTCAATTAATCAGCCAAATTAGCTAGTCAAGGAATAATAAAAACTGTACTGACCCTGGGATGCATTGCTTTGCTGATCATTTATTTTTCTTGTTCTAACTGCCTGTATTTTTTCCTCATAGGTGCAGTGCTTCTAGATATATTCACAGTTTTGGTGCCGAAAGCAAAGCAGAAAGTGCAGAGGTTGGAAAGTTGAAGTAACGTTGAAATGTTGCAGAAGGTCTTGGCTTTTTAAAGTCAGCGGGGGAAGGAAGAACAAGAATCCTTGCGGTTAGATCAGTTTTACTCCATGGAGTGAAGGAAAAACAAGAATCCTCAAGGTTGGATCAGTTCTCCTCCATGGAGTCTCATCTGCAGGAAAAGGAAGGTGGAATTAAAAGCTGCACAGCTAACTTCCCAGAGGGATTTCCACGCTGCCAAAATAGGGTGAGACTCTAGTCTATCTGTTGTTTGCAGAATGCACTAAAGCTTTGTTCTCCTATAGTTACATGTGTAATCTGTAATTTATGAGGCATGCAGTTAAAGAAATTTGCATGGTAATAAGATTTTTAAATGTGGTAGAGCTAAGGCATCACAGATGTTATTGCAACCAGAAACTATTAGATCTGAGAAATTGAATTTTAAAAGTAACAATATTAGAGATTTAAACCATGATTTTATACCAGAAAAAGTACCTGTAACCAGATCTAGAAACAGATATTTATTAAGATTTACTAAACCATATCAAGAAAAAAAAGTTTCAAGAGAAATCTGAAAGTGTTACTGAAGAAATATCTCAAGAAAAATCTGACAGTTTGTTTCATTCTCTGAAGGAAGAGAGATGTCAGATTCTAAAAATACCTCACAGAAAACTAAGGCATCAGGGTTAATTTTATCTCCTAATTTTCCCAGATTTGAAGAAGTTATAAACCAAGCAAATAGTGCAGGTGATAATTCATAGACAGGGGATGCACATTTTTTGTTATTAGATATTATTCATGAATGGGTCAGTCAGAAGCAACAAATGTTAAGGTAAAAAAAAAAAAGAGAAGTCCTATTTTTAAACTGCCTTCTTTGATTTATTAGTTTACAGAGTAGGGAAAACCAAATCAAAATAAAAGAGATTTTGTTAACAAAACATTCATTCCAGCTCTCTTACAACAGTTTCTGTATACATTAGAACAACACAGGACTATAGAAGCTTTGTCAAAAAATATATTCCCACTTACAGGAAAGTGTAAAAGGATCAAACAGACAAGTAAAAGAGACAGCAGATGAACCAACAGCTTTACATAATGAAATTAAAGAAAAAGAACACTAATATCACATGCTCAAATTTGGGTAGGAGGCCACTTAGATACAGGGGCCGCAGTTAGTATTACTACAAGAACATTCCCAGGAACAAAAACTATAAATTTGCAAGGATTGGGAGGAAAAATCTCTCAAGCTCAAGTAAGTCTCCCTGTAGAAACAAAGATAGAGGAAGACACCTTCCGGCATGCATGAGTATCAGGTCCTCATCTACAAAACGTCATTGGAAATGATATCTTAAAACAAAGAGGTTACATTATAGATTTGTGTAACAGAGAATTGATTAAGGGACCATTAAAAGAAGTATTAGTCATCTCTGAAGCATTATGCAAATACAGTGTCAAAGACCCAGGACAGTATGATTTAGTTAAGTTACTAAAAACACCAAAGCAAAAGTTGGCTCAGCTAATTTATTGCTATCAGGATATTTTTGTTAAACATAGGAATGAGAGTGGCAATGTCCCTGACTTTATTCTTAAAGTAAGAGGCAGTCCCAAGAAAGCTATAAAAAATATCCAGTAAAGAAAGAGGCAGAACAGGCAATACTGAATACTGTGAAAGCTTTAGAAGCTCAAGGGGTAGTGAGAAAAGTTAATTCACCAGCTAACAGTCCATACTGGCCTATACAGAAGCCAGAAGGAAGTTATCGTCTTACTGTTGATTACAGAGAACTTAATAAGGTAATACCTTGTTCTTTGCCAATAGTAGGAAGCATGCCTGATCTTACTGCTCAGATTCAGGAAAAAATGAACATTTTCTCCACATTAGATGTGAGTAATGGTTTCTAGAGTATTACTCTAGATAAAGACTCTCAATGGAAATTTGCTTTTACTGTAGAAGGGCAACATATACTTGGACAAGAATGCCTCAGGGCTTTCATAATGCTTCAACAGTTTTTCATCATGTAATGCAGGAAATACTAAAACCACTAGAATGTAGACCTTCTATTATTCAATACGTGGATGACATACATGTAGAAACAGAAACTAAAAAGCAGCATTAACAGAATTTTTCCAAGCAATAAGACAATCAGGATTAAAACTGAACCATAAAAAGAGTCAGTTTATGAAAGATTGGGTGTCATGGTATCAGTAGGACAAAGAAGTATTAGTGAAGACAAAAAGCAAGTCATGGTATCAGTAGGACAAAGAAGTATTAGTGAAGACAAAAAGCAACTCATCAGTTACCAATTCTAGTTACTGTCACAGGGTTAAGACAAGCCCTAGGAATCTTTGGATTCTCAAGGGAATGGATACCAGATTATACAGGAAAAGCAAAACCCTTGACTAATATGCCTAAAGGAAACAAAAAGGGAGATGAACTTCTCAATTGGAATGATGAGTCACTAGCAGCTTTCTCTAAGGTCAAGGAAGAACTAATTTCTACACCTGCTTTGGGTGTCCCAGAAAGAGATAGAGAGTTCATCATACAGTTTGGACACAATGGTCCAACTATGATGGCCATAGTGTAGCAAAAAATAGGATCTCAATATCATGTTTTGGGATATTATTCCCATGCTATGAGTTCAGTTGAGAAAAGAATGAGAGAATGTGAGAAGCAAGCCATCATAGCAGAATGGTGTACTGAAGTAACATGCCATATGATTCAGGGCTCTCCAATTGTGCTACAGACCAAACATACTCCAGTGAAATACATGTTAGAAGGAAATCCAAAGGGCATGAATAAATAATGCACGGCTTGGGAGAATCACTGCAAGTTTTGCAAGTCAGGAAGGAGGAATCAAAGTAGAAATCCCTCAAATTAAGTTTTTATAAAAAATGTTTAAATACCAAGGGGAATTCTCATTAATGTCCTGACTTGGAAAATGGGGAGAAACACTACTGAAGGAGCACCAGAATTGTACATAGATGGATCCAGATTCTGGAGCACTGAAATAGGGTGTTTTATGACAGAATGGGTAATATACAATGCAGAGACCAAAAAACACAAGAAGAGTAGTCTCCCAGAGGGATGCTCAGCACAATGAGCTAGAAGCAGTTAAACAAGCCTTGTTATTGCCCAGACCTGTAAACATTTATACAGACAGTGAATACGTAGTCAGTCTTAATATCATCTCTTCCCATTTGGGCAAGGAGAGGTTTGATTACAGCTGATGGTAAACCAATCAGTCATCAGGAAGTGTTGACAGAAATTTGGAGTTTGATAAAAGATGACAATCCTTCTACAGTGAATATAAATAAAGCCAAAGCTCACACCAAAAATGAGGTATACAGTCAGGCTAACAAAATAGTAGATCAGCTAGCAAAAGAAGGGGCCCTTGACTCCAAAGAAACTTATCCAATACAAAATGTTCCTCAATACTGGGCATGGGAAACAAATGACATGGAAGAAAAACAAATAAGGGAAATGGTACAAAATATTTTGAATAAGTGCCAAATACAAATGGGCTTTCCTATAAATCCTTTACCTTTACATTGTATAGCTTACTTTTGTAGAGATCAGTGTACAGAGTATGAACATAGAGTGGAAAGTGAGGTAGGTAAAATTACCTAAATAAATTGTGATAGGATCATCATAACACCTAATGTATGTGGATTAAAAGTGACAGGAACAGATGAAATGAAGCCGTTATGGGGTCCTGAATTTGAACAAGGTGCTCATATGACCTTAAATGCAAAAAAAAAAAAAAACCAAAGACAATCAACAGTTAGGAGGCTTAGTAAAAATTCTAAGAGAACAGCCAGACATCATTAAGAAAAAGAAAATAGAAATGTTTGAAAGAACACAAGGAAGTGAATGGAAATGGGATAGATTTCCAGAACCTTGGTCAGTACCAGGAGAATTCAAAAAAGGTCCTTTACATAGGGTACAAACAATTGAGCCTGAAAAAAGAAAAATGTTAACTTATTATTATAATTTCCTAGGTCATCCAGGAAGGGAAAGACTACAACAAATTGTTAGTTCTAGATTTAAATGGGAAGGAATGACAACAGACATCCAAAATCATATAGATAGATGTGTCACATGTGCCATGCACAATGTGGGAAAATGAAATAGGAGAAAACAATATAGACTCCCACAAGCATTGGGACCCTGGGAAAGGGTACAAATGGATTTTGTAGGACCTCTTCCAACAGCACCAGGAGGGTTTCATTTCTTACTTACTTTGATAGATGAATATAATGGATGGGTGGAAGCTCATCCAACAAAAAAGGAAGATGCAAACTCAGTAGTTAGAATAATAAGTGAAAGGATCATTCCAACAAGGGGAGTGCCCTGAGAAATATATAGTTATCAAAGGACTCACTTTACTGGAAAAGGGACAAAATAAATGAGTAAAACTTTGGGAATCAAGCAAAGGTTTCATACTCTTTACCATCCACAGAGTTCTGGAAAAGTCGAAAGAGCTAATAGAACTCTGAAGGAAGGATTAAAGAAAATGATTTCTGAGTATGGGAATCATTGGGTAAAACATTTACCCAACATTTTGATTAAGATGCAGAATTCTCCTCGAGGATGTGGGTTAACTCCACATGAACTAATGACGGGTCGAACTATGAATTTACAAGCAGGAGAAATCCCTTAGGGGATACCATTATAAGAAACAAAATTGTGGGACCAGCTCCAAGACCATATCAGTTGGGCGAAAGGGAGAATCTAGGAAGCTGGTCAAGCCCATAATCTAGAACTGTGTAAAAAAATGAGATTTGGGATTTGAGGGAGGTACAATTGGAACAAGGAGATCTTGTAATGGTCCGTCAGTTTGGAACACAAGTAAATGGGATTCAAAATGGATAGGACCCTACATTGTTAGCTATGTGAGGTTAGTGGCTGTACTAATCCAGCTATATAAAAATCAGCCACCAAAAAATGGTTGGATTCATAAATATCATATTAAAAGACAAAAAATGGAGAGGAGAAAATTTAATAACTTATAAAAATGTAATAACTGATATAAAGGGACATAATATCAGATACAACTAATAACACAATTTTTTTTCTATTCCCGTAAATATGGAACCATGAAAATCCTGATATTAATCGTGATCCTGACGAATTTCTACTCCTCAATACAAGGAAAGGTAGACCTCAATACCTTTAATGAATCACTGCAAATGTACTCATAGGTTGGTACTAGGCTATTGGCCCTAGGGCCTATACAAACCTAGCCATAACAATTCCCTGGCTATTTCTTCCCACACTATTTACTTCCCTGGACCCCTGTCTAGCAGGGTGACTGACGTGATCCCCGGGGTGAATTTCCTTTCTCCCATCCAAGTCATCAAGGTTCCTTTTGAAGAGGGCCAAAGAAGCGCTCTGCTTGATATGTATGGGCAGTCTATTCCAGAGTCTGGGGAGTTTCTGGGTCAAGAACCTATCCCTCCAGCATGTTTTTTTTATTGTGATGACAAGGTTTAGATCCCTGAAGCATGTGGCTCTGAGGGATTGGGATTTCTTTAATTGTAGCATGTCCAACAGCTCTGGGTTTGACATGGCCTTGTATGTTAAGCAAAGATCGCCTCGGAGTAGATGACATGCGACAGAGTATAGCAGGATTTTTATAAGGTGCTCAGCATAGGGCATCTGCTTTAGGCCTGTGATTCTTTTAGTGAGGTATTTCTGTGGCCTTTCCAGTTGTTGCAGATGTCTTGAGAGGTACATACCAAATGGGGTGTTATATTCTATAATGGGTCTAATGAGGGATGAGTACAGTGGGACAATGACCTCCTCTTTTCTTGATGAAAAGCCCTTAGTGATGAAGTGTGCAGAAAACTTTGAATGCTAAACAATGCTGGATATGTGCTGAGATACCACAAGATGAAAACAGTATGAATTCCATATGAACTATTCCATCTACCCTTCTGAAAATGTTGACTCGCACAAACCAAGGCTATGTTCCAAGGAATGACTCTATCCCAAGGAAACACCCTTTCTTGAGGCTTGTTCATACAAATGCAACTGCTATTTGTTTATGAAAAGAAGGAACAAGTAATCACCCATTTCGTGGGAAAAGTCCTTGTAGTATTATCTATGCTACCCGAAATGCCAGTGAACAATGTTTTGAGTATTTTAGTAATGAATCTTGCTGCACATTTAAAAAAAGCTAAAACTAAACACTGAGTTACATGGATGGTTCCAATTTGAACAGACATATATGACATATGTGGTAATAAAGCCTACAAATGGCTTCCTGAGAACTGGACTGGATTGTGTTATTTGGAACATGCAATTCCACCCATTAGACATACTACAACATTACCTGCTTCTAATATTAGAAATGTTAGATTAAAAAGATATATTTACATAGAAAAAATGGATGTATGAAATTATGTCCTTGCATGAGTATTAATCTTTCCATTCTATGGAGAAGGGAAAGCTATTTGGGAAATTAAAAAAAACTGGCAGGTCTATTAGAGGAATTAAAAGTTACCATAGAAATGACTGCCATAAAAACTATGGTCTTACAGAACCACATGGCATTAAATTTTGTGCATTGGTAGGAGAGGAATATTTTATTTATATTCCTGATAATGAACCTGAAATCGGGAGACACCTCAAAATAATTGAGGAAATTGCTCAAAAAGCACAAATAGAAAAGAAACATGGTTCTCTTGGCTGAGTGGTTCTATCAGTAGCTGAGGAGGAAAAATAATGCAGCTTGTACTGGTCATAGTTGGCATTTTAGGAAGTATAAGCCTAGTAACTGTTGTCATCAAGTGTGGAATCGAATGTGTAAGACGGCAAGCAGTACATGTTTTGACAGTGGACCAAATGCATCAGGTCCAAGACATTGTATGATTTATGAAGTACTCTGAACCAATGAAGCTTGATGATATTCACTGAATAAAATCAACAAACATGAGTTCTCATGTCTGTTCAGGGGCAACTCTGTTATAGTATAAGGATCTCAAGCAATGTTGAGACACCAGCTTATGGAACTCTTCCCTGAGCAGCATGTGTGAACAATCTTTTATGTGAATGCCAGTGACTGAAAGCATGACAAAGCTGCATGGAAATACAATGCCTGGCTAAAAGGGCATCAGCCAAGATAAGATAGTGCTTATGAATAATTCCTCTCTTTATCAAGGCATGATTACTAATATAAATATATATTTATATTGAAAATAATTCCTCTAATAATCAAATGTCAAACAACAGATGTAAACTAGCTATAAGACTTCGCAGTGATTTTTAGAATTGTCAGCTCAGCCTGCTATTAGGATAAAGATAGAATGGAAAGGTCACATCAGCCTGAAACAAGGGTCACACACTGATATATTGCAACAGGAATGGCTTTTCTATTAGAAGTTGTATAAAAACATGTATTAATCAGTACTTTTCTATTTCTATAAAAACATTCCTAAATTATATGTGTAAAGAATGCAAATAATATAAAATACATGATTTGTAAAATGTACATATATGCCATAAACATCGAAGAATAAGAAAAAAAGAAGTTATGTACTCACCATAACATTCCATATGAGTTGTTCCATCTCACCTTCATTCTTCACTGATGGGTTAGGAGCTGATCCCCGGCTCCGACACGGCCGACTAGCAAGCTCAAAGTTCTCCAGTAGCTCGAGACCCAACTCCTTATCCCACAATGCACTGCTGGAATTACCTCAGATCTTGTTTGCTGTGTACCATATAGAAGTACAATAATTATTCTGCCTAGGAATGAAGACACATTGAAAAACCAGGATGAAGACAGCCTCCAAGTCAACTGCCAGCCAGTAGGGGGAAGGAGGGAGGGACATGAGAATGAAGGCGAGATGGAACAACTCACATGGAACATTATAGTGAGTACATAACTTCTTTATGTGAAGTTGTTCAATCTCGCCGTTCATTCTTCACTGATGGGTAGTATCCCTAGCACCCTAATCTTGGGTGGATCACAGAAGTACACTCTTCAGAACCGTAGAACCAAATGAAGCCCTCTCCCTGGAGGCATTATCCACTTTGTAATGAGTTATAAAAGTGTGAGGTTTAGACCATGTGGCTGCTGCACAGATGTTGTCTAAAGGTAATTTGGCTTGAAAGGTTGAAGAGGTAGAAACTGCTCTGGTTGAATGAGCATGTTATGACAAGAATATGTGTAAGTGATACAATCCAACAGCCACTTACACAGGGTTGTTTTGGCAACTGGTTTACATTTCCTGGCCTCAGAAAAAGATACAAAAAGCTGATCTGATTTCCTAATGTCTTTTGTTCTGTCTAAATAAACTCTAAGTTGTCTGTGAACATCAAGTTTGTGCAAGATATATTCCAATTTGTTGGTATGATTAGGGAAGAAAACAGGCAACTCAATGACTTGATTGATGTTAATCTCAGAACATATTTTAGGCAAAAAGGATGGATTTGTCCTGAGAGATACTCTATCAGCATGGAAGACCATATAAGGGGGCTTGATGGATAGGGCTTGGAGCTCTGACACTCTGTGGGCTGAAGTGATGGCTACTAGGAAGACAGTTTTCCACGATAGACATTTTAGTTCTCAAGATGATGCAGGCTCAAAAGGAGGAAGAATGATGTGAGATAACATAAAATTCAAATTCCAGGGACAGTAAGGTGTCTTCACTGGAGGCCTCATGCAAAAAGAACCTTTTAAAAAAGCCTTAGACAATTGGTGAGCCATAATATTCAATCCATCGATCCCTAGATGGAAATTAGATATAGCATCTAATTGTACTCACACCGTAGCAGCCGCTGCTCCTTTGTTGAAAATTTCTGTCAACAATTGTAAAATGGAAGACAATGGCGCCTGGTAAGGGTCAATGTTATGGGAAGAAGCCCAAATGGAAAATCTCTTCCACTTACTACGATATAATTTTCTAGTGGAAGGTTTATGGGAAGCCAACAAAATTTGACTAGTGTCATGGGAACAATTATAAAGCCTGGCTATGCAGTGAATTGGAGCAGCCAAGCTGTTAGCAATGAAGGGCTATAAGGATGATCGTCCGTCCCAGCGACTTTGCTTTCTGTAAGAATATGGGTATCAGAGGAATTGGGGGAAATGCGTAGAGAAGATCCGGGGGGCAATCGTGGACAAGAGCATCCCTCGGGGAGTGACATGGCATGGGAATCAGGGCAAAATAGCTTCTGCATTTGTTGTTGATATGACTGGCAAACAGGTCGCAGGAAGGCTGGCCCCATTTGCGGAAAATCCTGTCCACAATCTCTTGTTTGAGGGACCATTCATGGGGCAATAAAATTTCCCTGCTCAGTCTGTCTGCTATGACGTTGGATTTACTCGGGATGTGTGCTGCTAACAGAAAGCGCTGAGATGACACTGCCCACTGCCATACTCTGAGGGCTTCTCGGCAAAGGGGATAAGATTTGGTCCAGCCTTGCTTGTTCAGATACCAGACCACTGACATGTTGTCTGTCTGTATTGCAATTGTCCCTAGAGGAAGAAAGTCCTGAAAGTATTGCAATGCTAGAAGTACTGCTTTCATCTCCAGGACATTGATATGCAAATGTGATTCTTGATCTGTCCATGTGCCTTGGGCAGTCTTTCCCTGAAAAAGCCCCCCCACCCCACCCTATCAGGGAAGCGTCCGTGGTCACAGTGGCAACTGGAGGGGATAGCATGAAGGGACGTCCTATTGTGACATGAAGAGATGTCATCCACCACTGAAGACCCTTCTTGCAAGAATTCGTTATCAGGATTTTGTGATTCATTGGAAGTTCTTAGTAAGACCATTGTGTGAATAGGAGCCATTGAAGAATCCTCATATGCATCCTTGCTAACTGGACTGCCAATATTGCTGCTACCATCAATCCTAGTACTTTCTATACCTCTGCAGCTGGTGCTCTGTTCTTTGATACCAAGGACGTGATGTGTTGGCGAAGAATACAAACCCTTTCTGGTGGAAGACAAAGAGTGGTGGTTGATGTGTCTAATTCTGTGCCTATAAAAACGATATGCTGTGATGGCAACAAGGCAGGCTTTTCGAAGTTGACTGTAATGCCTAGCCGACTGCAGTGTCAGAGTAGCCTCTCTCGCTTGAAGTTGATGCCTGGTGGTGTAGGTAAGGAGCCAATCGTCCAAGTACGGAAACACCTGGAATCCTAGATGCCTCAGGTAAGCCGTGACTACTGCCATGCACTTCGTGAACACTCTGGGGACTGTAGTGAGACCAATGGGCAGAGCTCGGAATTGATAATGATTGGCTCCCAGCCGGAAATGCAGGTGATCCCTGGATGGTCTGTCCATCTTTATGTGGTAGTACGCATCCTTGAGATCGATCGATCACATCCAATTGTCTTTCCCTAAAAAAGGAAGTATGGACTGTAGCGTGACCATTCGGAAATTCTCTTTCCTCACAAATTGGTTGAGTCTGTTGAGATCCAAAATGGGTCTCCAGTCCCCTGTTTTCTTTGGAACCAAAAAGAATCTTGAGTAAGTTCCGAATCCTGTTTGGTCTGCCGGGACTGGCTGGATGACTCTTTTTCTAGCAATTGGCGTACCTCTATTGTTGCTTGTTCCCTGTGACTGGGTGAAACATCCGGGATTTTTTTGATGGAATGGGTCTGGGTGGAGAAAGGTATGAAATACCCTCTGGAAATTATACTTTGTACCCAATCGTCATTTGTTATATCTAGCCAGGCTTCTGGGTACAATGACAAGCGACTCCCGACTGCCTCCAGAGTAGGACAGCCGGGCCTCCCTTCAGGAGCACTGGTAGGACTGACCAGAAAAGTGATCTCTGTCACCCTGGTGTTGCGGACCCCCTCTGCCACGAGGGTGGCGTCTTCCATTGTAACCCCCTCCTCTGCCTCTGGAGGGGGGCTCTCCATGTGTGTCTTGAAAGGCTCCTTGGGCTTTCCAGAACCACATCTTTCCTCCCTCTGACCTTTAGGATAGGGTCGAGTGGGGGTGGAAAAACAGACTCCGACGGCAAACAGAGTCTTTCCTTCTTGTTCGCACCTGGTCAAAGTCTCCTTCACCTTTGGCCCAAACAAGGATGAGCTGTCAAATGGGGTATTCGTAAAGGAAGACTTGAAGGGTTCCCACGAAGGAACAGAGTCACTTCCAGGCATGCCTACGAAGAGCAATTCCTGTACCTGCAGCTCTATTCAAATCATCAGCTGCATAAGATACAAGACGCATGGACGACTTAACTATTGAATTAAGGGTAGCAAGCTGGGTAGCAACTTTGTCGGATACACTTGTAGCTACAGCACCCTGAAGAGCATCTCCCAACTCCTTAAGGAGATCTCTCTGCAGTCTGGTAAAATGGGTCAAGTAGTTCAGTGTTCTGAGTGAGAAAATCACTGAACTAAACATGTGTTTCCCATACCTATCCATGATCCTGGATTCTCTGTTAGGAGGATGGATAGACGAGGAAGTCTCAAACATTTCCTTTTTGATGGCTGCTGCCACCACCATGGCATCAAGAGGGACTCCCCTTGGTTAAAAAGGACTTATCTATGGAGGCAGAAATATACTTATTAGGCCTCCTAGGGACAGGTTCCATAGATTCTGGTGACTCCCACGCCCTATGCGAGACCAGATCCATAAGCTCATCATAGGGTGGAGACACCCAAGATGTGGAAGGCTGAGACCCGAATGCCTTGAGGAGAACCGACTCATCCTCAAGTAGGGCTCTTGGACTGCCAATCACCCCTCTGCCTAAGAATTTCAAGAATCTCTGCAAAGGAGATGTCCTCAGAGGGGGATCTAGGGGACCCTTCTGATTCATCCAAGTCGGTGTCTGATTTTAGAGACTCCTGTGGGGAGTCCAAATGCCTCCTCTTGCATAATCTCTTCCTGGGAACTTCTTCAGGGGGAGCCTCTGGAGAGGTCTCAGAAGAGCAGGGAGCACCCTGTGGGGCTACCTGAGGCTCTGGGTCTCTACACTTGGGATGACGGGAGGAAACAGAAACTGACACAAGCACTTTAGGGGAGGAAGAGGCCAAACCTGGAGATGAGGAAGTCTTAGGAGACAACACTTGCCTCATGGCTTCGAATGCACCATGACTCCGATGAGAAGGAGTCGACAGATCATGAGGAGCCGTGATCCCCTCCTGCACCGAAGCCTTGGGCTCTGAGCCCGAGTTAGGAGCCGAGCTCACCCGAGCCGAAGCCCTGAGAGGAAGAGTCGGCACCGACAAGTCCGTGCGACTATTCTCCCCAGACCCGACCAGAGAGTGTTGGCTCCTAGAGTCCCCGGTCGGCACCGAGGACGTCCGAGCAGATGGAATGATGACAATGGAACAGGTGTTGGCTCCAAGGGATCCACAATCATCAGGTTGGCCTCCTCCGGCTCCGAAAGTCCGGTATGGCTCGGAGGAGGAGAAGATAATTCAGGAGTAATCGTCTTTGGCTCCGACGGTTGGGTCTGAGCCGAAAGCAGTTTAGCTAGGCCCGGTGCCTTTAAGAGCTTCTGAACCAGCCGGTCCATATCCAGATCGGACAGGCTGACCGAAGACCTGGAAGAGTGAATAGATGGTGCAGACTGGAGAAGTGGAGAGGGAGGTTTTTTGGCAACCGGTTGCAAAGCAGTGTCCCGGGTCCGAAAAGAACAGACTGTCGGCTCTGAAGACAGTGGAGCCGAAGTCACAACACTTTCCAACCTTTTCCCTTTTTTTGTCCTGGATTCTGAGGAAGATTTGGACAATTTGCTGGCCCCATCCTGGTCAGACAATGCCTCTGTGAAAGGGTGTTTAATAATATCCCTGTCAACTAACTTCCTCTTCCTTTCTGTAAGCATTCAAGTGAAAAAAAGAGTGGCAGATACTACATGACTCCTGCAGGTGCACCTCACCCAAACAGTACACACACTGCACATGGGCATCCGTAATGGACAGCTTTTGTCCGCAGTCTGGGCACTTCTTGAACCCAGGCTTAGGATGCTTTTCCTTTCTTCAGACATAGCAACTAACTTCCTGAAAAAAAAATCACAAGATCAAAAAACTACACTATTTAACTATATAAAAATAGTTTAACTCAGAAATGAGTAATCTAATAATAATATTCAAACAGCCCAAAAGGAGCAACTCTAATATATCTAAAGGCTATATATAATTCACTACAAACAGCAATGCAAAAAGACAGCACAAAAGCCCAAAAAGGCAACTAGTAACAAGAGTAATCCAAATTTCAAAAAGCCCAAAAAGGGCAACTCTAATCTAACAAGCTGTACAATAAGGCAGGTAAGAAAAGGCCTAAGGTCAACAGGTTGAAGGCAAGCACTAGAGATTTACTGGGAAAAGGGGAAAAACAGAAAAATCTGCTAAACTAGGTAATACTATGTAAATATAATAGTAGAAAGATATAAAAATGCAATGGAAAAACTTGCTGAAAGTTGAAAATTCCCACAATAGTCTCGAGCAACGCTGGAATCCAACAGATCCGTGCCGCTGCAAACTAGATCTGAGGTAATTCCAGCAGTGCATTGTGGGATAAGGGGCTAGGTCTCGAGCTACTGGAAAACTTTGAGCTTGCTAGTCGGCTGTGTCGGAGCCGAGGATCAGCTCCGAACCCATCAGTGAAGAATGAACAGAGAGAATGAACAACTTCACATCTGTAGTTCCAGTCTCTCTTCACAATTTTTCTAACCTTCTCTGATTCATTCTTATAGTTATGTAATATTTTAGAGTCTCTATTTAATCACCTCATTTTTAACAGCAGCTTATCTTCTATGCTCAACTAAAAGCTCTATTAGAGTAGGTCTTCCATTTAGGATTCCCCTATCCCTTTCTCTTTGCCAGTACTCTGATATCAATCCCTGGTAGGGAAGGCACTCTCTAAACTGCAGTCTTCAGCTTAGCCTCATCCCACTCTATTACCTTTCCCTTTTCAGTTATTTTCTCCAAATATCTAGGCCCCTTTTCCTGTTTTCTCCAGTAAATTCCAGCCCCCTCTTGCCTATTTTCTTTAGGCCTATTGGTAGTCATCTGTACTGGCATAATCTCCTATCATCAATCATGTGTTGGCTTAGTTCTCAGCAAATTTCTGCCACTTTTAGAATATAATACTTTTCATGATTATTGTTGTTCCTTTTAAGGATCTGCAGTCAAAATCCTACTCTCTCTACTTCTAGAACTTACAACCATTCCTTGCTTCATCGTCATCCCTTTACAATTTGATTTATAACCTTCTTCTTGTGTTACATATCCCACTCGCTTCCATACAAATTCCACTTCCAGCTCTATCATAGACTGGATCCTTACCAATTCCCCCCACCAATACCACAATCCCACCACCTTATCTGACTCCCTCAGTGATCATCTCCCTACCACCATCTTAAGACACTACTCCCATATTCCTAAAGCCCACCTTATCAAAGACTGTCGAAAACTATCGACTTTCAATTCATCCCAATTTAACTCCATTCTCCACAACATAGATTGGTCCATCCTAAAACACCTCCCCTAAACGATGCTGTAAACACTTTCAATAGCATCTTTATTAATACTCTAATCTCCTTAGCTCCCTCTAGGAAGATCAGATTAAAATCAAACCATGCTCCCTGGCTCTCCCCAAAGAGACTAGGTCCCTTATGAAACAAAGAGATCATGCTTGGAAAACTTGGACTAAAACTAAACAACCACCTTTTCTTCAAAAATACAGGCAACTAATGACAAAAAGTTATACTATAGCTCTGCTCAGCTTAACAACAAATCCAATCCTCGAAAATTTTGGTCAACTCTCAACAACATCCTCTATCCTGGAAACCCCTCTAATCCCTCCCCATACCCTAACTCTTCCTCTCAGGAAACAGCTACCCTCCTGAATAAACACTTTATCTCTTCCATCCAAAATCTGGTAACGTCTAAGCCAAACTCTACTTCGACACCCACCTGTCCAAGTCCCACTGACACAACTTTGTTTTCTTTTGAGCCATTTCCCATTACTTACATCAAATCTCTACTACTCAAGCTAAAACCTTGCTGTCCTTCCACTGACAATCTATCTCCTACATTCCTCAGACTTGCTGCTGACTCAATTGCCTATCATGTATCTATACTAATTAATCAATCTATTCTGGAATCAACTGTCCCCACCCTTTGGAAATCTTTCTTCACTATCCCTCTTCATAAGGGTGGAAACTCCACTGACCCCTCAAACCACTGACCCATTGCCATTCTGTCCCCCCTCTCCAAGATATCAGAAAAATGTATTCACTCACAGCTTCTCAATCACCTCCTCACACACCACTTACTTACCCCTACCCAACATAGATTTTGTCCTCACCACAGCACCACCACTGCCCTCCTCTCCTTCACTCATATCATTGCAGAGGCCCTACACAGCAATAAACTAATTTCTTCTCTCTTCCTAGATCTCTCCAAAGCCTTTGATACTGTCTCTCATCCTCTAATACTATCCAAACTCGCAAATCTTCACCTATCCCCCTCCGCACTTGCCTGGTTTAATAGTTACCTATCTGGCATGGGAACAATCTGTCAAATGGCTCTCATCCTCCTCACCTTTCCTTCCCATCTCCACTGGTGTTCCCCAAGGCTCCATCTTGGGACCCCTTTTGTTTAACATCTTCACCAATGATCTTTACAGCTCATGCAAAGAATCCTCCCTTATTCAGTATGCCGACGACTCCACACTTATATCCATCTCAAATAACATTCCTGAACTACACTCCCTGACCCAACAGGCCCTACTATCCACTGAACAATGTCTCTCTCACAACCTATTGATCCTAAATCCCAAAAAGACCAAACTCCTACTTTTCCTTCCCCGTTCTCTTTCTCATCACAAAACCTCCTTTTTATTACATCTTCTAACAATACAAACATCCAACCTGACACCCATACAAAACTCCTAGGGGTCATTATCGATGATGAACTCAAGTTCAACCTACACATACTCCAATGTATAAAAGAAACAAACCAGAAACTAGGTCTGCTATATCAGAACAAAACATTCCTAACCCCTGAATCAAGACTTACCCTGGGCCAGGCATTCCTCCTCCCCTCCCTCTTATACGTCGCCCCAGTTCTTACCAATATCCAGGCCTCCACTCTAAACAAACTGTAACAGACTTACCATAAAATAGCCAGATTCATTACTAACTCCCCATACAACTCACACCACTGTATTTCTTTAAACTCTCTTCAATGGCTTGAACTTCCCCAGTTTCTGATATCTTATCAATTTCATATGCTACAGTCTACTCTTTATAAACCCTCCTTCTGTCTATCTCTATCTTCCTTAGTCTCAATTTACATCCCATCCCGGACCCTCCATACTTCTAACCAACAATTACTTGATATCTACCACCCAAAAAAGTCAGTAGGGAAACTACTCTACAAACACTCCCTTGCCCATGCTTGGAACAAACTTCCCCTTGACTTACGTTCAATCTCCCACACCTCACACTTTAAAAAGGAACTAAAAGCTTATTTTTTAAATTCCAGAACCTGCCCTTGCCATGACCCTACCTAGTCTTCCTTCCCTTTATGTACCCTCAAAAGGACCATACTTAGTACCTCATTACACCTCTCTCTCCAATGTGTCTACTATGCATTTGCACAATTTTATACAAACAAAAAATGTTTATTGTTGACTTATTGAACTATATCAATGTAAAATTGTTACTTAGCTTCTTTTTAATGCAACTTTATGCATGTAACCCAACATATGTGAATCGTTTTGCTATAACTGCTATTATATCAATATTGTTTAAAATTGTACTTGTTTTAAAATGTATTCCTTTAGCTTTTCTCTTGGGCCACAAGCCCAGTTGGACAAACCCGTTTAACAAATGTCAATAAATAAATGAATAAAATATACATATATAAGCCTTAATGTGTAGCTCAAAAATGTCTGTATAAAAAATTCTATGGGAAGGATCAACTTATCCTACTTAGCTGTCATATTCCTCCCCTTCCAAATAAATAATTCCACAGAACTTCTCTTTTGGTTAATAAAAATGTGCATGGCCTGTATATAAACTAAGTGACTACAAACATTTTCACTGCTTCTATCTTGCTATCCACATCCATAAACAAAAGCTTCCAGTTTCTCCGTTTTTGTATCATTTATTTAGTTTCTTCCCACATATCCTTAGCAGCCATGACAGAATCTTTTTTATCAATATCCACACACTAAAAATACGTCCTCTTATCATGTCCCCTAAACATGGATATTGCTGACCCAGTTTGTGTGTAAGTACATAATTTACTACTACAGCCTTTGTTTTACCTTCATTATTTTTATATCCTAAAAAGACTTGAAACTGTCTCAAAACACAGAAATGTCATTTTCTGGATTTATCATGTACAAAATAATATTATCTGCAAATAAATCCAACTGTCTTACTCTCTTATTTTCTTTGCCAATAGCTGTAAATATAAAGCAAATAAAGGGGAAAGAGAACACCATTATTCCTGCCTCTGTTTCTTTATATATCCTCTTAATTACCCCTATTATTGTATCAGGGAATGCAAATACTTCCATTGTTTTACTCATAAAATCCCAGCTTAATCGATTGCGTTCTTTCTCTGCATGAAGACACACCAACAATAATAATGGGAATTTCTCACATTATGCTTCCTCTGAATCACCACTGCTCTATTAATTTTGCCAAATGTTTACATCTCCTCTGTAAAACCACACAGATCCATATCTATCAATTTTGGCAACGCATTTACCATTCTCTTAGCTAGTATAAACATTTTATAGTCATGGTCCAAAATTAAAATGGATCTATATTTGAAGCTGGGTCTCATGCTTCTTTACCCACTTTGGGTAAAACACCCACCACAGCTTTCTTCCAATATGTTGCTGCTTCGCCTCTTTTAAAAATGCTATTAAACAAAATCTTCCACATCTTTATCACTTTCTTTCCTCCTAACTTCCAAACTTCCACAGAAATATCATCTGTTCCCAGAAATATTCATATACACTGATCATACATCATTGTTTTTATTTCTTTTTCTCCTATGTCAGCTGTTAGTTATCTTCCTCTAACCTTGGATATTGCATAAATATTTCTATTTGTTCTTTTTTCTTGGTTTCCACATTCCTCTGCTTTATACAAATTTTCATAAAATTTATGAACTCTCTCTAATACGGCTATATGATCTCTGGTCATTTATCTTATTATAGGCTGCCTAAGTTTGGCAACAATCTTTTCTATGTTCTGCTAAGTTACTGTAATAAATGTTTTGGTGCTCTGCTGTTATCAAATCTACTTGCATAAGAGAAAACTTTCAAAACTCGAGCATATTATTTATTTATTTATTTATTTTATTTTACATTTGTTGACCGGGATGGTCCGACTGGATACATGTCCATTTTCAGCGGAGGCCCGGGGAGAAAAGCTCCGCAGAGAAAGATGCAATACAATAAAATATAGGTAAAATAAGCTTACAAATTACTAAGTTGTTTAAGATACTAGTTACAAATTATTAAACATTCATAGTTAGGCTGCTATTAGCCTTAGTACAGAAAAATTGCAACTCTGAGTATGCAAATGCATCTCAAGACATTATAGTAACTATGTACAGAGTCAGAACATTACCTTACGGGAGTTCAGAGGGATGATAAAGAAGCTACTTGTTATTATAGAACAAGATAGGATTAATGTTCAGATAGTATAGGAATTTGAAGTAACCCAATTTTTCAATTAATGTAGGATGTGCTGTATTAACAGGAGCCTAGTCCGGTTTACACATGGACATAGCCAGTGTGTCTTAAGGAATTGGGTGAGATGTTTTTTAAATTGAGATAGTGAATTAGTGAGTCTTAGGTTATTAGGTAGAGAGTTCCAAGTCTTGCCTACAGAATTGGCATAGAGAGCATAGTGCCTTTTAGGTAAGGCTCAAATTCTAAACCTACCACCCTAGAACACATAAAAGGAAAAAAACTAAGGGTAATGCTGCTCAATGCCAGAAGTCTCAACCTCAAGATACACGCACTCGAGGCCCTTCTCAGTATGGAGAACATCGATGTCTGTGCTGTGACTGAAACCTGGTTCAAGGCTCCCGAGAGCACCCCGGCACTATCAGGTTTTACCTCATATCATGCGTTCCGGCCCCAAAATCCGGACAACACCAAGAAAGGAGGGGGAGTGTCTATATTCATCAAGGACACCCACACCTCAAGGTTGGTGGCAACGCACGATGCATCGGACACCATCCAGGTGCAACTAACCATAGGCAAGACTGCTCTGCAATTTGTAGTATGTTACAGGCCACCCTCTCAATCTCAGGAACCTCACATAGCTTTCCTGAAAACACTGGAGGGGATAAATGTATCTCCAAACACCATCATACTAGGTGACTTCAACTACCCGAATATAGACTGGGATCACTACTCAAGCCCCAACACTCTAGCCCAAAAGTTCCTAGAGTTCATAAACTCAAATGCCATGGAACAACTAGTCACCATCCCCACAAGAGGAGAAAACATACTAGATCTCATCATCACGAACATGGGGTCACAATTTTCAACACCGGAAGTATACCCCTCACTTGTGAGATCAGACCATAAACTAATCTCACTGGAAGTCCACATCCCGCCCCCACCTGAGATAAAAAAAACCACAGTGAAGAACGTCTCAAAAGCCGACTTCACACTTCTAAAGACTGGTGTGGTCTCTTTTAAGGCCCCCGAGCCTGCGGAAACCATTACTCAAGCCGCTGAATCACTTACAAATGCCTTCTACTAGCACCTACAGGACTGCATGGATCAGGCAATCCCAAACAAAACAAAGACTCTTTGTACCAAAGGCAAGCGTCCAGTCTGGTGGACCCCAGCCATAAACAAGCTCTACAACAAAAGGAGGAAGCTACTACAAGATAGAGCAAAATCCTTAAAAGGGAAAACACCTTTGATCATTATAAGTAAAAAACTAAAATCTCATAAAATCATCCAAGGCAAATTTTGAGAGAAAAGTCGCTAAGGACTCAAAAGACAATCATAAGGCCTTCTTTAGCTATGTTAGAAACCTGGGAGGAAACTCCCAGATATGCTCAGAATTAGTTCAAAATGATGTAAAAATTACTGAACCTACAGACATTGCCAACATACTGGCTGACAGGTTCAGTGCAAACTCCCCCCCCTCCCCCCAAAAGGTGAGATATCTATACCAGAGGATTGTAGCCCCCCAAACATCTCCAACGCTCAGGTGAGAACTGCTCTCTCCAAGGCAAAAAACACAGCATCCATGGGACCAGATGGTGTCCCCGGTTGTGTGCTCCACGAACTCAATGAGGAATTAAACCCACAGTTAGGGCAGCTGTTTAATCTTAGCCTCACCTCAGGATACGTGCCTAAGGAGTGGCGACGCAACTGTGGTCCCACTTCACAAAGGCGGTGCCTCCACCAACCCTGGAAATTACCGTCCCATCAGCTTGACAAGCCTGATCTGCAAAGCTATGGAGAGGATCATAATGGAACTCATAAATAAAGACATAGGGGACTTGCAGACTTTGGATCCGACCCAGTTTGGCTTTGTCAAAGGCAGATCATGCCTTTTAAACTTGGTTGACTTTTTCGAAACAGTCACTAAGGCCATTGATGAGGGAAAGGCAGTCCACACAGCCTACCTCGACCTGGCAAAGGCTTTCGACACAATACCCCACTCAGGTATCATTGAAAAACTCATCAGCTTAAATGTAAACCCATACGTCACAAGATGGGTTGCAAACTGGCTAAGTGACAGAACCCACAGGGTCAGAGTTGCTGGCGCCATGTCAGATTCAAAGCCTGTCACAAGTGGTGTCCCACAGGGCTCAGTCCTGGGCCCACTCCTGTTCGGCATCTACTTTTCAGAAGTACAAGCAAACACAGGAGGATTATGGCTGACAAAATTTGCAGATGACTGCAAACTGGGCGCCATAGTTGAGAACACCTCTGACACAGATATCCTTCAGAAGGGTCTTATAGAAACGGATAACTGGTGCCAGAGCCATGGCCTAAAGTTAAACGCCAAAAAATGCATAGTCATACCCTTCGAAAAACAAGGTTACCCCTAGCTACCATATAGGCGGCAACCCACTAAGCACAGAAGAGGTTATCAGGGATCTGGGGACCCAGATTGACAGTAACCTTTCATTTGACACTCACATTGCCAAAGTAGTTAGGAAGACCTTCTACATTGCCCACCTGATCATGAAGGGATTCACATCTAGATCAAGGGAAGTCATCGTCCCCCTCTACTCATCACTCCTCAGACCAATGATTGAGTACAATGCCCCATTCGGAATGTATCTGACACGACACCTGCAGCAACTGGAAAGGCCCCAAAAGTTCCTCACCAAAAGGATAAAGGGTCTCAAAAGTATGTCCTATGCTGCCCGACTGAAGGAACTCCAGCTCTATTCAGTCGCTTACCGTCTGCTCAGAGGTGACCTGTGCCTGACATACAAGGCCATGTCCAACCCAGAATTGATGAACATGCTTCACCTCAAAAAATCTAGATCCCTCAGAACGACAAGGGCGGGAGACTTAAACCTTGACACGGTTATTAATAGGACGTGCTGGAGGGACAGATTCATCACCCAGAGACTCCCTATGCTGTGGAACAAAATCCCGGTACATGTGAGGCAGAGCACCTCGCTGGCTTTGTTCAAGAGAAATCTTGACCAATGGATGGGAGATCGCAGATATACCCCAGGGATTATCTCAGTGTCACTGCTTGACAGAGGCACAGCAAAATAATGGGCATAGTATCCTCCAAACTAAAGGGGTGGCGAAAGCCACAAAACTCTGGGCTAGGCTTATAAATGCCCTTGGGCAGATAGCCTAGTATGAACCTATGCAAATAAAGCCAACTGTCTTACTCTCTTATTTTCTTTGCCAATAGCTGTAAATATAAAGCAAATAAAGGGGAAAGAGAACACCATCATTCCTGCCTCTGCTTCTTTATATATACTCTTAATTACCCCTATTATTGTATCAGGGAATGCAAATACTTCCATTGTTTTACTCATAAAATCCCAGCTTAATCGATTGCGTTCTTTCTCTGCATGAAGACACACCAACAATAATAATGGGAATTTCTCACATTATGCTTCCTCTGAATCACCACTGCTCTATTAATTTTGCCAAATGTTTACATCTCCTCTGTAAAACCACACAGATCCATATCTATCAATTTTGGCAACGCATTTACCATTCTCTTAGCTAGTATAAACATTTTATAGTCATGGTCCAAAATTAAAATGGATCTATATTTGAAGCTGGGTCTCATGCTTCTTTACCCACTTTGGGTAAAACACCCACCACAGCTTTCTTCCAATATGTTGCTGCTTCACCTCTTTTAAAAATGCTATTAAACAAAATCTTCCACATCTTTATCGCTTTCTTTCCTCCTAACTACCAAACTTCCACAGAAATATCATCTGTTCCCAGAAATATTCATATACACTGATCATACATCATTGTTTTTATTTCTTTTTCTCCTATGTCAGCTGTTAGTTATCTTCCTCTAACCTTGGATATTGCATAAATATTTCTACTTGTTCTTTTTTCTTGGTTTCCGCATTCCTCTGCTTTATACAAATTTTCATAAAATTTATGAACTCTCTCTAATACGGCTATATGATCTCTGGTTATTTATCTTATTATAGGCTGCCTAAGTTTGGCAACAATCTTTTCTATGTTCTGCTAAGTTACTGTAATAAATGTTTTGGTGCTCTGCTGTTATCAAATCTACTTGCATAAGAGAAAACTTTCAAAACTCGAGCATATTATCCAAATACTCCCTTGTTTTCCCTTTAGCACTTTACAGTTGCTCCTCTCTTGTTCTGGGAGATTTCCCCTTATTCTGCAATATTTTAACCTATGTCAGCCCCTCTAAATAGTTCCTATTACTTTTTAACCATATATCTTTTTCTTTTATTTCTACTCTACTTTTAAATTCCATTTCATTTGATTCCACTCAGCAGTTATCCCTTCTAAGAAATGTCTATCTTCCCTGATAACTCTTGAAAAATTTCCACTATCCATTCCTTAAAATCCTCTTTTTAACAGGTATGTAGGAGAGAGCCAGTGTCTCATTTTTACTTCATTACCCTGTATTTTAATCTTAGTTTTTATCAGTGAATGATATGAAATATATATTGGATGAGTGTCTAAGGTTTCAATTAAATGCACATGCTTTTGTGAAATATAACTTCTCTCCAGTCTACTCCAGTTATTGTACCCTGGGGAATAATAAGTAAATTCTGACTGACTTCCTACTACTGAATTCACATCTTCCATACCAATTATTTTCATTTTTTTCCTGAAATCTACCCACTTTTCTTACTTTTTCCCTACAAGGTTCCCTTGATACAATCTTACTATTGCAAATCAAATTCCAGTCCCACCTATAAATAAAATGCTCAGCTGAAAGTACACTATTTCTCTCAAAATGTTCTTACAGCAGTTTTTGGTGGAACACAAATACATTCCAGCAATAATAGAAAAATAGCTTTATCTCTTTCAAATGACTCGCTATTTTTCCAACTGTATGCGATACTTTTTTTTTTTTTTTTTTGGGGAAAAAAAAACTGCCTTGCAAGATAATGTTCCCAGTCCCCACCTTCACAGGACCCCCCACCCAGTGGTTCTACTAGCTGCATCCAATGAATTCATGCTTTCTGCAGAGGTATGAGCCAGGCTTCCCTAGGCTAAGGAAGAGCTCTATAACCCACTTGTTCCTCCCAGGAAATACTATGTGGTCATCCATTTCTTTAGTGTCATGTGGTAGGGACTGGACTAGTTCTGAATTCACTGGAGTAGGCTAGCCTTTCCTCTCCCCAAGGGCTCACTATTGCTGTCTAATTGGGGAAAGCAAGTGCATATGTGCCTAGACACAACTTCTGTTTCGCCGGACTTAGCAGGGAGATCCCTGCCTGAAGCGCTACAAGCCAACATAATCCTGCGTTCAGGTGATACACCCACCCATCACCAGCTTATCACCAATCCTGCAGCCGAAGAAGCCTATCTCCCATAGCCAGCCTAAGGCACAGGCCATACAGGCGGCCGCCTAGGGTGCCACTCTAGCAGGGGTGCTTTTCCAGTAATCTGGATGGTGTAGGTATGCCAGGATGGGGGCACCAAGTGGTGTGGATGGGCACTGTGGAGCCCTTTTGCCTAAGGCACCAGTTGACCAAAGGCCAGTCTTGCTATCTCCCACCACCCAGGACGAACAAGCTGGTTCTGGCCACTCACCCTCCTCTGCCCAGTCCCTCAGACACCTGTGCCCTTAAATGAACATGGGCCAACTGGGCTGTGTTCAGGACTTCATCTCTCTATGCCATGGATCTAAAAAGTCTTGCCTCAAATTGATGATTCCCTTAATATAGCCAAGCCTTTCCTGTTCTTTTATCCTGAAGGATGTACATATCACATTTCAGTAACCTTTTAACATACTGCCTCTAGAACAGCTACTGCACCACCTTGAAAGCCCTGAGGGAAAATATTAATCTTTTTTTTTATATCCTTGCAGATTTAGGGCTTTCAAACACTGTGTAGAGTGCTCAGAAGAAAGTCTTATCAACTGTCTGTACAAGCAAAAGATGTGTTTATGTACACAGAGGTTAGTAATGTGCAGGGATGCATCTGATAAGAGCAGCAGCTTGTACCGCTGGTGGAACCAGACTAACAATGATAAAATCAGTATTAAACTACAGCTGGATGCTGCACTACACCATTACATCCTGTACTACAAATATTTTTGTTGTTCTCTGGAATGGAATAAGTACACATATACATACATATACTTTATTAGACTTACCTCTGTAAATCACATGCAAGCAAATAGGTGTGCATAACAAACAATTACAGAAGGATTAATGAATGGAATGCTATTGGGCAATCACTCTTCTTACCCAGCTGTCTCTTGGCTTCAGCCCAAGTTGGTTCATTTCCTCGCAGGATCATAACAGCCTGCATAACTGTTTCAACGAGCACAGGAGGGCGGCCATAGGATTTAATTTCTGTCATATCCTTCTTGTTTAAAGACTCTAAAGCCTAAATGGAATACAAAAATTTTAAAGAATGCTTACAGAAAAACATCTGCCTTTTGCATGCATGTACATTTGTAGTTGTGCACAGCAGATGGATTTAAATCTAATATTAGTCATGGCAAAAACCTAGACCAAAGGTTTTCAGAATAATATAAGAGATGAGTAAAATCATACACAAACAAAGCAAGCAATTATTCAGTTTAGGCTCTTAAATAAGGATTTCTAATTTGGCTAAGAACAGTTTCATGGAAAACTGCGGGACAAAGTGTTGCAGATGTGCTGAATTGGTGACGGTAAAATTAGCAAAAGTGTGTTGCCCAAACTGCTAACTCCCACAGATGGCACAAGGGTACTAGCTATTTTGCTAAGCAAAGTTTAAACTAGTTAGTGTGACTAGCCCTTTTTTGTACATTCTCTCTTTCTCTGCTCATCTAGCCATCACATCCAGTTGCTCAGCTGGCCCGCTTGCCCCCCACAGGTAACAGCCCAACAGTCCATTCATTCCCTGGAAAAAAAAAAGGACCAGATGTACCAACATCAGTGCCATCGTCCATGAGGGGGAGAAATGCTATTTTTATTCTATTAATGGCCCTAATACACTCACCTTGGTGCCTTTCTTCAGGCGCCATTAGTGTTACCACTCAAGATTGCATGCATGTCACCAAACATAACAGTGCTCGACTTAAGCTGTGCCTTATTTTGCAGAAGTCAGGGCACAGAGTATCAGCAATTCATATGCATTCTTGCAGGTGTCACTAATGCATGGAGTTAAAACTGCCCTCCCCTTCTCTCCCCAAGTATGATCTAGCTAGCATCAGCCACTCACTCCCATCATCTTTGCTCCAGATCTACCAGCATCCAATCCATTACCCAGACATGGCTGCTGTGGGTTGTAGAGGCTTTATCCCTCTATGTCAGACAGTGGATGGTATGACTAACTATTTCATACTAGAAAGTGTAATGGAACATGCAGGCTTGTTACTATTAAGAAGTTTGTTCACAACTATGCTGTGAGAGGCACTGAAATGACAAGTGACACAAGTGACAGAGTGTGACTTAGGGAGTGAGACTAAGTGACGCCGGCCAGCTGTCCTGACTGAAAAGGATAATGCGAGTATCACTGATTTCTAGCTGCAGCTGGATGTAAGTGCTTTAGTCAACACAAGATGATGAGTGTCTTGAATCCAAGCATGATATCCAAGAAACATGCTTGAGGATTTCTGTGCAACATTTTTATCAGGGTCTTTTTTTACCTCTGTCTACCACAACTTTGAAGCAAGATCATCTTTTGTTGCTTTAGTCTATACTCGCCTTCCCTTCTTTTTGTTGTTGTTTGTATATATTGCACTTACTGAACCTTCTTTCTTACACCTATGACTGTTTTCCTAATCCACAGGCAGTTTTTAAAACAATGCACATTTTACTTGAAAAAATATAACATATAACAGCAGTGGTACAGTATGCACCTACTTAGCCACATTTTAAGGAAATGAGGTATTTTTTACTAGACTCCACAGTTAAATGACCAATTTCCTCAATCTATAGCATTCTATGGCTAACCATTAGTCTGTGTTTAAAATGATACAAGTGATCCACTAAGCTATTGTCATCCCTCAGTTTTACACTGTTCCATCTTTCTCACTAACTGAGCTACATAAAGTACAGACTATTTTTGTGTAATATCAGATCTTTGCTGCAGAGATTTAGTGTGTACATAATAGGGATTATTCAGAAACATATCACAATGCACAATCATGTTATAAACAAGATTGCTCAGTATATTATGCAACAGAGATTCAAATACTGCTACAGGTCTGTGGTGGTGTGAAGGCTCTGGCAAACTGCAACAGCAGTCTTCCTGGATCCTCCTACATGCAAAATGCTGCAGTCCAAAGGTGTCCTGCAGCTGTACAGCATTTTATTTATTTATTTTTATTTTACATTTGTTGACTGGGAGTGTCCAGCTGAGCTATTGTCCTTTTCCAGTGGAGGCCCAGGGAGAAAAGCTCCAAAGATATACAATGCAATAAAAATGGCAACACAGATACATTTCAATAAAAACAGCAACAGAGAATTTTGGTAGTTAAAATACATAAGCTACATATACATACATGTATATTATTGACAGATAAAACAGTACTACAAACAAAAAGGAAAATGTTAAAAAAGTAGAATAAGTTGTATGTTTTGGTTTAAAAACAGAGTTGAGTAAATATAAGGTTTTGTATGCAGAGTAGCAGAAACTTAAAAGGTTACATAAGAATTTCAGGGAGCAGAATATAGAAGAAGCTTTGGAGGTTGCATAGGAAGCATAGAATGAAGTAGCTAATGCTAAGTTTTAGTAAGTTAGTTTGACTGTACTATAAAAGGTAGGTAATAATCAGGGAGGGTGAGTACAATGGCAGGTCCAGTGTTTTTTTAAAGTGGTCTTTGGTTGCTAGCTTAAATTGTTTGGGGTGATTCAGAGATTTTATTTCTAGTGGGAGCTTGTTCCATGCAATAGAGGGATGGTAGCTATATAAGTTGCACCCTGTGTTGGATTTGGGGTTATGGATTTTTAGTCGGTCTTGGGTTGAGCTTCGGAGAAGTCTGGCAGGGGAGTAGTGAGAGATGACAGAAGATAGACTTGGGCAGAAATCAGACTGATAATAGGATGGAGTGTATGATTTGGAGTTGAGATTGTAGGAACAGGTGAGGTAGTTCGGGCCAGTTCAGGTATTTTAGGGAGAGACAGTGATGAGATTTATATGTTTGTTGAGCTGGAAATCCAGCTATTTTGTAGTAGGTTGATTTTAATTTGGTAAGGAGGGAGGAGTTCAGATTTGTGAGTATTTGGGAACAATAGGTTAAGCATGGTAGAAGGTAGGCATGGGTAAGATAAATCTTAGCTTCAGTAGTTAGGAATGTGTTGTCCTGTACAGTAGTCCTAGCTTTTGATGTTTTTTTTGATACAACTGTTAAAGTGAATATCGAATTTTAGTTGGTCATCAATGGTAATGCCAAGGGAGTTTTGTGCTAGTTTCAACTTCTATAGGAGTATTGTTTAGGGACCTTATGGAGAAGGAAAGTTTAATGTGATTTGCAGATTTAGGTAGAAAGAGTAGGAATTTTGTTTTCTTAGGGCTGAGGATGAGCTGATTATTAGTGAGCCATGGCTCTAATGAGCTTGAAAGATGTCTGGGTATTCGGTAGGAGTTCTAATGTGGGATTAGCAATAGTTACGACTGTAGAGTCATCTGCGTATTGGACAGTGTTAGATTGAAGACAAGAGGAGTGGAGTGAGTTGGTGATGATATTAAAGAGTAGAGGTCCTAGATTGGAACCTTGGGGAACACCAGTTCTTACTGAGAGAGGAGTAGATAGTGCTGAGTCTCATTGTACTGACTGCAGCCTATCAGACAGATAGCTAGAGAACCATGCAACTGTATCAGGGAAGAAGTTTAGGTCTACAAATTTACTAAGTAGCAGAGCGCGTGAGACAGTGTCAAAAGCCTTAGAAAGGTCAAGGAATAGACAGGATATGAATTTGTGATCATCTTTAGCCAGGGCTAAGGTGTTGAGAAATGATTGCAGAGCTATGGCTGTACTATGCTTGGGATGGAAGCCATGCTGTGTTGGAGTGAGAAGTTTTTCTTGTAAGAGATAATGCATAACCTATTTGTGTATACATATCTCAAGGATTTTGGAGAGAGGGAAGAGTATAGCGATAGGTCTGAAATCAGATATTTATGTGGAGTTTCTTCCTTTATGAATAGGAAGAGTATAAAACTGTTTCCAGATAGAAGGAACTTTAGAATCAGAGATGGAGAGATTGATTAGTATAGATACAGGAATAGCAAGGGAGTGTCTAGCAATCTGGAGAAAGTAAGAAGGAATATTGTCTGCTGATACAGAGCATGGTTTGAGCTTTGAGAGTAGAGTTCTGATATAGTCAGTGGAGACAGGTTTGAGAGAGAAGGTGTTTACTGAGATAGTGGTTGAGGGGTGTATAGGGAGCTTTGAAGTGTTGTTAGAGAGGTTGGGGTTAAATAGTTTGGAAATGGATTCGATAAAGTAGGTGTTGAAGGTATTGGCAGTTTCGTCAGGTGACTTGTCAGGACATGGGTTTGATGAAGTTGGGTTACCTTTCTGTAGTATTTGGTTTACAGCATTCCAGAATGTTTTTGGATCAGATTTTAATGTTTTGGGGGGATTATAATAAAAGTCTCTTTTGTCTTTGTTGATAATTTTTTTTGTCTGATTTCTAAGTTCTTTATACTTTAGGAGGTCAGCTGGAAGTTATGCTTGTACCCATGTTTTCCATGCCCTATCTCTGGATTTCATAATGGTATGGGTGGTTTTAGTTAGCCAGAGTGAAATGTTTGCCTTTAATCAAACTTTTCTCAGTGGGGCTGGAGAATTTAAAATATTTAGGAAAGTTGAGTTGAAGGAATTTACTGCTTCACTGAGTGGGTGCTGAGTAAGGAAATTCCAGTTAGTTCTAGACAGGAGGGTTTTAAAAGTGACTGGGTTAAAGGTTGAAAGTTTGCTGCAGGTGATAAGCCGCTGTTGTTTGGGGAGGTGGGTGATGTATAGTAGCACTTTTATAAATGAGTGGTCGCTCAGGGCATAAGGTAGTGTGTTTCAGGGTTATGGTATTTGCTGGGGTTAGAAACAAGTATCCAATCTAACAAGGAGCTTGAAGAATGAGAGTTATTTGCATGGGTAGGTTTGGAGATTAGTTGTGTAAATCCATGGAGATTTACGTGTTGTGGAGGGTTTGGATTATTAAGGTTATGCCAATTAATGTTTACGTCCCCAAGAAGGATAGTTTCATTAGGGAAATTTAGGGAGAAATATTACAGCATATTTTCCATTAAGGGGATGTTGTCCCCTGGTAGAATGTATATGACTATACTGTGATGGTAGTAAAGGCATTGGGTTTGAGGTTTGCAATCAGTATTTCAGCAGGTGTAAAGGAGGGAATTGGTTCTTTAGGAAGGGAGAGAGTGAGATAGAGTAAACTATAGCAACACCTCCACCTTTTTCCTTTAAGTGATCTTGGTGAAGTATATTATAACCTGGAGGAAGAATGTCTTTATCTTGGTTTTGAGGTTTAAGCCAAGTTTCTGTGACAGAGCTAATGTCTGGGGTATGAAGAGATACCCAATTATGAAACTGGCTTAGTTTGTTGAGCATACTTTGAGTATTGATAGAATAGAAGGAGATTTTCTTTTTGCTATGGATGGTTGATTAGAATTGGGGTGATATTGTGCGGGGTGTTAGGAATATTGGTAGGACCAGTGTTTGGGTGTATATCACCTGACAAGAGCAGAGTCCTTGGGAAATCATAAGCTTTCATTTTTTGTAAGTAGTTGTGAAAGTATTTTGTTTTACACTTAGATGTACTATGGTTGAAAGGAGGAGTTTTTATTTTACGGAGCAGTATATTAATTGGGAGGGTAGATGCAGAGATGAGTATGGGTTGCTGACGGTAAGAAAAATAGCTTTGGTGAGGGTAGGTGGGGGCTTTATGTATAGGGGTTAAGAGTGTGTGTGGTGATGTTATGCTGTGTAGGAGGAGCAGTGCAGCTAGGAGTATGACAGGAATGATGAAGTCTGGCATGTTTGAAGAGGAGGAGAGGGCTTTAATAGGATGAATTGGTTGAGAGTTTAGGGAGACAGTTTGTAGTGGGTGTTAGCTTATGTAACAGGAAGGGGAGGAGTTTGATGGTTGGGAGGGACCTATGGTTAGGTATAAAGGAAATGATATGGGGGTGGGTGGGAAGGGAGTGAATGGAGTGGGGCTACACCTTGGACAATGTACAAAAAAAAAAACAATCAGCCAGTACAATCCAGTGTCTGGGGAAGATTAACAGCCAGATTTAAGGGCAATTAGACAAGCTAGATTCTAAAGAAAAAAAGGTCTTTTCTTTTCTGTTTTTGTTTTTCTTTAAAAAAAAGGGCGCTGCAGTTTATGACTGAAATAGTTCATCAGAAAGATTCAAATACAAACTTTATTGCACTGACACTGGAGCCAAGCAAAAGGAATGTACACCATTTTTTAAGGTGCACATCCAAATGCTGTCTAGAGCAGACGTAGGGCTGCTATCACCATAGCACATATGTGCTGTGAAGCTGTGTGTGCATCTGTCTCTGTGAGTGAGGGCGCGTGCTTGTGTGTGTGTGTGTGTGTGTGTGTGTGTGTGTGTGTGTGTGTGTGTGTGTGTGTGAGAGAGAGAGAGAGAGGGCATGTATGCATTTGTGTGTGTGTGTGTGTGTGTTATGGGTATGTAGAGATATGAGTGAGACTGCCTTGGTGTGTGCATGTTTTGTGCATGCATGTGTAAACAAGTATCTGTTTGATCTGTAAGACAAAGCCCTCTGCAATGAGTTAACTCTTGGGATTTCCTCTTTTGCAAACCTCAGCTTGGATATTTTTTTTTCTCATGCTGGGTTATGCACAGTTCTTGCTGGTATATGAATTGACATCACACACCCAGTTAAAAGTGTGTGCTCAACTCTTGTGTCACTCTACAAGCTCTGTATCAAACTCCTTCACTAGATGAGTACCAGCTGCAAGACAAGTAAATACATACATAAATAAAAATAAAAATAAAAACAACACACAAGGCTTTATAAACAAACGTAATGCACTTTCCATAGTGACAAATGCTTAATGACCCTCTTTGTCCATCTTGACTGTTGGGTTATCCTCCCTAGTGGTGGATCTAATCTGGCAACTTTTTCGAGACAGAACCTTCTTCAGAGCATATTCTCCTTCCCATTACCATGATGCAGTGCATCCCTACCATACCAAAGACAGAGTCTGCCCCATCAGATACCAATGGTCTGAGGAGGCCTGGGAAAGATTTTGGGTTTAGGTTTATACAGGAAGGAGGGTGACAGCTTGGTTGAGGGATGGTGGGGGGTTGTGGAGTAGGATGGAGAGGGATGGTAAGACTTTTATCATTATGGTATGTACATAACTTGGCATCCTATATTATCCTATCCAGCTATCTCGCAACTGTTGCAACAGAATCCCAACCTACTTACTTCCTGGATGGCATCATTACACGATACCCCTGATGATGGCAGAAGCAAAGAAAGCTCTGGATCTCAATATAAACAAGCTTAAAGTTTGATAAAGGTGTGCACTGTTGACTAATATGCTGCAACACAGATGTCATCTACAGAAGAATTCTTGAAGTAGGCCATGAAAATAGACATGAATGAAATAAAATGCACTTTGGGTCTCGAGTCTAGTGGTTTATTATGCACAATGCAGATAAAGGCAATGCTGTCTGAAAGCCATCTAGATAGTGTCACTCTGCAGACTTAACTTCCTTGTCATGCTGGCTGAAATCCCTGTCAGTTTACTCTGTATCTTATAGGCTACTGAGAGGTGAGTTGTGCCTGGCCTATAGGGCAATCTCCAACCCTGCCCTAATGGAAATGCTGCACATCCGCAAGTCAAATGGCACAAGAGTCACTCGCTCTAGGGATCTCAACCTAGCCTGTTACATTAATAGAACATGCTGGAGATACAGATACATCTCACACATACTGCTGCTTCTGTGGAACAAACTTCTTGTTCATGTAAAACAGAGCTCCTCACTGACCCTATTCAGATGCAACCTAGGTAACTGGATGGAAGACTACAAATTCACCCCTGGTTGGCACCCATGTCCATCATGAACAGGGGTAGCCTGTGTTGATCACAGACTCGCTCTGTTCATAAATTTGTTCTGTGAACTACCCTAAAATAACAAATGAGGATACTTGTGATTACCATGGCTAGGCTTGCAAAGGTTGTAGAGCTGCTAGTCTAGTAACCTCCTATGAACCTATGCTGGAGAAAAAGGGCACATAGTTGGTTATAATTTTGAAATGCTTTTGTCCTGAGTAGGTACAGCCATCCAAAGCATGTAACATATATTCTCCTTTGTTAGAATGATTTGTGAAGAATGCAGATAGATGTTTGGTTTAATGCTGTCTCTGAGGTTACTTTAGAAATAATGGCAGGGTTAAAGTCTAACAGAGACTCTGTCTTTATGGAAAACCAGATATGGTGTCATGGTAGATACGGCTATATAAGAACTATAAATAGCTTTTATTAGTCAAAGGAGGAGTTACTTATCTTTCTTCTCACAGAATAGAGAGAGCTGTAGGATTGTTTCTGGTGTGGATGGCAGCAAATGAGATCTAATGGACAGGAGGGAAGTAATGAATCATGGGAGAGGGAAGGAGCATTATTGCTGGAAAAACTTCAGTGCGATAAAAGTTGCTAGCACAGATCCTCCTCAAGCGTTAATAAAAAAAACAGTCAAGATGGATGGAACAGACCATATAGAATATATTGCTACTTGCCTGATAAGAACTCTGTCAACCACCATTAGATGTAGGGCCATTAAAACAGATGGGGAACAGTGGGAGAGTGAAAAGTACTCTGCAGAAAGCGCTCTGACAGATTACGCAATGCTGTGAGTATGACATCTGACCATAGGAGTCCACTGCAGAGAGTTAAGTGTTAGGAAGAATCCAAAGCAATGGAGAACAGAGTTATAAAGAAGGTCAGATGGAGGGAGCTAATACGGCTGAATCCTATAGTGGTGAATTGTTAAAGGAAGCCCAGGTCCTGAAGGCATAGTCCAAGCAATAATGCTTAGTAAAGGTACGAATCAATAACCAAGTGGCTGCGGCACAAATGTCTGCAATGGAAACATTCCATCAGAAGCTAACACTTCTCTGCTGCAATGACATCTAGCAGCCCCATTTTCCAGTGAGTGACTTGCCACATAGGTGCACAGCACAATGCAGTACGCAATCCACTTAGAAAGGGTTTGCTTGGTCATGTTCCCTGAAACAAAAAAGATGAAATGAAAAGCTATGCAGCTACTATAATGACAGCTCTGCACTGGCAGTTTCAACTCCATCAACAGGCAGAACTACGATTGGCAGGTACTTAGCTTGGGCAATAAAACTTTCCCAAGCTACAGAAGCCGTATCCCATTACTCATAATCCAAAATGCCTAAGGACCCATTCTGAAGGTCTAGGATGTGTCAGATGGGTGAGGAAGCAGCCAAGTATAAAGAAAGGTTGGCACCAAGAAGGCAGTACGTAATGGATCTCTAAACAGGGAGCAAATGAGTGAGATCAGTGACGGAGGTGAAACTGCCAACACAGCTCTATTGTTATGGTAAGTATTAAGATTGAGAATCTCATGGTAGGAGTTTCAGCTCTGTGTCTTGTAGTACAGAATCCCAAGCAAAACTGCCAGTTGACAGCAGCTCTAAAGGCCACCCTGGGCCTGAAGGCAATACTCAGTGCCTAGCAAAGCTACCCAATGATGACCATGGAGCAACTGTGCAAATGTCATCTGCCAATCCATTTCTGAAAAATACTTCAGAAGTAGTCATACAGGAAGTGGTTAAGTGCAGTTGTAGCTTGAGGCAGAGATCTGCTAGACTTGTGGTACAAAGAAGAGGTAAATTGAGAAAGCCAGGAAAAGGTGCAACTTTGGAAGCCTTCTAGTCTAATATTTTGGAAGTAAGGGACACAAACAGCTGAAGATCTTTCCTTCTCTGTTTAGCTCTACCCAAATAAAACCTGTTTTTCATTGAAAGCCATATAGTGCAGCAGGTAGTCATCCCATTAGAGTAAGTGAGGAAGAAAACTGGAACCCTCCACACCAGTTAATATTACAATGCATTGCTTTTTTTTGTCATGAAAAAATGGTTGGCTCATAAGTTAACTCTGTCCTTATGAAATGTGAAATACAGTGGATAAGTGCACAAGGCTTGCAACTCTCAAATCCTTCCTGTCAAAGTAATAGCCAATAAGAAAAATAGTTTTCCAAGTAAGGAATTTAAGTCAAAAGAAGAAACTGGTACAGATGGAGTCGAGGTCAGCTTTTAAATAACAAAGCAGAGATCCCATGACTTTGCAAGATGGCTGCACACTGATCAACAGCTTAACCTCAGCTCTTCCAGTGTGATAAAACAATCTGAAAGACAGGGCCCATGAACTTTGTCACTTTTAGTAAATTAATTTACTGGCTATTAAATACACTCCGTGGGTACCAGCAAAGAAAAACTGAGACAGCCTGAAAGAAAATCATCTAAAAAGGAGAAGAGAAAACACTGGCTGGGAAGAATCTTGCAGTTGTTCAGCAAAAAGCAATTGAAGTTCCAGCTTTGGTACAAGAAATGGCTTCCAGTAACCTTAGAAGAAAAAAATAAGTCAAATGTGCTGAGAGATAATTCAAATAAATGAAACACTGAATAATTATACCAAATGAAATAGCAAAATGCTGGAAAAAAATGGAAGAAGCTTTAAGAGAAATTCAGACAAGCTGATAAAACTGCAAAAATCAAAGACTGAAACGAAGAAAAGGCTGGTTGAATATGAGAGTGTTCAAGAAGAGATGCTTCAAAAAATTGTAGAATTAGGGGACAGGGCACATAGGGTAATGCGAGATCTTCTGCTGTAAAAGAGAAACTAGAAGGAATAGACTGAAGGCACAAATAAGTAACTGGCCTGGTATTTCACAACAGGAACTGTTAATCAAAAGGGCACAACATGTGTATGCTCCAAATCTGGCCATGGGAAAGTGGCCAAGACCTGTAATAGTAAAGATGCACACCTACCAGCAGAAAGAGTTGATCCTGACAAAACTGGGGAAAAAAGGGCAAAGTATTAAAAGCTGCAGCGAGTAGAGTGTTTGTAGAATATGGTTATTCACTGTACACAAGGTAGAAGAGAAACAAATGTATTCCAGCAATCTGAGAATGGTGAGAGATTAAAGCTGCTGTATCCAGCTGTCTTCAGAATATGTTTTTTCTGGAGGATCGAGGTCATTTTTGATGCAGAACAGGCTAATACAGAAATACAAAAGTTTGTCCAACAAAAAGTGAGCCATCAAACAGAAGGAGACTCTGCTTCTCATTCTTTTGATAATAAAGCACACTGAGACACTTTGCCAGTGAAACCTTTTCCACTGTTTGAAAAGAAAATGCTCGAGAAACAGAGAATAGCAAAGGATTTGACTATAAGAATCAGGAGTATGTTGGAAGTGACCAAGAATCTGTAGTTGGGAGATGGAGATAAACAGAAAGAAAACCAGCAACATGGAAATTAGTGAATAAATATAAGACTGCAAAGCAACAGTCACATTTGTTAAATACAGCTGTATAAGAATAAGTGGAAAGAGTGGACATTTGCTGATTTTGTTAAACTTGTGGGGAAATGAAATGCATTTGCCTCATTTCAAGTCATTAATGTTTGGAAGGACACTGAGGGGAGGAAAGGAAGAAGGAATAAGGTAAATTTAAGTAAAACAACTACTATTCTTAAAAGTGCTTTTAAAAACAAATTCATGATACAAATTGCATGTTTTACAGTAAACAATTGTTAGCTGTTCTTGTATGTGATAAAGATACTAAAAACAGATGCTGTTTTTCTTTCTTTCTTCTCTTTAGTATTAAGATATGTAGGCATTACAATGCAAAAAAAGAAAAAAGGCTAGACAAAAGCATCTCTAAGTTAACAGGCTGTAATCCTGGACTGTCAAGGTATGGAATGGGGAGAAAATATATACACATCATAGTATGTGTACAGCTGATAGTTTTTCTTATACTTTTGCATAGGTGAATGTCTGAATTAAGACCACTGGCTTAATCTTATAAAAAATTTTAAATGGAAGCAAGTAAATAAGAGAACAAAGAATACAATAAAAACTTTTCCTTCAGCAATAAATGTTTCAGCTTGTCTTTAGAAGTCTGCAGGCTGAGGACTACATTTTTTCTTGTTTCCATGGAGATAAAAGCTGATAATAGGGAAACAAAAAGCTAGAACCCTGGTTCTTCAAGGTTAAAAGTTAATGTTTTCTGAAACTATACTAATTATTTTTCACATCTGGGAGAGGAATAAAGAAACAAAAAAGAACAGACACCAATTAATGTAAGTAGAAGCACCTGCAATGACATGTCTTAGAATGGAAAAACTCAATTTTAGTTTACTTAAGCCAGGTGTTTGCAGTCTGTCTACTTGGAACAACTATTTACTGTTTCCATTAGAAGGGTTAAACTTCATTATTTGAATATGTACACAGTTTTGTGTGTTTGTATTAAGTTAACAGGTTATGGTGCGTTTTTGTATGAGTTTTTTTTAGGATTTTCATTAAAACAACAACAAAAAAAAAAAACTTGTAAAATGTGACATAGGTTCCAGTGTTGATAAGAAAAAACATATAAAGTATTAACATGCCAAACATTAATGCATTAATTTATCAAAAAAGCTAGAAAGAAACATTTAAAAAAAGTTGTAATGTATAATAGGTGGGGATAACTTATCACAATAGTAACACGTTCCATATTATCTTCGAATGTGAATGATCTTATGGGTATAGACGAAAAGGAAAGAATAATTATTTTAAGAAATGCTGTGTGCAAACAGCAGTGCTGCAGGAGATGCATTTGGAAAGAAATCATCTTCTTCTTTTGGCTGTTCCCGTTAGGGGTCGCCACAGCAGATCACCTGTTTCCATTTCTTCCTGTCCTCTGCATCTTGCTCTGTCACACCAACCACCTGCATGTCCTCTCTCACCACATCCATAAACCTTATCTTAGGCCTTCCTCTTTTCCTGTTACCTGGTAGCTTCATCCTTAGCATCTTTTTCCCAATATACTCAGCATCCCTCCTCAGCACATGTCCAAACCAACGTAATAGTGCCTCTCTGGCTTTGTCTTCAAACCTTCCAACCTGGGTTGACCCTCTAATATACTTATTCCTAATCCTGTCCACCCTCGTCACACCCAGTGCAAATCTTAACATCTTTAATTCTGCCACATCCAGCTCAAACTCCTGCCTTTTTGTCAATGCCACTGTCTCCAACCCATATAACATAGCTGGTCTCACTACCCTCTTGTAGACTGTGTAGTACAAACTGGAAGTCACCACCACGTAAACCTTCCCTTTCACTCTTACAGATACTCGTCTGTCACAAATCACTCCTGACACTCTTCTCCACCCACTCCATCTTGCCTGAACTCTCTTCTTCACCTCTCTTCCACACTCAACGTTACTCTGAACTATTGACCCCAAGTATTTAAACTCATCCAACTTCGCCACCTCTACTCCTTGCATCCTCACCATTCCTCTATCCTCCCTCTCATTCACACACATATATTCTGTCTTAGTCCTGCTGACCTTCATTCCTCTTCTCTCTAGAGCATATCTCCATCTCTCCAGGGTCTCCGCCACCTGTTCCCTACTCTCACTACAGATCACAATGTCATCTGCAAACATCATAGTCCACGGGGACTCCTGTCTGATCTCGTCTGTCAACCTATCCATCACCATTGCAAATAAGAAAGGGTTCAGAGCTGATCCTTGATGTAACCCCACCTCCACCTTAAACGCATCCGTCACTCCCACCGCAGACCTCACCGCTGTCACACTACCCTCGTACATATCCTGTACCACTCTTACATATTGACACTCTTCTCCACCCACTCCATCCTGCCTGTACTCTCTTCTTCACCTCTCTTCCACACTCACCGTTACTCTGAACTATTGACCCCAAGTATTTAAACTCATTCACCTTCGCCACCTCTACTCCTTGCATCCTCACCATTCCTCTATCCTCCCTCTCATTCACACACATATATTCTGTCTTAGTCCTGCTGACCTTCATTCCTCTTCTCTCTAGAGCATATCTCCATCTCTCCAGGGTCTCCTCAACCTGTTCCCTACTCTCACTACAGATCACAATGTCATCTGCAAACATCATAGTCCATGGGGACTCCTGTCTGATCTCGTCTGTCAACCTATCCATCACCATTGCAAATAAGAAAGGGCTCAGAGCTGGTCCTTGATGTAACCCCACCTCCACCTTAAATGCATCCGTCACTCCCACCGCAGACCTCACCGCTGTCACACTACCCTCGTACATATCCTGTACCACTCTTACATACTTTTCTGACACTCCTGACTTCCTCATACAATACCACAACTCCTCTCTAGGCACCCTGTCATATGCTCTCTCTAAGTCTACAAAAACACAATGCAACTCCTTCCTACATTCTCTGTACTTCTCCATCAACACTCTCAGAGCAAAGATCACATCTGTAGTGCTCTTTCCTGGCATGAAACCATACTGCTGATCACTAATCATCACGTCCCTTCTTAACCTTGCTTCCACTACTCTTTCCCATAACTTCATGCTGTGACTGATCAATTTTATCCCTCTGTAGTTACTACAGCTCTGCACATCACCCTTATTCTTAAAAATCGGTACCAAAACACTTTTTCTCCATTCCTCAGGCATCCTCTCACTTTCCAAGATTTCATTAAACAATCTGGTTAAAAACTCCACTGCCATTTCACCTAAACACCTCCATGCTTCCACAGGTATGTCATCTGGGCCAACAACCTTTCCATTCTTCATTCTCTTCATAGCTATCCTTACTTCCTCCTTGCTAATCCATTGTACTTCATGATTCACTATCCCTACATCATCCAACCTTCTCTCCCTCTCATTCTCTTCATTCATCAACCCCTCAAAGTACTCTTTTCATCTCCTCAACACACTGTCCTCGCTTGTATGTTTGCCATTATCCTTTATCACCTTTACCTGCTGCACATCTTTCCTAGCTCGGTCCCTCTGTCTAGCCAATCGGTACAGGTCCTTTTCTCCCTCCTTAGTGTCCAACCTTTCATACAACTCTTCATATGCCTTATCCTTAGCCTTCGCCACCTCTCTCTTTGCCATGCACCTCATCTCCTTATACTCCTGTCTACTTTCTTCATCTCTCTGACAATCCCATTTCTTCTTTGCCAACCTTTTTCTCTGTATACTCTCCTGTACTTCCTCATTCCACCACCATGTCTCCTTGCCGTCCTTCCTCTGTCCAGATGTGACACCAAGCACCTTTCTAGCCGTCTCCCTTACTAGCTCTGCTGTAGTTACCCAGCTATTTGGTAACTCTTCAATGCCACCCATTGCCTGCCTTAACTTATCCATGAACTCCACCTCACAATTACCCTTTTTCAATTTCCACCAACTCCACCTCACAATTACCCTTTTTCAATTTCCACCACTTGATCCTTGGTGCTGCCTAACAACACTTTCTCCGGTCACCACTTTACAGTCTCCAATCTCCTTCAAACTGGCCCTCCTACATAAGATATAATCCACCTGTGTGCATCTTCCTCCACTCTTGTATGTCACCCTATGCTCTTCCCTCTTGTTAAAATACGTATTCACCACAGCCATGTCCATCCTTTTCACAAAATCCACTACCATCTGACCTTCTGCATTCCTTTGCTTAACACCATACCTACCCATCACTTCCTCATCCCCTCTGTTCCCTTCACCAACATGCCCATTAAAATCTGCTCCAATCACCACTCTCTCATCCTTGGGTACAGTCATCACCCCTTCATCCAATTCACTCCAAAATTTTTCTTTCTCATCCATTGCAAACCCAACTTGTGGAGCATACGCACTAACAACATTCATCATTAGACCATCAATTTCCAGCTTCATAAACATCACTCTATCCGACACTCTTTTCACCTCCAAAACACTCTCAGCATACTGTTCCTTCAGAATAACTCTTACGCCATTTCTCCTCCCATCCACACCATGATAAAACAATTTGAACCCACCTCCGATACACCTAGCCTTACTCCCCTTCCATCTGGTCTCTTGCACACACAATATACCAACCTTCCTTCTGTCCATCATATCAGCTAGCTCTCTCACTATACCAGTCATACAGCCAACATTCAAAGTTCCGACCCTCACTACCACAGTCCTAGCCTTTCCCCTCTCCTCCTGCCTTCGGCCATGTCTTCCGCCTCTTCTCCTCCTTCGACCAACAGTAGCCCAATTTCCGCCAGCACCCTGTAGGCTAACAGTACTGGTGGCGGTCATTGTTAACCCGGGCCTCGACCGATCCAGTATAAAAAATTTTTTTTGGTGACTGCATGAAATGTTTTGGCGAAGTTTTACGCTGGATGCCCTTCCTGATGCAACCCTCCCCATGAATTTGATAAAGCATTTCAGGATAGATATTCAGCAGAATATCAGCAACAAAGAAAAACAGGAGACATATTAATTGTTAGAGGAGCTCCAATAGTGATAATTACATGATGGATAAGTCCAAAGCAGCACAAGATTCCACCACAAGATAAATACTCGGAATATTTTTAAGCATTTGGGTGAACAGCATTTTGCAGAGGAATGCACACTCTGTGCCTCACTTAACCCTTCTATAATTAAAGAAGGAAAAACAATCTAGAGTTAGAGAAACTTCCAGCTACTATCCCCACCTACACTGCTGACCCCAGAGATTCTCCTTCCACTTTTAGTTCCTCTCCTCCCAACAGGAATTTAAGCTCAGTAAAAGAAGTGAATGTTTCTTTGAGGAAATCAAAACTAGTTAAGTATGGTAATATTAAAAGTGCAGAGAAGTACTTGCTATCTCTGTTTCTTCTACTAAGTTTGTTTCCGGTGTAGCTTCAGTTAAGAGGACCCCCCCCCCCACCATTAAACAAAACCTGGATCTTTTATGACATTAAAAATAACCTTACACCATCAAACCAGAGAACAACAGGAAACAAATAAAAGTACCGTAACAATAAACTTTGAAACATACATAACTCTGAAAACATGTAACAAGCAGAGAAACAGTAGAACAAAGTGGTATCAACACTTGTAACAGCTACAGAAGTCTGATAAACTTTATCAGAAAGTTGCAACTTCAGGCATAAATAAGTGATCAAAAGAAGAAAAGGGAGGTTCTTACCTGAATAAGGCAAAACAAAGTTCAATGTATGCTACTCAAAGTCAGAGCCTACCTATTGTTGTTGCCATAGCTATATCATGTTTACAGTTGCATATTAAAATTAGATCACCCCTAGAAATCTGTTGTTTTATTTGATTACTCTGGGTGTTTATATTAATCTTAGTAGAGTTATCTTGGTGCATGAAAGGAAGAAAATACTGGAAGTGTTTCAAAGTTTTCAATGAAATACCTATGCTACTATGAAATATAAATTATATCCAGGCTAATTCAGTTATTATACTTTGGGAATTTACACATTCTATCTAGGTTCCTGCTAAGAAGTTCATATATGCCATTCCAAATACTTTTACACATCTTTTTTTCAGAACTCTGTCCTCTTTTTTAATATTTCCCTTCTAGGTCCTCCAATTCATCTTCACTATTGCAGATCAGGTTCCAGTCACCACTCATAAATATCCTGATTCTGGCAACGGTTCTTGCCTCCCCTATAGTTCCTTTTTTAGGAAAAGTGATGAAGTTAAAACTACCAACATAAAAATTTCAACAAAACACAAATTAAAGGTCATGCTGCTAAACGTTAGGAGTCTAAACATGAAACTGCACTCATTGCAAACATTCCTAACCCTTGAAAACGCTGACATCTGTGCAGTTACAGAAACCTGGTTCAAAGTTGTGGATAGCACCCCAGCCATACCTAGCTACTCATCCTATCATACATTCAGAGCCCAAAACTGTGGGTAGTAAAGCCAAAGGAGGTGGAGTTTCAATATATGTTAAAGACATATACACCTCCAGGCTGGTCAAACAGTATGACACACAGGAGACACTCCAGGTGCAGTTAACTACTGACAAGACCCCTATACAAATCATAGCTAGCTACAAGCCCCCAAATCTGACGCAAGATGCCCAAACTGCCTATCTAGAACTCTTCGAATTTATCAAGATTCAACCTTTTATCCTGATCCTGGGTGACTTTAACTACCCAAACATAGACTGGAAGAACTACTCTTGCTAGAAAACAAATGCCCAGAGATTCCTCGATTTTGTCAAGGCAAATGCTTTGGAACAGCTAGTCGATACCCCCACAAGAGGTGATATCTTGGACTTGGTATTAACCAACATGAGTAACCACTGCATCATCCCTGCAATATCATCCTCCCTTGTAAGATCCAACCATAAAGTGGTCATGTTCGAAGTCACCATTTCCCCCATTCCCCCCTCTAGCTAGGGTCAATCAAACAAACTTCTCCAAAGCTCATTACAGCCTCCTGAGGGATGGTATAAACAGCTTCACAGTTCCCTCTCCCTCTCTAGGAACTGGCACCAGTATCCAAAACTATACCAAATTTCTATATGAACATTTATATAGATGCATGGAATCAGGAATACCTGACACGACTAATTTATCATCCAATGAAAAATACCTCTGAGAACAGTCCACCAAGTAAATAAAAAATGCGAACACAGTCTTCTGTCTCAGAACGTGAAGAAAGGCACCAGCACGACACCAGTATATCCCAAAAATGTAAAAGTTTAATCCAATAGTAAACACAATTGCAGTTAAGCGCTTTCATCCACTAGGGACTTCTTCAGAACACCTAATAAAAACTGTTGCTCCATTAAATACATTCAAAAACATCACATGTCATTCATTCATTAGTAATTTAAAGTGCTAGTGCCTAAAAACGAACATTGCCTTCCATTATTGCATCTGTAATAAAACTAATGTCTCAATTGATTAACACTAAACCCTAAAAAACATTTAAAATCCATTTAAAATAATTGATATACACTGAGTGTATCAAATATAGTGACCTTGAACAATACAACCCTTACCTACAATTGTCTAGAATGGGTTTAATAGAGACATGCTCGTTGATACCAGGAAATATGGAGGCATTTAATTTTACCTGCCACCTTACCTCTTTATCGCTAACCATTTTTTTAATGTCTCCACCCCTTGCATTAAATCTAACAATCTCCAGAATCCCAAATGTAAAATTGGTACACTCCTTGCTGGATTTAATATGTTTCCATAGAGCATTATTCTCATCCTGTTTTTTAATGCTATATTGGTGGTCGTAAATCCTATTCCGTAAACACCTAGTAGTTTTACCTACGTAGAAACAGGGGCAATGAGTGCAAACAGCTAAATATATCAGATTTGTGGACCTACAGTTCCCCTTTTGAAAATATATTTTTGATTTGTTGTAATTCTGTAGGGTTAGTTCTTTTTCACCTGTTATATATTGGCACTGTTGGCAGGTGCCACATTTAGTTGTACCTCTACTGTTGTCCATCTTAGTGTGTTTCTTCCCTAATAAAAACTTCATATTAGGACCATTCCTATGTACAAATTGTGGCACATTCCCCACAATGTCCAAAATCTTTTTATCTGCTTTAAATACATTCCAATTCCTCAGAATGATGTTTTTTATATATTTACTGTAAGGTCCATATTGTATAATACAGGCTTTCCCATATCTATTCACCATATCAGTGCCACTGCTAATGGTGTTCATCAGTGGTGCATCAGTTGCACATCCCCCACCCAATAGAGGTTTAAACCTAATGCCCCATTGTTGCCGAACATAGGTCTTAAGATCATCAACCATACCAATGGGGTATCCCCTTTCATAAAAAAATGTACCTATTTTCCCAAGTTCCCTATCCAAATCCTTTATATCAGAAGTCATCCTTGCTGCTCTAATGAACTGCCCTTTTACTATGTTTCTTTTCTGGGCCCAAGGATGACTACTGTTGAAATGTAAATAGGCGTTGCTGAAAGTGGGTTTCCTGAAGATGTTAGACTTGAAATTACCATCCTGTAGTGTAATCAACACATCAAGATAAGAAATACTTTTTTTATCCATGTTGATGGTAAATTTCAAGTACTCACTACAAGAGTTGATGTAACCAAAGAAATCATCTAACTCCCCCTTACTCCCCTTCCAAACAAGAAAGATGTCATCTAAAAAGCGATAGTAGCAACCTATATGGTCCATCCACACAGAACCAAGAATGAATTCATTTTCCCAATTAAACAATACAAGGTTTGCATATATGGGGGCACATGCTGCCCCCATCGCTACCCCTTTGGATTGTCTGTAGTATTCCCCCTCATAATATATGTAGTTATGGGTTAGTACTACTTCCATAAAATCCATTATTAATAGTGTCCTGTCCCAAGGCACCTGACCTAGCTCCTGTATACTCTCCTGGAACCTTCTCATCCCCTCATCATGGGGTATGCTAGAAAAAAGGTCGACCACATCAATGGTGACCAACCATTCAGCTCCCTCGGATATATGTGGTACCAATCTACCTAAAAAGTCCCAGGAGTCACAAACAAGATGGGTAATTCTTCCTAGGCTCGGTTTTAACTATTTATCAACAACTTTCCCGAAGGGAAATGTTTTGGAAAAACTCCCTGATATTATCGGTCTGAATGGCGGGTCAACCAGGTCCTTATGGACCTTAGGGATACCCACTATGGTACCAATGATAGGCTTTTCCACTTTCAAAAACCGGACCAAATCAACATCAATACTCCCTTCTAATAGGAGGTCATTTAGCAGGGAATCCACTTTACAGTATCCTCTGTTCACTTCATTTAAGGAGGATACCTCATATTTCCCTGAATTCAATAATATACTATTCATCTTGTTAGTACATTCCAGGGTGGGGTAGAACACAACCCCACCCCCCTTGTCCGGTTTCATAATCCGGATGTTGGTATTCTCTTGCAACCTTTTTAACACTATATACTCCTCCTTTGAAACATTGTATTCAAGGTTATAATTATTAGAACCATCCAGTTTAATAAACCTATAAATGTCACCCACCACAAGTTTCTCAAAGGTGTCAAGTATACTATTTAAGGGCGGAGTGTAAGAGCTTTTTGTTTTAAATTCTTTGTCATTTGCAAACTTGGAGCCCCCAAATTTTACACTTAGGTTGAGTTTCCTAATAAATTTTTTCACATCCAAGATTGTTTTCCACTATATTCAATCCTCCATGTGGAATGTATTTCATCCCTTTGGATAACAGGGTGAAATGTTCCTTTGTAATTATCTCGTCAGTGTAATTATAGATATTAAAATTATCAAAAGAACTTGTCACTTCATTTATCCTAATAATTTCCCTTTTCATTTCCAATACATGTTCCTGAGGGGCATGTATGCTACGAGTCCCTACCTCGTCGCCCTCCCCCCTAGAAACTCTCCTTTTGCCACCTGATGACTTCTCAAGTTTTCGTCCCATTCCTCCTCTCCCCATAAAAAATCATGGTCAATGGGTTTGTTCCTGTAGTTGTTATGTGAGTAACCCGATTTTTTGTCTCCCCTCCCCCTGGGGATATTTCTATAATGGTCTGGAGCCTGCTTCCTATTGTCGGTTTTGAATTTGTTATTCTTGTTGTAATTGTTATTATTATAATTGTTACTATCCCTCTTTTCCCATCTGTAGGCCTCACCCTTCTTGTACTGCTCCAGGTCCCTTTTAAATTTATTACATTTTCTTTCAAATTTATTTTATTTTATTTTATTTTACATTTGTTGACCGGGCTAGTCCAACTGGCTCCACAGATTAAAGCATGTTTATAGAAATACATGTAAAAACATTTGTGATATAGGCAAGAGCAATAATAAATAATATAGAATTAGGTTCAGGTGTCAGGTTCTAATAACAAATAACAAATAGATAAACTAAAACTATATTATGTTATATAAAAAACAAAAAAAAAAAATAATAATTTTTTTTTTTTTTTTTTTTTTCTTAATCTTAATATTATTTATGATTGATGAGAGAGAGAGAGATAAATTGTTAAAAAAATAAAAATATAGAAGGAAGATGAAAGTGTTAAATAAAATGCAAATAGAAGAAAGTAGGTTAGTCTGGTTAAGTCTGGATGCAGAGCCAGAAGTTATTCAGATGTCGGTTATTCCATATTTTGCCAACTGAGTTGGAGAAAGCAGCAGTTCTGCAGAGTTTGAAATTCTGGTCATAAATTGATATAAAATTTTATGTGCTATTAAGAGTTGTTGATAGATAATCTGTTTAGGAAGTCAGCCCAGTGTAGAAGTTTTAGTTTATGCAGTGGTGGTTACCTTTAGATAGATTAGTGTAATCGGGTTTATTCTGTATAGTGAACCAATCTTTTATTAACTGTTTTTTTGTGTTATTAATGTGGTGGTGGTCAAAGCTTATTATATTAGTAATAGTAACACCAAGCAGTTTGTAGTGGAGAGTCAGGTAATGTGATTATCATCACTTGCAGTGAAAGTGTAGTAGTTAGATTTGTGTTTGTGTAGGTGAAAAAAGTAATAGTTTTTCTTGGGGGATCTTCTAGATATGATGAGAACCAGGTTATAGATATGATGAGAACCAGGTTAAAGAAGTATGTGAAGGCCTAAATCCATGTTGGGTGTCAGCTAGTAGGTTTTTTAAGGGAGATGGTTTTAGTTAGTTTTTTATATATTTTCCATTTTTTTGCTAGATTTTTGCTATATAGTTAGTTTAATTTGCCTGGGGTAATTAGATTGTTAATAGTAGACCAGAATTTTTGGTTTCTTTATTGGTGGATTGTTGTAGTTCAAAGTAAAAATTCTTTTATCTGTTTTATTTAGCTTTTGGTACTGTTTCTGAGCTCTCTAAGGTTTGATTTTGATGATCTGTTGGGTTTTCTATTTTTATTCCATTTATTTCAAATTTTATTTCTGAATTATTTCAAATTATTATTATTTCAAATTGCTTCGTCAATACCCCTGACACCCAATTGTATTGGGACTCATACAATGTCTCATATTCATTAAACAATAAATCAGTGGTAATACAATTATTAAGATCTTCTAATTCTGCTAAGAGTTTACAAATCCGACTGTCATTGGATTCCATTATAAACCGCATGAAAGAGAAACCAAAACCATCAAACAGTTTGTTACATTCATTTTTGTTATTTTCATCTAAAACAATCCCCATGGGTATTTTAAAAAAACGTAACCCCATAGGTACAACTCCCTTATCTAAGCAGTTTTTCAAATAATTGTTGTCCATCTGAATACTTTTCAAAGTTTTTAATTTATTGCCAAACAAGATAATGGAATCCCTTAAATTATGTCCACTGTTAACTTCAGTGCTAGCTTTCCGGTCAGGGCGTTTAATACAATCATTATTGAAATCAAATTGCCCATCCAAAAACGTGTTGAAGTTAAAACACCTTTTTTCCTTTGTATCCCTATGGGATACATGCTGTTTAAAAGTACCTGCTTGTCGGTCATTCGCAGTGAAGGCGTACGTCTTCTTAGGTACTGTACGCTTCGGTCGGGCCCCCGAAATGTTAAAATCCACCTCCGATCCACATTTGCTGCTTACAATTGCTGTCCTGGGATGTTGAACACCCAACAACCTGGATCCATTAGAGGCTGGTCTGTCTCCTACTTCTCCATTCACCCGAGCTTCAAAATCGTCATCCAGATCACCTATCCGCCTTCCGCTACGTGCCGACACCATACCATCATCTTGGTCCAACCTATTGTTTGGTTGAGTCATCAAATCTATGAGACGGGTTAATTCCCCTCTCATGATGGCCATTTCGGATTGGAGCCCCCTAATTTCGTCACGCCTGGGGGAAAAAATGGAAGGAAGTTCGTCCAACGAGTCCATACTCGTATCCGACCACAAAACAATGAAAAATACCTCTGAGAACAGTCCACCAAGTAAATAAAAAATGCGAACACAGTCTTCTGTCTCAGAACGTGAAGAAAGGCACCAGCACGACACCAGTATATCCCACAAATGTAAAAGTTTAATCCAATAGTAAACACAATTGCAGTTAAGCGCTTTCATCCACTAGGGACTTCTTCAGAACACCTAATAAAAACTGTTGCTCCATTAAATACATTCAAAAACATCACATGTCATTCATTCATTAGTAATTTAAAGTGCTAGTGCCTAAAAACGAACATTGCCTTCCATTATTGCATCTGTAATAAAACTAATGTCTCAATTGATTAACACTAAACCCTAAAAAACATTTAAAATCCATTTAAAATAATTGATATACACTGAGTGTATCAAATAAAGTGACCTTGAACAATACAACCCTTACCTACAATTGTCTAGAATGGGTTTAATAGAGACATGCTCGTTGATACCAGGAAATATGGAGGCATTTAATTTTACCTGCCACCTTACCACAAATCTGATATATTTAGCTGTTTGCACTCATTGCCCCTGTTTCTACGTAGGTAAAACTACTAGGTGTTTACGGAATAGGATTTACGACCACCAATATAGCATTAAAAAACAGGATGAGAATAATGCTCTATGGAAACATATTAAATCCAGCAAGGAGTGTACCAATTTTACATTTGGGATTCTGGAGATTGTTAGATTTAATGCAAGGGGTGGAGACATTAAAAATGGTTAGCGATAAAGAGGTAAGGTGGCAGGTAAAATTAAATGCCTCCATATTTCCTGGTATCAACGAGCATGTCTCTATTAAACCCATTCTAGACAATTGTAGGTAAGGGTTGTATTGTTCAAGGTCACTATATTTGATACACTCAGTGTATATCAATTATTTTAAATGGATTTTAAATGTTTTTTAGGGTTTAGTGTTAATCAATTGAGACATTAGTTTTATTACAGATGCAATAATGGAAGGCAATGTTCGTTTTTAGGCACTAGCACTTTAAATTACTAATGAATGAATGACATGTGATGTTTTTGAATGTATTTAATAGAGCAACAGTTTTTATTAGGTGTTCTGAAGAAGTCCCTAGTGGATGAAAGCGCTTAACTGCAATTGTGTTTACTATTGGATTAAACTTTTACATTTTTGGGATATACTGGTGTCGTGCTGGTGCCTTTCTTCACGTTCTGAGACAGAAGACTGTGTTCGTAATTTATCATCCACAAGGAAGAGTAAACCTGTCTGGTGGGGTCTATATTAGAACACCAAACATTTGAAATGTCGAGTGTTCTAATATCGACCCGTTTTCAATGAACGCTGAAAATATCAAAGTAACAGGAAACCGAATTCGGTTTCCTGTTACTTTGATATTTTCAGCATCCGTTTCTGTTGCTTCGGTATTTTCAGCACTTTGGTGGAAAGATATGGGTCGGGTTCAGGTAAGTGTGAGATTGGGTGGACGTGTGAGTTAGGGCGGGTTAGGGCGCGGGTGAGGTGACTTGCTATAGTGACGGACGTTAGGGCTTGGGTTAAGTTAAGTGGATAGTTAGTGGTGTATGTATAGTTTAGTGTAGGGTTAGGTGTAAGAGTTTAGGTGTATGTGTGTGGATTGCTGTTTGTTTGGTGTGCTTGTGTTGTGTGTGTGTGTGTTTTGGAACAGCAAATTTTTTCCCTAGGAAAAAATTCACTGTTTCGAATTTTCAATGTTTTTTTTTTTTTTTCGATTGCTAGGGTTCGATATTAGAACACTCGACATTTTGAATGTTTGGTGTTCTAATATAGACCCGTCTGGTGGACATCTGCAATAAATAAACTCTATAACAAAAGAAAAAAATTGCTGCCCAAGACCAAGAAGGAGCAGGTGCGCAATTGGAAGCAATCTCTCCTTAAGACTAAACAAGCAAATAAGACCACTAGAGAAATCCTCCAAAGCAAACTTCAAGTCCAAATTGGCCACATTTACTAGAGAGAGTCATAAGGCCTTCTTCACATATGTCCGTAATCTCAAAGGTAGCACCCAGATCTATTCAGAACCGGTGGTCAAAGACACCACATATACAAGTGCCATAGATATAGCAAACTTGCTGGCTGGCAGATTCAGTGAAAATTGCATCCCTCTGTTGCCCCTTCAGTAAATCAAGACATTCCCAGTACCTGCCCCCTTCCCTTATATCTAGAGATCAGGTCATCACTGCTCTCTCAAAGGCAAAAAATACAGCCTCCTGTATGGGTCCTGATAACATCACAGGCTGCATCCTACACGAACTCAGGCAAAAACTTGCAGCACCATTAGGCACCCTATTCAACCAAAGCCTGAGTAGGAGTTTTATCATTCAGAGCCCAAGGCGCTGGAAGGTCCCTGATAGGTGGTCTTAACAAAATAGTACCTATGAGAAAGGCCTTGCATAGCTTATGAGACATTATATTAGTGCCAGAGTCACCCAAATGGAAGTTTGAGATTGCTGCTAGCTGAACCCTAATAGTAGCTGCAGCTGCACCCTTGTTGAAAAGTTTTGCTAGAAAGTCTAAGATGAAACTAATAGGAGCAGAAAAGGGATCAATATGGTTATGGGCAGCCCATAAACAAAATCTTTTCCATTTGCTCTTGTAAATCTTCCTCGTTGAAGACTTATGAAAAGAAATTAGAATGTGTTTAACCTGAGAGGAGAGGGTTGGGAGCCTGGCTTTCATTGGAATTGGAGCAGCCACGCTGTCAGCTTGAGGGTCTGAAGGCATGGGTGGAGCTTTCTTGACACGAGTCAGTAGGTCCGGAACTGGGTCGAGAACCCATGGCTCCTCCTGAAGATGAGGCCACAGAAAGGGGAACCAGATATGCCAGTATGGAGTAATGAGTATCAAGTCCCCGCTCAAACAACTGGCTATCTGAAGGACTTTGGGAATTTGAGGGAATGGGGGGGCATAAAGGAGGATTGGGAGCCAATCATGTACAAGTGCATCCCTTGGTGACTCCCCCAGGAAGGGACGAGGGAAGAGTACCTGCAGCACTTGGCATTCATGGATGTCACAAACAGGTCGCAGCAAAGCTGGCCCCATTTTTGGAAAATGTTCTCCAATACTTTGTGTTTCAGGGACCACTTGTGAGACATCAGAATTGCTCTGCTGAGTCTGTCTGCAATTACACTGGATTTCCCCAGGATGTGCATCACTACCAGAAAGCATTGCGAGGAGGTAGCCCACTGCCATACTCTCAGGGCCTCTCAACATAGGGAACAAGATCTGGTTCCTCCGTGTTTGTTTATATACCATACCACTGACATGTTGTCCATCTGGAATGCAATGGTTCCCGGGGGGGAGAGAGTTTTTGAATGCTTGCAATGCTAAAAGCACCACTCTCATTTCTAGGGCACTGATGTGCAAGTTGGCCTCGTGTTGATGCCAGGTGCCTTGGACTGTCTTTCCCATATAATGCCCTCCCCCCCCAATCTGGGAGGCATCCGTGGTCACAGTGTCCACTAGTTGGGACTGAACAAACAGTCATCCTAGAGTCACTTGAGTGGAGTGTAGCCACCATCGAAAGTCCTTTTTGCAAAATTCTGTTATGATTATTTTGTGAGACACTGGTAGTTCCTACATGGACCACCGAGTGGATAGCAACCACTGAAGAATCTTCATATGTAGACGTGCTAGGAGAACTAAAACTATTGCTGCTGCCATGATCTCTAGAGCTTTTAGAACTATCCTCACTGGGGCTTTGTTTCTTCTCAAAAGATATCTCACCTGGTACCTTAGAGGTTAGACCCTTTCTGGTGGAAGTCTCCCTGTCATCTGTGTTGAGTCCAATTCTGCCCCTATGAATAGCACATGCTGAAAAGGCACTAAGGCAGATTTTTTTGTAATTTATGGTAATCCCTAGGCAGGAGCAGAATTGCAAGATTGTATTTCTGGCCTTGATTAGCAAGTGCCTAGTTGTGGTGGTTAAGAGCCAGTCGTCTAAGTATGGAAACACCCGGAATCCTAGATGTCTCAAGTGAGCTGCTACTACTGCCATGTATTTGGTGAACACTTTGGGGATGTAGTGGGACCAAAGGGCAGAGCTCAAATCTGGTAGTGACTGGCTCCCAGCCAAAAGCCCAAGTGTCTCCTGGATCGCCTGTCCATTTATGTGGCAGTACGCATCCTGGAGATCTATTAGAGCACATCCAATCATCTTTTCCCAGGAATGGGAGTATTGACTGCAGTGTCACCATGTGGAACTTGCTTTTCTTTACTGATTTGCTCAGAATGCTGAGATCCAGAAATGAGCCTCCAGTCCCTTGTTTTCTTTGGAACTAAAAAGAATCTTAAGTAAGTTCCAAACCCTAATTGGTCTGCGGGGACTTCTTGGATGACTCTTTTGTCTAACAACATTTGAATTTCTAGAGTTGTCTGTTTCTTTTGACTAAGTGGAACATCTGGAACTTTTTTTCATCTTTGGAGTGGGGAAGGAAAACAGGATAACGTAACCTCTGGATATGATGCTTTGTACCCATTTGTCTTATGTTACTTGTCGCCAGGCTTCTGGGTACAAAGATAAACGAACCTCGACTGCCTCCACAGCTGGACAATTGGGCCTCCTTTCAGGAGCGCTGAAAGGGCATACCAAAGAAAGATTCTCTGTTGCCCTGATTTTGCAGACCCCCTCTGCCATGAGGTCAGTGTCTTCCATTATTATTTCCCCCTCTGCCATTGGGGGAACTTTCACCAAGTGTGTCCTGAAAAGATCTCTGTGATTTTCAGAAACACATCTTACCACTACCTCTCTAACCTTTGGGATAATGTCTATTAGGTGTGGAAAAATGGACTCCTGTGGAAGACTGAGTCTTTCCTTCCTGTTCACACCTGGTCAGCATGTGCTTCACCTTAGACTCGAACAAGGACGAGCCATCAAATGGGGCTTTTACAAAGGAAGACTTAAAGGGTTCTGTGAAGTCACATAAGTGCATCCAAGAATGTCTTCTTAGGGAAATTCCAGAACCTGCTGCTCTACTCACTCCATCAGCTGCATAGGAAATGAGTGTCATGGAGGAGTTAACAACTGAGTTTAAGGAAGCAATCTGAGAAGATACTTTGTCATCAACCCCATCAGCTACTGAACCTTGGAGGGTCATCGCCTAGCTCTTTCAGAAGGTCTCTCTGCAGTCTTATAAAATGGGTGAGATAGGTCAGCGATCTGAGAGAAAAGGCTGAAGAAAAAAAATGTGCTTTCCGTACCTGTCCATAGTCCTGGATTTCTTGTTTGGGAGATGGACAGAAGTTGTTGTCTCTCAGAGTTCCTTCTTAGTGGCCATCACCATGACTATGGCATCAACTGGGACTCCTATCGCCAAAAAAGATTTACAGAGGGGGGGATGTAATAAATTTATTTATGCCTCCTAGGAGTATTCTCCATGGAATATGAGGACTCCCATGGCTTTCGAGAAACCAGCTCAAGGAGCTCATCAAAAGGTGGAGTCACCCAAGATGTGGAAGGGTGAGACTCAAAGGCCTTCAGATATACGGACTCCTCCGCTGAAGGGTTAGAGGACTTCCAGCCACCTCTCTGCTTTAACATTTCCAGGAGGTCTCCAAAAGAGACCTCATCAGGAGGTTACTGTGGGGACCCTTCTAGCCTCACTGAGGTCTGTATCAAAAGTCATGGACTCCTCTAGGGAGTCTAAGTGCTTCTTGCATGGTCTCTTCTGGGGAGGTCTCGGAAAAGTGAGGGGTAACCTGTGGATGCAGGGTTAAAGAAGCAGATGCCAATGCTCTAGAGGAAGGAATATCCAAAGAGGACTGTGGACCTGTCTGTGATCACAGCACCCTCCTCATGACCTCAAAAGCCCCCTGTCCCTGATCTGAGGATATCACAGGGTCCGAAGGACCCCCCAGAATGAAGGACGATGAATCCAAGTCTGAGGTAGGAGCCAAACTCACCCAAGCTGAGGCACCGAGAGGCAAAGTCGGATCCGACAACTGACCAATCCGACTTGCCTCCCTGGACCCAACCGGACAGTGTCAGCTCCTAGACCCCTGCAGCTCCAATGGAGCCAAGGACGTCTAGGTCGTGGTCGGATCCATGGAACCCATGGTGGGTCTTGGATCTGACACCTTCTAACTCCAAAGCCAGTGGATGGATCGGAGGAGAACCTGGAGCAGAGGAAGGGGATGTCGTAGGATCCAAAGTCCTTGGGGTCGAATCCAACAGTAATTTGGCCAGCACCAGTGTCTGTAAAAGCTTCTGTACCACCCAATCCACATCATCATTGGAAAGACTCCTAGAAGATCAGGTCAAGGGAGTGGGAGATTTAGCCTTTTGTAAAATGGGCAATCTTAAAATAGGGGAGACCGGCTCCAAGGTTGGGAACAGACTCCTATGCTCAAACTCCAATGGCACCAAACAAGAAGGTATCGGAGCCAATGGGGCCCTCTCTCATCCAACAGAATTCGGATCTGAGGAGGACAGCCAAGGAATTTTGTATGCCGGATCCAAGGATGAAGAAGAGGAAGGTCTTTTTTCAGATTTCAAAGGTCTGTCTGATTTGTGAGACTTTACAGAAGGTAACTTATCAGATCTAGAAAAACCCAGACCTTCTTCCAGTGTCTCTGAGAAGAGAGGTTTTGAGCCAACCTTTTAAAATCAACTTATTTTTCCTCTCCAGGAGGGTTCTATGATTAAAAGAGTGGCAAATAGAGTATGACTCCTGGAGATGGACAGCCCCAAGGCAATAAACACAAAGGGTGTGTTTATCGCTGAGGGGCATCTTTTTGCTCCATCTGTCAAATTTTTAAATCCCATCTGTTTAGAATCCATACCAGACATTTTATGGTGGAAAGGAGAACAGCAGCAGCTAACAACAGTAACATTGACCAACAAACATTTTTTTTTTTTGGGCTCGACCTCCTAACTTAAATGGCTCAAGCTACTGAGGACAGAAAATACACACAGAAAAAACAAAGACACAGTCTTCTGACTTAAACGGGCTCTGTTACAGTTCTCTGACTTAAATGAACTCCACCACTACAACACCAGCTACACTTAGCAACAAATCTGCAAGGCAATAAGCAAGAAACAAAAAACTTAAAGCCCTCTTATTTAAATGGGCTTTGTTACAGTTCCCTAATTTAAATGAACTGTACCACTAATATATCAACTACACTTAAAACAAGGCAGGAAGGGAAAACACAAGACCTAAAAAACAACGGCCAAATATCAGAAAACAGCCCAAATACGAAAAGGGTAAATAACAAGTAGATACACTAAGCTATAAAACTAAAGCAATCTAAGAATTATTGACAAAAAAATTATCAAAGAAGTTGTACTTAGCCAGAGCTAGCAGAAGAATGCTCAATCTGTTTAATAGAAAACAAGATCTGGGGATGGTTCCAGTGCATGTTGGGATAAGGAGTTAGCCACAAGCTGGCAGAGGACCGCGAGCTTGAAAACAAAAGCCGAGACGGATCCGAGGATCAGATCCAAACCCAACCTAGTAAGAATGAAGGCGAGATAGGACAACATCACATCAAAAGTTATCTACTTTTCATAATGCTAGATCCGTGTTGTCTTTCTCTGTCCAGCTTAAATTATGTGTTACCATATCTGATTAGATCTGATCTCAATGCTTTTTTTCCATGCTCTTAGATCCAGGGTTCAGGCTCCTCTCCTAGCCATAATTCTCTCTTGTCTTCTGCAATACCTCAAGTAGATTTTGCCCATTTGTATCCAATAGCCTTTCTACATGACACAAAATATTTTTTTTTTATCATACAAATAATGAGAAAGGAGAGAACACAGTCCAAAGGCTGAACATATGACAAGGCCCTGAACAGGTCCAAACACTCACTTGAGAGCCATTAGTGACAATTTTGGCTAGTGAGATAGAGGGTGGGTGGCTGAGGTGGACAAAGAAAGACAACATGGATCTGGCTTTATGGTAAGTACATAATTTTTGTATCCTATGTTATCTTTTCCATTTGATTCAACATATGAAACAAATGTAGTAAAATCACTGTATTGCAGCCAGAACTCACCACACCTCTGCACAAGTAACAACTGTTTTATTAACACATTAAAAAGTATTCATTAAGCGCTTTCATCCCCTCAAACATATGAAACAGATTCCCCAGCTTCTAGAACTCTGTGGTAGTCTCACATGAAAGGATATTCTGAAAAACGGTGGTGCTGCAAGATGCATGGGACCTAAGCAGAAAGTCCAGCTTATAGTGAAATATATGACCAGTAAACCAAGTAGCTGCAGCACAAATCTCATCAATGAGAACTTTAGAAAAATAGGCTGTGGATGCTGCCACTGTTCTGGTTGAATGAGCCTTGGGTTTGTGTGGAAGGACTAATCTTTTTTTCTTTATAGAAAATGATAATGCAATCAGCCACCTGGATATTGTCCCAACTTGGCCTTTGAGAAGGAAATAATCTTGATCTGTTTTCTTGTCTTTGGTACAATGTAGATAAAATCTCAATTTATGGTATTTGTCCATCAAATTTAAGATATATTTACCTTTGTTAAAGAAATTTGGAAAGCAAACTAATAGGTTAATTATCTGACTAAGAAAAACTTCCAAAGCCATTATGGGAAGAAAATTCAGGGTAGTCCAAAGAGACATCCTATCTTTATGAAAGATTAGTTAGAGAGGTCTGCAAGACCAGGCTTTAATTTCTAAAATATTCCTGGGAGAAGTGACCGCCACTAAAAAGATAGTTTTCCAGGACAAAAACTTAAAATCTGCCAATGCTGATAGTTCAAGGGGTTAGAGCTTGCAGCATCAAGTTAATATCCTTAGGAAGGACTGGATATTTGATGGGGGTAGGGGTCTAAGCAGAAAACTTCCCTTTTTTAAGAAACTCTAAGATAGTTTAAAGGATGCAACAAAATTCTGATTTTTCTCAACATAAAAAACTCAATGTGACTGCTAGTTGAATCTTAATGGTTGAGAAATTGGCATTTCCTGGAATACACCAGTTAGAAAATCTAAAATAAAAGTAAGAGGTGTTGAAAAAAGGTCTAAGTCCTTGGAAGAGGTCCAAACAGCAAATCTTTTTACATTTACTTCCATAAACCTTTCTTGTTTTACGTTCCTGGGATGAAATAAAATATGGATAACTGAAGCAGAAAGCCTTGCATCCCTGTCCATCACTGGAATTGGAGGAACCATGAGATAAACCACATGACTTTCAGGTCTCAATAAGGCTGGCTGGACAGGTGAGACAGAAGGTCTGGAAGAAGATCCAGCACCTATGGAGGGTGTCTCAGATAAAGCCAAAGGAAAGGAAATCAAACTTGCTGGAGAAAGAAGGAAGCAATAAGAATTACTGTTGTCTTGCACCTGATGGCTTTTTGCAGAAAGTTGGTTATAAGGTGAAAGTGTGGAAAGGCATAAAGGAGGCCTGAGGTCCAACTGTGGACTAGAGCATACCTCAATGACTGATCTTCTGGGGGTCAGGGAAAAGTATCTGCTGCGCTTGATGTTCAGATGGGAATTGAAAAGTTCACAGCATGGCTGCTCCTAGCAACTGAAAATCAGTGATGCCACCGCTTGATTGATAGACCACTCATAAGGAAGAAGAAAAAAAATCCTCAGTTTATCCCCAAGACACTGAAACTCCACAAGATGTGAACTGCAGTTAGAAAGTGTTGAAAAAGAATTGTCCCTTGTCACACCCGCATGGATTCCCAGCATAATGGGCATGAACAAGTTCACCCTAGCTTGTTGTTTTACCAGACTGCAGTCACGTTGTCCATCTGGATGGAGCTCACACGTCTGGGGAAGAAAATTCTCAAAGGCCTGCAATGCAAGGAGGACCACTCTCATCTCAAAAACATCACTGTGAAGATTGGCCTCTGCAATGGACTATATCTTTGACTGTCTTCCCTTTCTAATGCCCACCCACACCTCAGAAGGGAGGCATCCATGGTCACAGTGGCCATCAGGGGTGGAGAGGTGAACAGTCACCTTTAAGAAACAAAAGTAGTAGTCAACTACCTCACAATGTGATACCTACATACTGATAAGAGATGTTTTGGAAAGTAAAGAGGTTGATGAAATATTCACAAAGTAAAACACAGTGAAAAGAAAACAAATCACAATATACAGAATAAAAAAAGGAAAAAAATAATGCAAAAAACAAAAGCAAAAATGAAATCATGTACTGACCATAACATTCCATGTGTGTTGGCCATCTCACCTTCATTCTTAGCAGGTTGGCATTTGGAAATGATCCTCAGATCTGACTCAGCCTAATACAAAAGCTTGAGGTCTTCCACTAGCTCGTGGCTAAAACCCTATCCCATCATGCACTAGGAGAGCTCCCCATATCTTGTTTGCACATATAGCTAAATAAAGGTCACTAAATATGTTATAGAGCAATCAAGAAGGACAGAAAACATTAATAGCCAATTACATTGGCTCAGTCTTCCAGGAGCTAGGGGAAGGAGGGTGGAATGTAAGAATGAAGGCGAGATGGACAACACACATGGAACGTTATGGTGAGTACATAACTTCTTTACATGATGTTGTCCTATCTCACCTTCATTCTTAGCTGGTTGGGACAGCGCCCCTAGCACCATCTTTCTTGGGTGGCTCAAGGGAGAATATTCTTCAGAATAGTGGACCCAAAGGAAGCCCTGTTCCTGGAGGCCAAATCCACTTTATAATGAATGATAAAGGTATGAGGCCTTGTCCATGTTGCTGCAGCACAAATGGTATCAATTGGTAATCTCGCCTGAAAGGCAGAAAAGGTTGCAATGGTTCTTGTAGAATGACCTTTTACTTTATGGGAACATTCTTTGTTTTGAGATTGGTAAGTAAAGGTAATACAATCTGATAGCCATTTCAAAAGTGTGACTTTAGACTCGGGAGCACCTTCCTTTGAGTCTGAAAAGGATACAAATAATTGGTCAGATTTTCTAAAGTCCTATGTAAGTAAAACATAATTGTCTATGTACATTCAATTGGTGTAATATATATTCTGCCTTGCTGCCATAGTTGGGGAAAAAAATGGTAGTTCTATGGACTGGTTCAAGTCTGATTGTGAGGATACTTCGGGTAGAAAGGATGAGTTTGTTTGTAGGGATACTCTGTCTTTGTGGAAAAACATGTAGGGGGGCTTTATTGATGATGCTTGCAGCTCTGAAACTCTTCTAGTAAGTAGCAGAAGTAATGGCTATCAAAAGAATAGTCTTTCAAGTCAAATAGTTGATATTGCAGGATGATGCAGGTTTGAATGGGGGAAGAATCAAACGGGATAAGACAAAATTCAGATACAATGTTGCTGGAGGGGCTTTGATGGGTGGTATTAATAAAAAAGCACCTTTAAGAAACGCCTTGCAAAGTTTGTGGGGACATCACATTGGGGCCTGATTCATCTAGATGGAAATTAGGTATCACTGCTAACTGAACTTGAATAGTAGCTGCAGCTGCACTTTCACTAAATAGCATTGCTAAGAATTCAAGAATGGAAGCTATTGGGGCAGAGAATGGATCAATTTGATTATTCAAGGCCCATGAAGAAAATCTTTTCCATTTGCTTATATATAACTTTATCGTCAAAACCTTATGACATGAGATCAGGATATGTTTTACCAACTGACAAAGATTAGGGAGTCTGGCTATGTTTGGAATCTGAGCAGCCAAGCTGCTAATTTTAGGGTTTGAAGGGAGGGGTGGAGCATCTTTGATGCATGAGTCAGGAGGAATGAAAATGGGTCCAGAATCTGCAACTCCTCCTGGAGATGAGGCCAAAGGAAGGGGAGTCAGATTTGGCAAGGCCAGTATGGGATGACGTATCAAATTCCTTCCCAAGGAATTGGCTTTATGAAGAACTCTGTGTATCAACAGAAAGGGAGGAAAGGCATAGAGGAGATCCAAGGGTCAATCGTGTACAAGTGCATCCCTTGGTCACTCCCCCAGAGGGGGGATAAGGGCAAAATAGCTGTTGGATTTGGCATTCATGGATGTGGCAAACAGGTCACAGCAAGGCTGGCCCCATTTGTGGAAAACCTTCTCCGCTACTTCTTGTTTTAGGGACCACTCATGAGGCATTAGAATCAGTCTGCTGAGTCTGTCTGCTATCATGATGGATTTCCCTGGGATGTGCATTGCTATCAGAAAGCGTTGGGAGGAGGTCACCCACTGCTATTCTCTCCAGGCCTCCCGACAAAGTTCCTCCTTGTTTATGTACCAGACAACTGATATGTTGTCTGTCTGTATTGAAATAGTTCCTAGAGGAAGAGTCTTGGAATGCTTGCAACGCTAAAAGCACCACTCTCATCTCTAGGACACTGATGTGCAAATGGGTTTCGTGATCCTGCCAAGTGCTTTGGACTGTCCTTCTCAGATAATGCCCCTCCACCCTATCTGGGAAGTGTCCATGGTCACTGTGGCTAATGGCTGTGGAAGAACAAAGGGTCGGTCTAATGTCACATGAGAGGAGTGAAGCCACCAACAAAGGTCTTTCTTGCAAGATTCTGTTATCAAAATTTGGTGAGAGATGAGTAGTTCCTGCATGGACCACTGAGTGAACAGTAGCCACTGCAGAATTCTCAAACACAGACATGCTAATGGAATCATAGTTATTGCTGCTGCCATGGTCCCCTAGACTTTCAGGGCTGTTCTTGCTTGTACTTTCTTCTTGAAAAGTAGGTTTAGGACCTGACATCATAGGACATGAACCCTTTCGAAGGGAAGTTTTGCCATCATTTTTGTTGTATCTAGATCTGCTTTTATAAAAATGATACACTGAGATGGCAACAAGGCAGATTTTTCGTAGTTTATTGTGATTCCTAGGTGACAGCGGAGATGCAAGGTAGTGTCTCTCATTTTTGATAGTACATGCTCGGTGGTGGTGGTCAGGAGCCAGTCATCTAGGTACAAAAACATTCAGAATCCTAGGCATCTCAAGTGAGCCACTACTACTGCCATACACTTGGTGAACACTCTGGGGGCTGTAGTGAGGCCAAAGGGCAGAGCACAGAACTGTTAAGGACTGGCTCCCAGCCGGAAGCTCAAATGACTCCTGGGCCATTTGTCCATTTTTATATGGTAGTACGCATCCTGGAGGTCTAAAGAGCACATCCAAATGTGTTGTCTCAGAAAAGGGAGTATTGACTGCAGTGTTACCATCCAGAACTCTGACTTTCTTACTGATTTGTTTAATTTGCTGAGATCCAGGATGGGTCTCCATTCCCATGTTTTCTTTGGAACTAAAAAGAACCTTGAGTAAGTTCCGGATCCTATTTTGTCTGCAGGGACTGTTTGGATGACTCTTTTGTCTAGCATCTTTTGTATTTCTAGAGCTGCCTATTCCCTTAGACTGGGTGAAATGTCCGGGATGTTTTTAGTGTTTGGAATGGGGAAAGAAAAATGTATGGAGTAACCTGTGGATATGATGCTTTGTACCCACGTGTCTTTTATTATTGTTAGCTAGGCTTCTGAGTACAGAGATAAGCTGCCCCCAACTGCCTCCAGAGATGGACAGGCGGGCCTCCTTTCAGGAGCACTGAAAGGGCTTACCAAGGAATGCTTCCCTGTCACCCTGGTTTTGCAGACCTCCTCTGCTGTGTGGTCAGCATGTTCCATTAGTACGTCCCCCTCTGCCCCTGGGGGAAGAATCACCACGTGTCCTGGAAAGCTCTCTGGGATTTTTGAAACCACATTTTTTCCTCCTTTTTGACCCTTTGGATAAAGTCTGCTAGGTAGGAAAAAACGGACTCCTACTGCAAAGAGATTCTTTCCTTATTTTTCACACTTGATTAGTGTGTCTTTGACTTCTGGCCTGAACAAGGACAAGCCATTGAAATGGGCATTCACAAACAAAGATTTACAGTGTTCCGCAAAGTCACACAAGTGCATCCAGGAATGTTTCCTTAGGGAAATTCCTGAACCTGCTTCCCTGCTCTCCCCATCTGCTGCATAAGAAATGAGCCTCATGGAGGAGTTGACCACTGAATTTAAGGTGGACAGCTGAGAGGAAACATTCTCTGATACCCCTTCAGCTTCTGAACCATGGAGGGTACCTCCTAGCTCTTTCAGAAAGTCTCTCTGAAGTCTAGTGAAATGTGTCAGATAATTCAGCGATCTAAGTGCAAAAGTCACTGAAGAAAAGATGCACTTTCCATATCTGTCCATTGTATGAGACTCTCTGTTCGGAGGATGGACAGAAGAGAACGTCTCTGAGAGTTCCTTTTTGGTGGCTGCTGCCACCACCATAGCATCTACTGTGACTCCTTTGGTTAGAAAATTTTTATTTGTGGGTGATGTGATAAATTTGTTTGGCCTCTGAGGAACAGGTTTAACCAAATCTGGAGACTCCCATGCCTTTTGACAAACTAAGTCCACCAGTTCATCGAAAAGACGAGACACCCAAGTGTACCCTTCAGATATACAGACTCCTCCTCAGAAGGGTTGATGGACTTCCAACCACCACTCTGTTTTAGTATTTCCAGGATGTCCGCAAAGGAGACATCCTCAGAGGGTGAATGTGGGGACCCTTCCAAATCATCAAGGTCTGTATCTGATGTGACGGACTCCTCTGGGGATTCTAAATGCTTCCTCTTGCATAACCTCTTCTGAAGGACCTCTTCAGAAGGGTATTCTGCAGCAGTTTCAGAAGTGCACACAATTCACTTAGCAAATAACTACTACCATAAAGCAGTTTGAAGAAACTAACAACTTTCGAAAAATTTCTACTTATCCAGAGCCAGTAGGAAGAGCACTCGAACTTGTTTAGCGGCAAACAAGATCTGGGGAGATCTTCTACTGCATGATGGGATAGGGTTTTAGCCACGAGCTAGTGGAAGACCTCAAGCTTTTGTATAAGGCCGAGTTAGAACAGAGGATCAGTTCCAAACCCCAACCTGATAAGAATGAAAGCGAGATAGGACATCACATCTAACCTTTCCCTCACAACAAGTTGTGGCAGAGTCTGGGTGAGCTTTTCCAGTACAGCCTTGAAATGTTTTATGCTACCCCTTAAATAGAAGTTTAGTTTCTAGCTCCACCCTCAGTTCACAGATAATTAACCTTAATTGACCTGTTCTAATTTCTGAGAGACTCACAAGAGAGACAGCTGTGGTCCCTTTCCTAGTTTAAGTATGTTAATAAAAGCAGAATACAAGTAGAACACAGTGTAAGAAAACAAATCACGATATACAGAGCAGAAGAAGGTAATAAAGTAATACAAAATACAAGAAAGCAAAAGCAAACTAACCTTTCCCACACAGCAAGTCGCGACTTTCCTCAGGGGAAGAGATGTGTTCTAGAGAAGTCTCAGACTCATAATGGGGACTTGCCAGGCAAGGACTGCCAAGACTAAATGAGAGTTATAGTCCCCGATGGACAGGATGTTCAGATGAATCTGCAGAATCCAGAAGACATCGGGAAGTGCATGTGAGGAACCTCCTCTCTAGACCAGGGCAGGACCTTTTCAAAAGCTTTGAATGCTGAAGTAGAGATTGTTACAGAAAAATCTTCCAGGATCTATATACACAAAGGAAGGGACATAGCAGCCAGATTCAGCTTGTTTTCTAAGTTGACATTGGATCCGAATGGTCTAGAGCACAAGCATCCAGAGGCAGAAGAACAGCCGAAAACTTCAGCACTGAACTCAACGCTCATACGCTCTGAGAGTCTCTGTGATCAAACAGTGCTAGAGTCGAAAGGGTAAGGGAAGCCACTCTCAGCTCTAACTAGGCTCTTTCATGTGTACCACTCTTAACAAAAAGGAGAAATGACTGGGCAAGACCCAGAGACCCAGATGGAAGGGGGTGCTTGGACTCCCATATGAGTCCGTAGAAATTTCATCATCACCCTACGGATAACTGGCTTCAGAAAGATTGCTTGACAACAGAAAGGACTTGTATGAAGAAGCCACCAAAGGTGGCCTGGAGACAGATGTATATCCTGGAAGATAGGTGAGTGGAGTCTAGGACTTGTGGGCTCTGGGGAGAAGTGGCATGCTGGAGAAAGCATTCAGTCCTGACCCACTGAATCAAGCATGTTTGGATTCTTCAGGGCCAGCCCTGAGTGGGAATATAGAGCTATAGACCCTTTTCTCTGTTTCCCCTTTTCTTTCTCCTTACTCTTGTCTCTCTCTCTCTCCCCCTCTCCTTGCCAGACTTCATATTCTCTAATTTCTTGGAGGAAGGAGAGGCTGGAGGACTTTAAAATAAGTTTGTTTCCCGGATGGAGAAGAGTCTAGGCCCCAAAGGAAGCAAAGGACTCTCATTTGACTTTAAATGGCCTGTCTGCAAGCAGTAAATGCACAGGCTGTGTGGGTCTTGCAAGGGAATCTTGAGCCCACAGTCACTGCATTTTTTTTTAAATCCAAAGGCCAGTGTGGACATTTTGAGAGGAACAAAGGAAATGTGCAAAACACAAACAAAGAAATGGCCCACTACAATACTCCAGATAACAAAAAATATATAAAGGGAATAAGGAGGTTAGAAAACCTTACAAAAATAACCAAAATACACAAAAACAACCACTTAGCTGACACTAAGCTATGAAACTTCAGAAATCACATCTGCACATCAAAGGCAACAAAACAAGATCAAGGTAGCGCAGGGGATGAGAGGGAATTATGCATAGGGGAGGAGCCTGAGCTCTGGCTCTACGAGCTTGGGGAAAAAGGAGCTGAGGCTGGTTCAAATAATCCATACACTGATTTGGATGGAAGAGACAACATTAGATCAAAAAGTAATGGCATGTGAAAATCATTTTGAAATAGTCAATTATGATACAGGCTGTCCTTTTTTTAACTAAGCAAGAAATGAACAACTGACTAGAAGATCTTGACAGAATTTGTTCTGTCAGGATAGTACCAGAGTTGTCTATGAACATTCCATGGTATGTGGTATCCCTTCTATATCATTTTTAGGTTCTAATAATATGACACAGAGATGAATAGCTTGGTTTAAGGTAAACTCGGATACCACTACAGGCATAGAGGGAAGAAGGAAGGAAGAATTTGTTTTTAAAGAAAAGCTATCTTTGTGGAAAATGAAATAAGTTTGACCCACCATAAGAACATGAAACTCACATACTCTTCTTACAGAGGTCAGAGCAATAAATTACAGTTGCATAAGCCCTACTTACTTGAAACAGTAGATCTTCAAATTTCACACTGCCTCAGCATTATATGGGTTCTGTGCCTGCACAGACCCAAACTGTCAGCTTTGCAGAGCTAGGAATCCCCACCTCTGACTCTGTGATATGAAACTGGCTAAGGCCTTCCCATCAGGTAAGCTTAACCCCTGTCACAGAAAATCAGTAATCCAAGCTTTTATTGCCAAGGAGGAAGGACCAAGAAGGACTACAAGCAACAATTGCCTGAAACCAACCAATCTGCAGCCAAAACACACAAACAAGCAAACCAACCAACAACACAACAAAGATGGAAACCATTTAACTTTATATAAAACATTTGGGATGGTGGGTAGGTGCTGCCACTGAAGCAGTGTGAAATTCAAACTTCTGCTTTTATAGGTAAGTAGGATTTATGCAGCTGTACTATGTTCACCATACACATTGCCTCAGTGGCATATCAGTAGATTCCAGAAGCTTACCTACCTAGGAGGAGGAAGGATTAGGATCCAGGAGTCATGGAGAATAGTCCTCGCAAAGCCTGCTCTGGAACTTGAGAAAGAATCCAGTTTGTAGGGCTTTGTAAAGGTATGAAGAGAGGACCAGGTTGCTGCCTCTAGAATTCTTCTAGAGTCGACTTCTGTCCATTATGGTGGAATGTGCCTTAATCTTGCCTGTAATAGATTTACTGTGGTGGGAGTAACAAAAAACAATAGCATAGGACAAGCAACAGCTTGCTTAGAGACAGGCTGGCCTTTCTTAGCTCCAGAACAGGAAATAAACAGCTGCTTAGCTTTCCTAAAAGTCTTACTTCCGTCAAGGTAGTACCTGAGCTGCCTGCACATATCCAAAGTATGCAGATTCTTCACTTTCATGTTTTTAAGTTCCAGTAAGAAAAATGGGAGAAAGATGGCTTAATTCAGAGTAAATTCAGAAAAAAAAACTTCTGCATGAAAGATGGATTAGTGCGTAGAGCAACCCTTTCCTTGTGGAACATCATATAAGGTTGACCCACCATGACAGCTTGCAGTCCAGAGATTTAACTTTCAGAAGTCAGACCATTAAGCAAAATGATTTTCCAAGAGCTGGACTTCAAATCATGAAAGCCAAGTGCAAAAAGAAACAAGGTCAATTTTTCAAGAAAAAAGTCGATATCCCAAGGAGGAGGAATTTGCTTTCAATGTGGTCACAAATGCAGCACTGCTTTCATAAACTGTTTGACCACAAAAATGAGACAAAGGAAGGGATCCATGCACACAAAAGTTGAGAGGGCCACAAGATGCAGCTTGACAGATTCACAAGAAAAACCATTGCTGAGTAACTCACACAAACATTTAAAAAAAACAGAGGGTTAGACACCATACTGGGCCCTCTGATATCAGATAGGTTCCACCTAGAAAACCTCTTCCACTTCTAAACATAATATTTTCTAGCTGAAGGATTTCTTGCCTCCTTCAATACCTGCTGCACATCCTTAAGGAACAAGTGCCTGAAAGGTATCAAGACAGAATCATTCAGTGGCCTTCCAAGATGACTGCACCAATAAACAGCTTAATTTCAGCTCTCCCAGTGTGAAAGCAGAAAATGAGAAATAACAGCCTGTGAAATTATCATTTTGGGTAAAATTAAATACTGGCTAGTAAGTACATTGCCTGGATGCCAGCAAAGAAATTTAATGAACCAAAAAAAATCAACCAGAAAAAGTGAAAAGAAAACACTGGCTAGAAATATTCATTTAGGTGTTTATCAAAAAGCAGTCCAAGTTTAAGCACTGGTACAAGAGATGGCGTCCAGTAATTCAGAGAAAAAATAAATCAAATGTACTCAAATATTATTAAAATAAATGAAACACTAAATTAATATAAAAAGTCAAATAACAAAAGGATGGAAAAATATAAATAGCTTTAAATAGCTATTTAGATGAACTGATAAAACTCAATCAGAGGGTGATGTGAAGAAAAAGTTGGCCGAGTATGAGGCTTTTCAAGAAGAGACATTTCAAAAAATGGTAGAGTTAAAAGATAGACCACACAGAGAAAACCTGTAATTTTCTGCTGTACCAAAGAAATTGGAATGTACAGACTATTCATTTTATGAAAGCACAAATAAGCTAATGGACTGGTAGTCCGCAACAGGATTTCTTAACTGAAACGGAACATTGAGTGATTACGCCAAACCTGGCCATGAGTAACAGCCAAGACCTAGATTAGTAAAGATGCAATCATACCAGCAGAAGGACTTGATCCAGACAAAACTAAGGCAGAAGGGAAAATATTAAACACTGAAGACAGCATAGTGTTTGGAGAAAATGATTATTCACTGCACATCAGGCAGAAGATAAGCAAATTTATCCCAGCAATCAGGAAACATCGAGAGATAGGTGTGAGATTCAAGTTGTTGTATCCAGCTGTCTTCAGAATATTTTTTTCTGGAGGATCAAAGACATTTTCTGGATGCAGAACAGGCTAGGTAGGAAATAAAAAAGTTATCAGTCAGTCAGTCAGCAAACAGAAGGGGACTCTGCTTCTCATTCTCTTGACAATAAAGCTCAGAGACCTTGTCAGTGAAAAACTTTTACACAGTTCCAAGGGAAAATGAAAGATAGAAAAAAAATCACAAGAGTTGACCAAAAGAGTCTAAGTACCTTGGATTTGAATTAGAGTCTGGTGTTGGGAGATGGGGATGAAAAAGAAGACCAGCAATAGTGAAATTAGTGAATAAATGGGAGACTAAAGCACAAGTCATATTTGTGAAATATGGCTTTGCAACAACACAGACCTATAGGTTCATAGGTATATACTAGTATAATGACCACCAGGGGCATTATAAGCCCAGCTACGCAAACCATCTCATCTGAGTCCTTATGCATCATGGGTGTTTATTAGGAGAAAGTATGAATGGAAGTTTCTAGAGGTTATGTGTGGGGGTGAGGGTATGTTAGATTGGGCTTTACTGTCTACCTCTGTGTATCAAAGACGTGGGGGTCAGATCAGGGGTGAATTTCCAATTTCCCATACATTGTTCATGGATACACTTAAAACAGGCACAGGGATGGACTCTGCTTCACATGGATGGAAAGAGCCTGTTCCAGAGCATGAGGATCCTCACAGACCAATATCTGTCTCGCCAACATATCTTATTTATGTCACAAGTAAAATTTAAATCCTTAGATCTAGTGGTTCTGATGCTGTTTGTTTTGCAGATGTGCAAAAGGTCCATCAGAGCTATATCCAATGATGCCTTGTATACTAGGCATAGATCACCTCTCAATAACCAGTAGGAGGCAGAGTGTAGAGATAGGGCTTTAAGGCAATCCATATAGAACAATGTGTTCATACCCTGGATTCTGCTGGTAAAGAACCTTTGTGGGCATTCCTACTGTTGCATATGTCTGGTCAGGTACATGCTGAAGGGGACATTACACTCAGTGATGGGTCGAATAAAGTAGCACTATGACCTCCTTGGACCTGGATGCCAAGCCATTACTTATAAGGTGGACAAACAAGAATTATTTTCGTACTACCTTGGCCACATGTTGTTCAAAGGCCAAATTACAGTTTACGTACGTTCCCAGATCTGCGACTACTGGGTCAACTCTTTGGGGTGTCTTACTGATGGAGTAATTAGCCTGGGTGGTAGTTTTCCCAAAAGGCAATGCATTTCTTGGCATTAAGTTTTAGTCCAGGACTTTGGCACCAGTCATTTATCTGTGTTAGGCCCTCTTGTAAGATTTTTATGTCATGGAGGGGGAGTCTATGATAGCTCCCAATTTGCACTCGTCTACAAACTTGCTCAGCCAAAGGTCCTTGACATTAGCCTATACCTGTGAGAAGCAAATGCCAAATAGGAGTGGTCTTAGTGACAGGTCTCCCAGATGAGGTGGCAGTAGTGTAGCTCAGGTGGGGAGAGAGGGACAACTTCCCTGGGTGCAAAGTGTTGGGGGGACATGAATAGCCAATCTAGATTTCCCGTTAATGCAGTACCAGCTTTTAAAAGCCAGTTTTGCATTTGTAGTTAAACCGAAGAGCTGCAGCACTCTATGTGTCATCTGAAATGTAGAAAATGCTTGCTATATTCTAGCAAATAATTTGTTAACAGTTTAAAATAAAAAAAATATGTATATTTTTTTGCTAAGCCTGAGTACTGTAGCACTCCATGTAGACGGTGTTTAAACTGCAGCAACAGTTTGCTGTATTTGCAGCAAGCAGTTTGCTACAGTTTAAAATTAAAAAAAAATGTAAATAAACTGTGTGGAAGTTTGATCTGAATTTGTCAGCCAACAAAATTGCAATGTCACTCTGCTTAGAGAACATGGCAACACTGACTGCCAATTCAGCACACAAATGTGTGCTGCCTTTGAGGTTTCGATCATTGCTGCAGAAGGCCTCATGGTGGTCTTTAGCCTAAGAGGCCATCATAACCTCGTAATTGGCCTTCTTGGACTTAATTAGTCCTTTTAGTTTCCTGTTTAGTTTAATTACTGAGCTCCTATTATTATGGGAGTTGCTGTTCCTGATTTTAGCCATGACTTTTTTCCATTTGTTATATACCTTATTAAAATTAGGATTCCATCAGTGCGGTGTATTTTATTTTTTTAAACACTTTTATTGAATTATCACTTAAGACACAGGCAAACATATATTTATATAAAAGAAAACAAAACCATGTTAACATGTTCACAGTTACAAACATTATACATCACATGTATTGTTTTATTCAATTACCATCAATCCAACATTATATAAATTTCTCAATTTCTGCCCTCACTTAAACCTCACTCCTCCTCTTAAAAATTACTCTGCAGCATTTCCACTTTTTTCCATGTAATTTGCTCCTACCCTCTTCTAAAGAACCCAAGTCCAATTATTTTATCTCTGTTACAATATTCAGTATTTCAAATAAAGTCAGTTTAGACATTGATTTCTATTTTCTAACTGCTTTTTTGGTAGCCAACAGAATTAAACTTAACAAGACCTTACTGTGTGTGTCTAGGCATATTCAGATCCTGTATCCCAACTCAGAGAAATCATTTTCATAGTTACACCCACTAGTTCACCCAATATTTCCGACAGAATATCCTGTAGGGAATTTATAAAATCTGCCAAGTCATTACAGTCCCAAAACATGTCTTCCCATTTATCGCTTTCTTCCCATCACACTTCCAACATCTGTCATCTAACTAATGAAAAATTCTTTGGAGTCTGCCTCCGGCATAAAAAAATACCTATGCAAACTCTTCCAAGCAAACATCTTAAATCTTCTATAATTTACTGCGTATTTTGGAGTTATACATTTTGTGAGTCTGCCAGCCCAGCTATCTGGAATTTTGTAAATAATAGTATGTCAATTGTGAATATTAATATGATCCATAGGCTTGTCTTACAAATGTAAGATAATTTTATGTTCTGTGTATATTAAGCTACTGGTGCAGAAGTGTGTGGTGAACTGTATGTTATGTACTGAGCTTCAAGAATGTAACCACAGCGTACCCTACTGGAAAAAAACAGAAATGTATATACCTTTGCAAATTTATGTTTTGATAGCAGAAGTTGAGACACCGAGTTTACTCGTAAAACTCTTAAGAAAATAAGTTGAAAAGTAAAGAGTTTTACAATGTGCTATAAAATTAGTTAATACTGAAAGAAGACAGGATGTATGCAGCTAGACATTTCCTGTTGTCTAGAAACAGAAATAATTACTATGTTTCAAATGTAAAAGTGTTAATTGTTTTACGACTTCCAGTTCTAGGCAAACTTCTGAGAGATAAGTACTTTTCACAGAGACATGTTAAATTCTGTTGGTATCTGTTTAGCCTGGAAACTGGAGGCAGGTGAAATATAGTTATGTCATCCAGCTGACCCAGCAGGACCTGAAAACATCCATCTTCAGCACTTCTCATGTATTTGCCTTGCTTCATAAGTAAGATTTGGGTATAGTATTTCTCTTACAGATAGGAATATACTAGGATTAGTTTAGATGTTTTCTGTATTTATTTGAGACTGTCCTGCAATGTTGTTTTAAAATATTTCCTTTGATTCCGAACTTTGTAGTCACTGTGTTGAGTTACTGAGTATTGTCTTAACCTTTTATTAATTATTATTAAATATATTTAAACCTTTTAATTGTTGCTGGTTTGTTAAGAGATATTTAAGCTCTTGCATATGTACTTGGTGACATTGTATAAGCCACTCCAAAAGCCTTGCTATTGGTCACACTTACCATTTGGATAATAATAACATTACACAGTAAGATTGGGCACCCTTTGGTAAGGGCCTTTATAGTAGCTGATAAGTAGTGGTTGGTGGCAGTGATAACTACCTTATAGTCTGGGCAGAAGAGGGCATAGCTAGTAAACCTGTGCCATACTTCCCCAGAGAGTGTCTGTGTGTTTGTAAATAAATCAAATCTCAAAGTTTGCGTGTGTCTGTCAGCTACTTGGGAAGGGACACGAAGCACTGGCTGGACAGAGAGGATGCTGGAGGTTTTGGCTTGACCACTCGGCTGAGATCTTAATGCTATAGCTGTGCCAGTGGGGGGTCTTATTGGGGATCTGGAGAAAGCATCCTCAGACTGTCTGTGTGCTCTTAAGGGAAACTGTACTTTACTGTGTGTGTACTTGTCATCCTTCCAATGTGGATGTCCCTCATTGGTGCTAATGGTGAGGATTGAGGCTCCCTGATTACTGGGCCAGTGCAAGGGTGTCACACATATGTCCTCCCATTGTTTCCTTCTATACTGCTTATCCAATTTCTCTTCTCAATCTTTTCTAGCCTCCTCTGACTGATTACTATAGTTATCATGAAATATTTCATATGTCCTACTAATTATCCTTTTTTAATGGCAGCTTCTGTTCTGGATTCAACTAAAAACTCTACCAGAGCTGGTATTTCACGTAGGATTCCCTTATCCCTTTCTCTTTGCTTACACTCTGATATCAATCCCAAGTAAGGAAGGCAGCCTCTAGCCTGCATTCCAAATGTCTTCTTGGCCTCTTCCCATTCTATTAACTTGTCCTCGTTAGGTATTTGATCCGAATGCTGTGGTACTTTGCTAGTTTTTGCTAGCATATTCCAGCCCCCTCTTGCCAATCCTCTGTACCTCTAACTACAGTCATTCATATTGGCAGAATTTCCTTTCTCCATTCTCATGTTGGATTTGTTCTTAGAATACTTCCTGCTACTTTATAAATACATGTTCTGTATGGCTATTGTTATTCTCCTTAAAGATCTGCATCCCAAATCACACTCTTTCCTTATTTCTTAAACTTCCTTAATGCTTCATCATTATCCCTTTCCACTATGAATTATAACTTTCTGCTTGTGATGTGTATGTGTGTGTGTGTGTGTGTGTGTGTGTGTCTGTGTGTGTGTGTATGTGTATATATATCTATCTATATATATATATATATATATATACATACACACACACACACACTATATATATATATATATATATATATATATATATATATACACACACACACACACACACACACACACACACATATATATATATACACACACACACACACACATACATCCTTTCTTATTTTATTTGCCAAATGCTCTAAATATAAAGCAAACAACAAAAGAGAGAGAGGATGCTCATGCCTGGTTCCTCTGTTCAAATGCAACTTATCAGAGAGGAACCTTTCAACTTTAATTCTTGCCTCCGATTCTTCATATATATCCTCCTGTTTAACATTATTATTGTATGATGAAATTCAAATGTTTCCATTGCCCTGCTCATAATATCCCAGCATACTTAGTCGAATGCTTTATCTGCATCAAGACCCACTAATAACTGTGATGCTTTCTAACATTTTGCTTCCCTCTGTTGATCATTGTTCTATTAATGTTATTAAATGTTTGTCTCCCCCCTCCACAAAATCACACTGATCCATACCTATCAATTTTGGTAACACATCTGTCATTCGTTTAGCTAGTATAGACAAAAACACTTTATAGTCGTGGATTAAAATTGAAATGTGTCTATATGAAGCTGGGTCTAATGAGTCTTTACTGTCTTTAAGTAATACAGCCACCACAGCTTTCTTTCAAGATGTTCGTGCTTCCCTCCTTTTAAAATATTGTTAAACAAAATCTTCTCAACCTTGATCATTCTCTTCCCTCCCAGCTTCTTTCTAAACTCATGCATATTATTCAGATACTCACTTATTTTGTCTTTAGCACTCTACATTTGCGCCATTTCATGTTCTGTGAGATTCCCCTTATTCTACAATAGTTTAACCACTGTCAGCACCCTAAGTAATTACCTTTACTTCTTAATCATCTCTCTTTATCTTTAATTTCTACCCCATTTTTAAAGTCCATTTTCATTTTATCCCACTCACTACCTATAACTTCTGAAGATATTCCTTAAATTTCTCTCTTTTTATAGTATCCATAACTGATCAATACTGTGTGTTTGTTAATTTAAACTGAGACCACAGTAGCCTACTGATACAAGGTTATCCTGTTTTCCCCCCTGAGAAATGGTTAAGAAATGACTTACAGTTTCAGAGCAGTCCTTGATCAATTGTGATTGTTTCTTAAACACAAACTTGTCTTTGCTTTGGCTCATTAGCAGCAGTACAAAGAACTGCCTGCTCACACCCTTGTTCTCCCCTCCCCCTTCCCTGTTTATTAACTTAAGACAATCCCAAAGTTAATAAATATTACCTGTGGCAGGCACCATTTTTTAAACTACAACCACCCTTGTCACTATCATATGTTCATTTATCAGTTAACTCTGTTACCTGATTGTTTCCAGCCCCCTCATAAGAACAACTAACAGGGTCTCTACCCACTTCGCTCCCCACCCTGCTCCCTATTCCCTCCCGCCCCCAGTGCTCCCACCTTTATTACACTCACAAACCCCTCCCATTTTTCCAAAAGCCAACCATAGTGCTAACCCAACACTACCTCCTCCATCTTCCCACTACTATCACACCTCCTCAACTAACATGTACAAGCATACCTTACCTATGCTCACTGCATGCATTCTCCCTGCATATCTTACATCCTACCAAAGCTCCGTCATTCCCCCACTCAACCACTACCACTGTACTACTACTCACACAACCACTCATGTCTCACCCTCACTCAGCTCCCCTCCCACCAACTCAAGAACCATCCCTATGTACCCCCTACATATTCTAACAAATATATTACTCAAACATAAAGCAGCCCTACAACTCAACATAGTAACCCTCCCACCATACCTATTACCCACAGAGCACAATCATAACGTTTCCCTTATAAACAAACACATTCAAAAACTGAGAAAATGAATAACCTCATGTATATCAAAACTAGCCCTAAGTGGAGATATTCACCCCAACCCTGGCCCTACCATCTCCATCCCCAATCCTCATAATCAGACTAGAAACCACAACTTCTCCCATATTACAGCCAACAGAAAGCCAAATGACTTCCTTTTACTAAGCCTAAATATTAGAAGTATATTCAACAAAGTCCATGAACTCCATGCCACCATAGACTTTTACTCCCCAGATATAATCATCCTGAGAGAAACCTGGCTAAAACCTCACATTACCAGTGGGCAAATACTCCCTAGAGGTTACGGCATACTAACAGTAGACCGGCTAAACAAGAAAGGAGGCAGTGTAGCTATAATATTTAAACAGAATCTAAACATCCAGATCTTAAAATCATCAGCTCCACAAATAGGCAATGAAGAAATAATACATACCAACCTCAAAATAAACCAAAACAAAATCATCAACATAATTGGATGCTACTTCCCACCTGGCCAAAACATCCCTCCACTAAAAAACCTCCTCAGCTGGTCTATCCACCATCTCCCCCAAGAAACTATCATTTTAGGTGATTTCAATATTGACTGGCAATCCTGTTCTGGCAACCATCCAACCCATCATGTAAACCTTCATGGCTTCACCCAACTAGTCCAGTCACCAACCAGGATAAATAAAAACTCCAGCAAGCACACTACCCTGGATTGGATACCAGTCAGTAAGAGCCCCCAGTCATATATAACAGGATGCTTATCAGACAGCCTCAGTGATCACTCCCCAACATTCCTACTCAAAAAATACCTATACCAAGCAAAACCTGTCATCTACCGTCAAATACGTACAAAACTAAACTTTAATCCACTCACATTCGTCTCTTCCCTCAAAGAATGTAACTGGCATCCTCAAAAGTACCTGAGTTTTGATGACGCAGTTGAATTTTTTAATACTACCTTCCTGAGCATCCTTAATTACCATGCCCCCATAGGACTTTCCAGAACCAAAGCACAACCCACCCCATGGCTACAGAAAACCACTAAGTCAGAAATGAAAAACAGAGATAAAGCCTGGGAGCACTGGTGCAAAACCAAAACCCCATCAACTAGACAGAAATTCCTAGAACTACGCAATAGAGTCAAAAAGCTAATAAAACAGGACAAATTCCAATACTACCAGTCTGCCCTAGACTCCTCCCAACACAGCCCCAAACAATTCTGGTCCTCCATAAATTCCATCCTCCACTCAGGTAAAGTCAGTACCCCTCCTCCTAACATCCCTCACTCCTCAGAAAATATTGCTACCTCATTCAACACACACTTCACACAAACCATACTATCACTAGCTAAACAACACAACCCCCCTCCCCTCCAACCTACACCTTCAACTAGTAATCTCCCCACTGCCTTCTCTTTTTCTCCTGTACCTACCTCCAACATAAAAAAAACTCTTAACTAAACTTAAGCCCACCAAATTAGCAGCAGACAACCTCACAAGTGAATAACTACAAATCACAGCTGATGCTCTGGCCGACCCAGTATCTATCTTGATTAACCGATCTCTGTCAGAAAGTTACGTTCCCACACTGTGGAAAGTATCACATATAATTCCCCTCCACAAAGGCGGACCCTCCACAGAACTAACCAATTACTGCCCCATAGCTATTCTCTCTCCACTCTCCAAAATACTAGAGAGATGTATACACTCTCAGGTCTCAGACTACCTCCTTACTAACAACCTCCTTTCCAATACTCAGCATGGTTTCCGACCAAATCATAGCACCACCACTGCCTTTCTCTCCTTTACTAACACTATCCTTCAGCATAAAAACAATGGCTATCTCTCCTCTGCTACTTTCCAAGACCTATCTAAAGCAATTGACATGGTCCCAAACAAACAACTTATCTCTGTCCTCAGTAACCTATCCTTCTCTCAATCAGTCACCAACTGGTTTCAGAGTTACCTGTCTGATCGCCAACAATCCGTTGTATGGCAGAATGACATATCTCCCCAACTACCTGTCTCCATAGGGGTTCCCCAAGGATCCATCCTTGGACCCCTACTCTTCTCTGTTTTCACCAATAATCTAGCCTCTGCCACCAAACATGGCACACTCATAAAATACGCAGATGACTCAACCATCATCTGCTCAGCCCAGTCCCTACCCAAACTGCAAAAAGTCACACAGCAAGCCTTTTCCTCTGTTGAAACTTGGTTATCCGATGCCCAATTAATACTCAACCCAAACAAAACTAAACTACTCGTCTTCCAACCCACCAAACATACTCAAAACAACTCTCACTTTAACATCACAGCAAAAGACACCACCACTATATACCCAACTGAACACACCAAATTGCTAGGAGTGGAAATAGACAATAAACTAAAATTTGACATTCACATATCCATGACCATAAAAAAAGTCCACAAAAAACTAGGAGCGTTATATAGAAATAAGCAACTTCTCACCAAAGCAGCAAAGATTTCCATAGCAAATTCCCACCTTATCTCCACCCTACTTTATGCCTCTCCAATATATACCAGCCTAAGGCAATGCGATCTAAACAAGCTAGAGACCTGCTACAACAAAATTGCCAAATTCACCACAGGGGCATCCTACCGTAGTCACCACCATCTCACACTTGCTGAACTGGGCTGGCTTGAACTCCCTCACCTCCTTCAATGGTATCAACTCTCACTCGCCCACAAACTAGTAAACCATCCACTAAATGTCCCATCCCTCCAGAATCTACTCCAACCCTATCGCACCACCAGACCACTAAGATCTAGCAACAAAAATCACTTGCAGATCACTAAAGCCAATAACTCTGCTGGTGAAGCACTATTCTCTTGCACAATGGCCAAATTATGGAACTCCCTCCCACCCACAATTACCTCCGTACCATCATGCACCCACTTCAAAACTTTACTAAAAGCGCACCTAAAAACATGCTGGCTATGCTCTTTCAACTCCCACTTTAAAAACAACCACCCCATCCAACCACTATCTTTCTTTCCACTCCACTAACTACCTTGATTATAGCAAGCTCAGATGCTCATAAGCCTAGTACTTATTATACAACAGGAACTTCTTATTGTAACATTTGTTAATGTCTAAAATAAAATAGCTGCTCTGTACGCAAGTCTCCAAAGAACAATCAAGTTAATAAAAGTATATGATAAGGAGACTGGATAGGCTAGAGACAAGTAAAAAAAATTTATATATAATTGCCTCATGAATATCAAAAAAGCTGGTAGAGCAAATATACGAGAACACAATCCAGGTCACAGATAAGTCCTCAATTAGTGGACAGAAAACTCCAAGATGCCAGCATAAAATCCTTTAATATGATAAAACAACGGCAAGCGCTTTCACCTGATAGGCTTCCTCAGGCCATTTACAAACATTCAGTGGATAAGCCATATTTTGACATCACTTCCTATCATAATATATAATATAAGTATAAAATATACTATGTTCTTCTTAAAGAAAATAAGAAGTTATGTACTCACCATAACGTTCCATCTGAGTAGGTAGCTTCATTTGTCTACAACCTGTGGGTCATGGATCCGATATCGGATCCGAGCCGGCAACTTGTTTCAAGCTAATGGATCCGAGCTCCTAGCTCCTCCCCTCACCCATAATCCCCTGCCAACCCTCCATGACTTCAGATCGAGTTTGCCCCTCAATATATACCCAAAACGGGTATCCATCCGAAGAAGGCCAGGGGGAAGGAGGGGGGAATGGTTGCAGACAAATGAAGCTACCTACTCAGATGGAACGTTATGGTGAGTACATAACTTCTTAATCTGAAGTAGGGATTCATTTGTCAGTAACCTGTGGGACAGAGTCCCCAGCTACCTGAACCTTGGGTGGCCATCATGGAAGGATATTGCGAAGCACCGCAGAGCCAAAGGATGCTCTCCCTCTAGAAATCACGTCCAGTTTGTAGTGGTTAATAAAGGTATGAGATGAGGCCCAAGTGGCTGCCGAACAAATATCATCCAATGGGACTCTAGACTTGAAGGCCGCAGAAGTAGAGATGGAATGAGTGGAATGTGCGCGAACTCCTTCAGGTGCGGGTCTCCCAGAGGCTTGATATGCTAATAGGATACATTGAGAAATCCAGTGTGATAGAGATACTTTTGATATTGCTTTCCCCAAATTAAATTTGGCACAGGAAACGAACAGCTGGTCGGATTGTCTATAACCAGCCGTTCTATGAGTATAAAAGCGTAGCTGCCTATGAACATCTAATGAGTGCAGCTTGTACTCTCCTTTATTCTGATATTTAGGAAAGAAAACCGGTAAATTTATGGATTGATTTATATTGGTTTCTGATGCTATTTTGGGAAGAAAAGAGGGATTGATCCTGAGGTACACTCTGTCCGGGCGAAAGATCAAATAAGGAGGCTTCACAGAAAGAGCTTTAAGCTCGAAACTCTTTTCGCAGAAGTAATGGCTACAAGGAATGCTGTTTTCCAGGACAAGAATTTCAGATCTACTGAAGCAGCGGGTTCAAAAGGTGGAGCAGTCAAGGCTTGAAGAACTACTGAAAGATCCCACGGTGGTACGGCTTCTTTTATAGGGGGTCTAAGCAAAAAGGTGCCCTTGAGAAAGGTTTTACACAACTTGGCCGACATCAAAGGCCCTGTATCATGTCCCACATGGTAATGTGAGATGGCCGCCAATTGCACTTTGACAGTTGAGCAACTAGCGCCTTCCTGAAAAAGTTCAGTTAGGAAGTCTAATATGGGCGGAAGAGGAGCCGTAAAGGGATCTAGATTATGATGCTCTGCCCAGATGGAGAAATGTTTCCATTTACTGCGGTACACTTTCCTGGTGGAGGGCTTATGCGTTGCCACAAGGATGGCTTTGACTGGTGAAGAGATACCGGGAGTCCTAACTAGGAGTGGAACTGGAGCAACCAAGCTGTCAGCTTCAGATTGTCCAGATTTGGGGTCGGTAAGTCCGACGGATGGGAGATTAGATCCGGACTGGGATCCAGAATCCAAGGAAGATTCACTAGGTGAGACCACAGGTAAGGGAACCAAATTTGCCAAGGCCAGAATGGGGCAATGAGGATCATCCTGCTCCCCAACCCCGAGGCTTTCTATAAAAGTTGCAGCATCAGGGGTAGAGGAGGATAGGCATAAAGTAGACTGGGTGGCCAAGCATGCACCAGAGCGTCTCTTGGAGTTTCCCCTGGAGGGGGAATCAGAGCGAAGTAATTGCCGCATTTGGTGTTTGAGGGAAAGGCAAAAAGATTGCAGCAGGGTTGCCCTCATATTGCAAATATCTGCTTCGCTACTAGTGGGTTGAGGGACCACTCGTACGGGGTAAGAAGGGTGCGACTGAGTTTGTCTGCTAGGATGTTGGTCCACCCCGGAATGTGCGTTGCAATCAGAAAGCGGTTGGTGGAGATCGCCCATTCCCACACTCTCATGGCTTCGTGGCATAGAGGGTAAGATCTGGTTCCCCCCTTTGTTGATGTACCAGACAACCGAAATGTCCGACTGAATTGCAATCGTTCCTATGGGGAGGAGATTCTGAAGTGCTTGCAATGCGTACAGCACCGCTCTCATCTCCAGAATGTTGATATGCAGGGAGGTCTCTGTATCGTTCCACATGCCTTGGACCGTCCTGCCTGAATAATGCCCCCCCACCCGAGGCGGGAGGCGTCCGTGGTCACCGTGGCGAGAGGGGGAGAGGTGCAGAAGGGTCGGCCCGTATGGAGGTCCGAATCATGGAGCCACCATAATAGAGCCCTCCTGCAAGCCTTGCTGATAGCAATGGGGTGGTGAAGAGGAAAAGACAGAAAGGACCATTGCACTAGAAGGGTCCATTGCAGTACCCGCATGTTCAGACGGGTGCATGGAAGGAGCATTATCCCTGCCGCCATGGAGCCCAGTGCCCTCAGGACCAATTCCGCTGGTGGGGTCTCTGATTGGAGGATAGCCCGCACATGGAGTTGCAAATTCAGAAGTGTCTTGGACGTTAGAAAGGCTCATAGCTCTCTGGTGTCTATTCTGGCTCCTATGAATTCTATGGCTTGTGTCGGGGCCAGAAGGGATTTGTTGGCATTGATGGTGATGCCTAACTGTGGGGCTAGGCGGAGAAAGAACTCTCTGGCTGCGCAAAGTAGATGCCTTGTTGGGGCGGTCAGGAGCCAGTCATCCAGGTACGGAAGGTGATGCCTAACTGTGGGGCTAGGCGGAGAAAGAAATCTCTGGCTGCACAAAGTAGATGCCTTGTTGGGGCGGTCAGGAGCCAGTCATCCAGGTACGGAAAGACCTGTATTCCCTGGAGTCTCAGGTGGGCCGCAATCACTGCTAATACTTTGGTGAACACCCTGGGGGCTGTGGTGAGGCCAAAGGGAAGGACCCTGAACTGTTAGTGACTGGCTCCCAGCCGGAAGCGGAGGAACCTTCTGGATCGTCTGTCCATTAGAATGTGGTAGTACGCATCCTTGAGGTCTATAGAGCACATCCAATCGGTCTCCCTTAGAAGGGGGAGAATAGATTGAAGAGTGACCATTCGGAATTTTTCCTTGGTTACCGACAGGTTCAAGCGGGAAAGGTCTAGAATCGGTCTCAAGTCCCCCATCTTTTTTGGCACCAAAAAGAACCTGGAGTAGAACCCTAATCCGAGCTGGTCTTGGGGGACGGGCTGGATGGCTCTTTTTCTTAGCAGCTGCTGAATTTCTGCGGCTGCGGCCTCCCTCTGATCGGGTGGTACATCAGGGAGGTTCTTGAATTTGGGGACATGAAGTAATGGTATTTTGTACCCTCTGGATATAATTCGAAGCACCCAGCGGTCTGTCGTTATGGACTCCCATGCCGCTAGGTGCTCCGAGAAGCGCCCGCCGACTGCCTCCAGAGTGGAGCAGTCGGGCAACCCTTCAGGGCTGCTGCGTGGGCCGTTCAGAGAAAGGTTCTCTGGACCCAAAGTTTCTTGGAGCCCCTCTGCCCCTGGGGCAGCGTCCTCCCTGTCCTCCTCTGCCACGGAAGGACTGGTTATCCGGAGCGGGTTGGGAATGTTGCGATTTCTGGAACCACATCTTCTTCTGACCCTTTTGGTTCTTCGAAAAGGACCGCTGAGGTGCAGAGAAGCAGACTCCGATGGCAGACAACGTCTTCCCGTCCTTCTCGCTCTGGACAAGTGATCGCAAACCGTTTTGCCAAACAGGGCAGAACCATCGAAAGGGGCATTCGCAAAAGACACTTTAAAGGGCTCTGCAAAGTCACAATGATGGAGCCAGGCCTGATGTCTCATGACTAGGCCTGCTCCACTAGCCCTAGCGGCTCCCTCGGTGGCGTGGGACAATAGCCGCATAGAGGTATTTGAAATTGATCTCAGAGTGGCCATTCGGGTGGAGTACAATTGTTTGTCCTCCGCTGACATGGACTCAGGGGGGGAGGCAGCGTATTCTTTGATAAGATCCCGCTGAATCCTGATGACATGTGCCATATAGTTCAGAGACCTTACCGAGATGGTCGCTGAACTAAAAACTCGCTTCCCTAAGCGGTCCATCGAGCGGGACTCCTTGCTCGGTGGATGGACTGAGGGGCTCTCCTGAGCTAGTTCCCTCTTCGTGGCTGCCGCCGTCAACATGGCATCTACGGGGGGACCCTTGCTCCAGTGCGACCGGTCTGAGGGGGGGGGCTTAGTATTTTGTCCGGGCGTTTGGGTATTGGCTACACGGTGTCCGGATCCTTCCACGCCCTGGTGGTAATAAGGTCCACCAAGGGGTCGGCCGGAGGGGACACCCAAGAGGTAAATGGGCCTGCTTCGAATGCCTCCAGAAACACGGACTCATCAGAGGAAGACTTGGGGGCAGACCACCCACCTCTGATCCTCAGCATCTCCATGATGATTCCAAAGGAGACATCCTCAGGGGGTGATCTTGGGGAGCCTTCCCCTTCATCCAAGTCCGTGTCCTCAGTTAAGGACTCAGGGGAGTCCACGTGCCTCCTCTTGCACTTATGCTTGCGGGGCACTTCCTCGGGGGGGGGGGGCTGTCCGAGGAGGCCTCGCCAGCAACATCCTGTTCCAATGGAACAATCTGGGACATTGAAGCAGGCTGTCCCCTTGGCCGGGTGATGGAAGCCTGGCCCAGCAGAGAGGGAGTGCAGAATGGAGCAGAGACAAGGGCCGGGGGTCCGGATGCTCTCAACAGAGCTCTCTCCACTACATCGAAGGCCGAGGGGGAACCACTCTCTCTGGGCTCCGAGAGTCGGCTCCCACTTGGATCCAATGAAGGGATCAGAACCGGCGCCGAGACCATCGGATCCGAAGGACCAGTGCGCTCCAACCTGGACGGAGCTAAAGGCACACTGAATCCCTCGGATCCGAAGCTTGGGCCATGGCTCCGAGAGGTCGGATCCGAAGTACCAAGTACTGTCGGAGCCGACCCACCCCCGGCTCCAACTCTGCTCGGCTCCGAATGCTCCGAACCCGGATAGCGGGTCAGAGAAGGAGTAATAGGATGGAAAAAAGGTGTCGAGCTCCCCCCCAAAGGGGGGGAGGCAAGAGCACTTCCATCTGCAGCTGGGCCTGGATGAACCTTCGCATCATCCGGTCCAAGTCTGCATCGGACATGCTGAACGTCGATCTCGAAGAGGTCACCGAGGCAGGCCTGGAATGCCGCCTCGATGACCTTGATGTAGATTGGGCGTCCTCCTCCTCGGGCCCTGGGGAGAAACAAGGGGATCGGAGCCGAGGAGGAGGAGACCTAGAAGCAGTGGAGGGAGAAGCCCGCTTAGCTGGCGGGACCGAAGCGGAGGCTTCGGCCCGCTGCTTGTGGTGCTTCTCCCTCCGTTTCTCCCTCCTGGCCTCCCTGTCCTCCGGTGCTTTAGCGGGAGTTTGAGTCCCGGCCGAAGGAAGGGGGGGCAGGAATGGCAGCAACCACAGCCTGTGTTAGAGCCACGGGAGTAGCGAAGGCCGGAGCCGAGTCCGGGGGTAAAAGTCCTGCCAAGACCAGCTTCGACCGCCGCTCTTTCAGTGCCCTGGGGTTGAACGCTGCACAAATGGTACAGCCTGAGGTGAGGTGTTTAACCCCAAGGCACCGAACGCACCGTGTGGCCATCAGCCGGGGAGAGCTTATGGCCACACTCGGTACATTTAGAAAAAATGGCTTTTGGGGCCTCAGCCATACTTAAAAGAAAAGGTAGTGTTACACAAACACACAGGCCCCAAAACACACACACACACACACACACACTCACTAACGACCAGCGAAGGGAGGGAAAAAACTAATTAAAAGAAAAATATTTTTACACTACAGGGAACCTAACATTTACACACTTTATATTTTTGTAAAAAAAGAAGAAAGTTGACAGAAAAAACACACTTAACTGATGATTACTGGTCGAGCTCAAAGGAATCCAGCTATCCACAAGCACGGCAAACTAGATCTGAGGTCATGGAGGGTTGGCAGGGGATTATGGGTGAGGGGAGGAGCTAGGAGCTCGGACCCATTAGCTTGAAACAAGTTGCCGGCTCGGATCCGATATCGGATCCAAGACCCACAGGTTGCTGACAAATGAAGTCCCTACTTCAGATCATATGTTATAGATGTAATGTCCCATCAAGAAGTAAACCCAACTAACTTTTATATCAAGAACACACTATACAAAAAACAAGGCGCCAAATAGATTAACATTTCGTAAACATCAATCATGCTACAGATCTGATTTACATTCACAAAAACTAAAATAGGTTAAAAATGAAATAAAATTAATGCTATGTATTAGCTTATATTAACTATACTAGTTTCCTAAATCCTTTACCTTTCAAGATAGGTCTAATGGGAACCCTGTCATTTAGTCCAGGCGGACGATCGGCTCTCAGCCTGATAATCCATTTTGTCTCATTTTGTTCTGTTTTGTTCCATATGTCACCTCTTCTAATTGTGGGATGATAAACCTGGATTACTAAAAACTTAAATTGATGTTCTAAGGATGTTTCAAGAGTGTGTTTGGACAAAGCATTCTTATCAGATTTCACTCTAATGCTATACAGGTGTTCCCTGATTCTATCTCTTATCCGTCTATTGGTCTTGCCCACGTAAAACGCAGGACAAATACCGCAGGTTGCCAGATACACCACATGTTTAGAGTTACAGCTGGCTTTAGGCAAAAAGTTATACTGTTGTTGTGTAATAGGATGTGTAAAAGTAGCAGTACTGTTAATATGACTACAAAAATTACATTTCTGACATGGTCTGGTAGTGTTACTATTAACACCAACTTTCACATAAGATCTCGATTCAATACGACCATAATTACATAACATCCTATATAAATTCATTCTATTCTTATATATGAATTTTGGAGCATCTCCTATTACCTTACAAATATCAGGATCTACTTTTAAAATATCCCAGTATTTCAAATAAGCATTTCTAATATCACCAGCATCTTGGGTATGGTATATACATACCCTCATGTTCTCTCCATCAATGTGATTGTCATTACTCAAAACTTGAATATCCTCTTTCCTATTTGCATAATATGGGGGGTGCTCTGCCTTCCCTGTAATCCAATGTAACTACTGTCTGTTTATTTTAACTGTGGAGCTTTTCTCTCCGGGCCTCCGCTGAAAATGGACCTACGTCCAGTCGGACACTCCCGGTCAACAAATGTAAATAAATAAATAAATTTTAACAGGTAAGTGGGAAAGCACCAGATGTTTTATTTTATTTCATTAGCAAAACAGTGTAAGAAACTTCTCTGTGTGGACGATTTTCAATCCATATATTTCTAGTTAATCACTGTATATTAATCAGATCAGATATTAGTATGACAACAATAAACCATTCCCATGCCTGATAAAAAGTGTATATACATATATATATATATATATATATATATATATATTTAGAAAGCTTGTGAGGAAATTATTACTCTATTTTTGTTTTACTTGGATCGCTTGTCTGTGTACTTAATAAAGGATTTTCGACTGGAAACAGGCTGCCTGCCTTACTTGGATTACTTTCAAAAACTTAGTAATGCTGTACAATTATATATTTTCTATTATTATTTTTTGTTTTGTTTTGACTAAAGACGAGTTTAAGTTCACTTCTTCTACTACTATTGTCTAATCTGATTAATATACAGTGATTAACTAGAAATATATGGACTGAAAATCTTCTACACAGAGAAGTTTCTTACACCGTTTTGTTTTGGACCCACTACACTTGTTTAGTGGGTTATTTTGAGACTTCGGGGATACCACGGAGATTACTTGTATTTTATTTCATTAGCCTGCATTTTTATCTTAGTTTTTATCAGTGCATGATCTGAAATGGGTACTGGTTGTATGTTAAAGCTTTCAATTAAATCCACATGTTCCTGTGAAATTTAATTTCTGTTTAGTCTAGCTCAGTTATTGTATCTTGGGGAATAATATGTAAATTCTGTCAGCTTTTCCACTACTGATACAACAACTCCCACACCAAATATTGTCATATATTTCTTCAGAAATCTACCTTCTTTTGTTATATTTTCCCTTCTAGGCCTGCCTGGTGCATCCTCACTATTGCAAAGCAAGTTAGAGTCCCCACCTGTAAGTAATATTCCATGCTGAAAGCTGCTTATTTCTCCTAAAAATTTCTTAAGCTCCATAAATAGAAGTTATGTCCTTACAGCTCTGCAAATCTAATACCCACAATAGATCTAGTTTGCAAGCAAACCAATCTATAGAATAGCACACTCATGCTCACATCACATATGTACAGAAAGAATCTACACATAACTATATATATATAAGCCAGACAGATATAAAAAAATATATATATATCAACTGTACCACAATATTGTAACAGTAGCAGAATGCTCCTGGCCAGGCATCAAAGAACGTTCTTCCTAAGGGTGGGAGGGTTATGGTAAGGACATAACTTCTATATGTGATAGTGTTCAATCTCGGCCGTTTCTTCTTACACACATGGGCCCTAGCTCCTTGTTCCTGAGGAACTCACGCACAGTGGAACCAAAGGTTGCCCTGTCCCTAGAAACCTTGTCTACCTTATAATGAGAAATGAATGTATGTGGTTTAGACCAAGTAGCAGCTGCACAAATAGCCCAGTGGTAGGCGGGCTGCATGAGCCAAAGATGTAGACACTGACCTTGTGGAATGTCCTTTGGGTTTGTGTAACAGGGTTTGATTTGAAGAATCGACATAGATTATACAATTTAACCATTTAGAAAGAGTTCTTTTGGTAACTGCAAGTCCTTTCCTGCTATCAGCAAAAGCCACAAAGAGTTGATCTGTTTTTCTGTGATCCTTTGTTCTATCCAAATAAAATCTTAGCTGTCTGTGAACATCTAATTTGTGTAACATATACTCCATTTTGTTGGAGTGGTTTTGAAGAAAGTGGGTAATTCAATGGACTGATTAATATTGTTAATAGAACACACTTTAGGGAGGAAGGATGAATTGGTTCAAGAGAAACTCTGTCAGAGTGAAAGATCAAATAAAGAGCCTGAAGTTCAGATAGAAGTAATGGCTACCAGAAAGAGAGTTTTCCAGGATAAAAATTTTAGTGAGCAAGAAGAGGCAGGTTCAAAGGGGCAACATTAATTTAGATAGCAACAAATTTAGACTCCAAGGTGAGATCTGACCGGTGGTCTAATATGAAAAACTCCTTTTAAAAGGCTTTACAAAGTCTGTGAGCCATAACAGGAGCTCCACATTCTTCCACATGGAAATTGAAATGGCAGCCAATTGAACTCTTAGTGTAGCAGGAGAAGCACCCTGATGGAATAAGTCTGTTAAGAACTCTAAGATCTTATTCAAAGGAGCTATAAAAGGATCCACATGGTGTGTATTCCCAGAATACAAATCGCTTCCATTTGCTAGCATATGTCTTAGTAGTGGAAGCTTTATGAAATATCCTGGACTGCTGGTGACAAAGATCAGACCTGGCTAAGTTAGCTGCTAGATGGAAGGTCTGGCTCTGGGTCCAGAATCCAGGGTCCCCAATGCAGTGTATCTTCAGGAAGGGAAACCAAATTTGGCCAGAATGGGGCAATGAGGATTATCGTCCTGTGTAGGTTCTTGGCTTTCTGGAGAAACTTTGATATCAGAGGAAATGGGGAAATGAGTCCCGGGGCCAATCGAACCAGTGCGTCCCCCTGGGGACTTGGAGAGTAATAGGGCAAAAGTAGCTCCTGCATTTAAAATCCTTTTCGCTACTGACTGTTTTAGACTCCGCCCTGCCAAATTCTCATGGCCTCTCTGCATAGCTGATAGGACTTGGTTGCTTGTTTATGTACCAGACTACCGACATGTTGTCCGTCTGAACTGCAATAGTCCCTAGAGGAAGAAGGGGAGCAAAGTGTTGCAAACACTGCCCTCAACTCTAGAACATTGATGTGCAGATTGTACTCCAAATTGGTCCATTCGCCTTGGACTGTCTGTCCCTGAAAGATGCCCCCCCACCCTATCAGGGAAGCGTCCGTGGTCACTGTAACTGTGGGCGTGGGTAGCAAGGTCTCCCTTGGGAAAGGTTGAACGTTTGAAGCCACCAGTTTAGATCTGCTTTGCATGTCTTTGTTATAAGAATCTCGTGTGTTAGAGGTAGTTGTTGAAACGACCATTGTGCAAACAGCAGCCATTGTAGGACTCTCATGTGCAGCCTTCTCAGGGGAATTGCAATCAGGGAGGCTGACATGAGGCCCAACACCTTTAGCACTAGTTTTGCAGGAGATTTCCTTGACAAGAGTAGAAAATGAATATGAGTCTGAAGTGATAATATCCTTTCTGGGGGAAGCCTCAGAATCAACTGACGTGTGTCTAACTCTGCTCCTATGAACAAGATGTTTTGTGATGGCTGAAGTAAGGATTTTCCGAAGTTTACGGAGATCCCTAGGTGAACACACAGTTGGAGAACAAAGTCTCTGGCCTGCAGTAGTTGGCGCCTGGTGGTGGCGCTACCACTGCCATGCATTTGGTGAAGACCCTGGGGGCTGAGGTCAGACCAAAGGGCAGGGCTCGAATTGAAAGTGACTGGCTCCCAGAAATGATCTCTGGATGCCCTGGCCATTTTGATGTGGTAGTATGCATCCTCTAGATCTATTGAGCACATCCACTGCCCTTCTGTAAGAATGGAAGGATCGATTGAAGCGTGACCATTCGAACTTTTCTTTCTTAGTATTGAGGTAGCTTAGGTCTAGAATGGGCCTCCAGTCCCCTGTTTTCTTTGGAACTAAAAAGAACCTTGAGTAAGTCCCAAATCCTTGCTGGTCCGCTGGGACTGGCTGGATGACTCTTTTCTAGCAGCTTTGAAATTTCTAAAGCTGCTGGCTCTGGTACATCTGGGAGTCTTTTCTTTGGGATGGGATGAGATAGGAAGGGTATGTTGTAACCTCTGGTAACCACGCTTTTACCCACTTGTCTGTAGTTATATTTTGCCAGGCCTGAGGGTATAAAGCTACTGCCTCCAGAGCAGGACAGTCGGGCCTCCTCTCAGGAGTGCTGGAAAGGTTTACCAGGGAGTGTTTCCCTGTCACCTTGATGTTGCAGACTCTGCCGCCAGGGCGGCGTCTTCCACCTCTGCCCCCTCCTCTGCCTCTAGAGGCATCACCCTGTGTGCTTGAGAAAGACCCTTGGGGTTTTGAAACCACATTTTTCCAAACGGACTCCGACAGCAGACAGAGTCTTTCCCTCTTGTTCACACCGGTAAGGGTCTCCTTTACTTTGGGGCCAAAGAGAGTGGCAGTAAAGGAAGACTTGAAGGCTTAGGAGCATACAGGATTGTCTCGAAGAGCAATCGCTGAAGCTGCGAAATCAGCCTCATGGACGAGTTAACAATCGATGTTAGGGTATTAAGTTGCGCTGTCACTTTCTCTGAGACAGCTGCATCTGTAGCACCCTGGAGGGTATCTCCCAACTCTTTGACTAGATCCCTCTGTAGACGTGTAAAGTGAGTCAAATAGTTCAGGGACCGCATGGAAAAAGCCGCTGAACTAAAAATATCTATCCATCGTCCTAGAGTCTTTATTAGGAGGATGGATAGGCGAAAGACTCCGACATCTCCTTTTTCGTGGCTGCTGCCACCACCATAGCGTCTACTGGAACTCCTTTTGTAAGGTAGGACTTATCCTGAGGTGCTGTGATGTACTTGTTAGGTTTCCTTGGAACAGGTTCCACTGTGTCAGGAGCCTCCCCAATTAGTTCCATTAGTTCGTCGAAGGGCGGAGTGACCCAGGAGGAGGAAGGGCGAGCACCAAATGCCTTCAGCAGAACTGACTCATCCTCAGAAGGATGAAGGGACTGCCAGTCACCTCTCTGCTTCAGGATCTCCAATATGTAAGAGACATCTTCTGAAGGTGACTTAGGGGACCCCTCTGACTCATCTAAGTCAGTGTCAGATGTCAAGGATTCCTGTGGAGAATCCAAGTGTCTCCTCTTACACAATCTCTTGCTAGGGACTTGGGAGCATCCGAAGAAGCCTCGGAAGAAGAGGGGGCACCCCCCAGGGGTGGCTGAGACACTGGTGCCCGATGTGGCCGTGGGTGCAGATGAAGACAAAGGCCCTTTATGGGGAGGAGAAACTGCTTCCACTGATGTGGTTGTCTGGGTAGACAACACCTTCCTCATCAGGTAAGAGTCCCGGTTCGAAGAAATGGGAAGAATCCCGACACAGGCAGAACCAAGAACAAACCGTCGGCTCCAAGACTCGGAGTCGAGGTGAGGAACAGACCGAGAAAAGACGGTTCTGGACCCGAGGGCTCCACAATCAGTAGATCAGCCTCTTCCGGCTCCAAAGACTGAATCGGTCTCGGAGGAGGAATGGATGGAGATACAGGAAGGCCTTCAAGTTTCGACACCAACTGGGTGGAAACCAAATAAGTTTAGAGAGGGCGAATGCTCCAATAACTTCTGCACCACGCGATCCACATCGACATCCAGTTTGGAGGAAGACCGACCTCAATATGGCGAAGGAGGGGGCTCCATCACCGGTTCCAAGACTCGAGGCTCAGGAACCGATACCAGTTGAACACTCGGCCCGAAGTCTGTGGAACCGGTGATCTAACCTTTGAAGAAGAGCTGAGGACTTTGATGCCTGGTCAGAAGCATCCAGAGCCTCTTGGAAAGCCGGTTTCAATAGACCCTGTCCATTAGTTTCCTCTGTCATGACCCTCCCACTAAAAGAGTGACAGATGGAGCAATCCTCTTGTAAGTGGAGAGGCCAAGGCAGTAGGCACGGGAACTATGGTTGTCAGTGACCGACATTTTCTGGCCACACTGACAACGCTTGAAACCAGACTTTACCTTCTCAGACATTACAGGAAGAAAGACAAATCCAGTAAAAACAGTCAAGTCCGATAAAGTTAGTCAAAACCGATAAAATTGTCAAATCCGGTAAAAATTCTTCTCAACTAGGTAAGATATGAAGGGTGTAGGCCCCATAACAATTTGACCGATAATTAAAGTTAACGGTACCAATAAATTAACGGAACCACAACACAATCACACAGTTAACACTGAAAAATATCAAACAGACTAGTATCCTAATAAAATATAACAAAAAGTTATATCTTAGCTTAGAAACTCTCGCTAGCTCTCTCCCAACGATATGCAGCAGCGCTGCAAACTAGATCTGAGGTAAAGGCAGAGGGGATTGTGGGTATTAGATTGTTGCAGAGCTTGCAAGAGGCCAGCGGGGGAGGCGAGGATCGGCTCCAACCGTGTAAGAACAAATTGAACACTATCACATTATAAGTTTTTGGTGGACTATAAATACATGCCAGCTTACACTCCTCCCCTGCCAGTAGCCTTTTACTACCAACAACTTACCATTATTTTCTTTTTTTCCCTCTTCTATCACTACTAGAGCCGCACCAGCAATTAGTATAATTACTCACCTTTTCCTTTGTCCCTGATATTTTACTAAATACTCATCCTGAAATCCTTTCTTTGTCAGAGTCACATGCTTATTTCTTTCCAAATATGTCTCCTGTAGCATTGTGATTCGCACTCTGAATTTCTTAATTCAATACATCTTTTTTTTCTATACCTGTAAAGCCATTTATGTTCCGGGATAATATGGACAGCATACATACATACAAATGTTTCAAGCACAGGCATTAATGCCCTTCTAGCGTGCCAATATACCAAAACACTTGTTCCCATAATAAATGTCCAGGCTGTTCTTAAAAATATCTAAACTAGTACTTGCTTTAATGTAATTTGATAGTCTGTTCCAAGCATCAGCTACTCTGTCAGAAAACCAATTAGTACACTTCTCATTCCTATAGAATCTTCTACATAGGTTATCTGATGATTCTCTAGTACTTTTTGATAACCCCAAACATTCCCAGAGGTAGTTGTCCCTAAATGCCCTATATACCTGAATAAGATCTACTCTTAAATATCTGTAAGAGACACTGTACAAGTTCAGATATTTTAGTCTTTCATAACAACTTAGATTTTCACATCCATTTATGCCCTTGGTATATTGCAGCTGTACTCTTTCCAGTTTATTCATGCTTGCTTTCCTATAGGGTTTCCATATTGTTAAACCATACTCAAGTTTGGGTCTAATGTAACTAACAAACAATTACTTCATTATGTTTGATTTCCTAGACTTTATAAATCTTTTTGTACAACCTATAGTTCTATAACTATCATTAGCCAATTGGTTGATATGATTATAAAAACTCATAGCTAAATCTACCGATACACCCAGGTCCTTAAATTAGTCTGTCTCCCAAATATCATATGCTTAGTTTTTTGCAGACACACCTTATCTGTAACACTTGTAATCAGTTTACTCAATTTCAGGCCATCAGCATATAGACTGCAGAACACCTCAAATGAAAAAGTAAGGTCTGAAAGATACAATCGAAACAAGTAAGGGCCTAGGACAAACCCCTGTGGGACACCTTGACTGTAACCCAATTTTACCCAATTGTCTGATGTAAGACTTTGCCAGGCCTGAGGGTATAAAGCTAAGCGACCCCTGACTGCCTCCAGAGCAGGACAGTCGGGCCTCCTCTCAGGAGTGCTGGAAAGGTTTCCCAGGGGGTGTATCCCTGTCACCTTGGTTTTGCGGACCCCCTCTGCCGCCAGGGCGGCGTCTTCCACCTCTGCCCCCTCCTCTGCCTCTAGAGGGGGCATCACCCTGAGTGCCTGGGAAAGAACCTTGGGGTTTTCGAAACCACATTTTTCCACCACGTTGCCCTTTGGGTTTCGGTCTGGATGGGGTGGAAAAACGGACTCCGACAGCAGACAGAGTCTTTTCCTCTTGCTCAAACCGGGTAAGGGTCTCCTTTACTTTGGGGCCAAAGAGAGTGGCACCATTAAATGGGGCGTTAGTAAAGGAAGACTTGAAGGCCTCCGCAAATGAACATAAGCGCATCCAGGATTGTCTACGAAGAGCAATCGCTGAAGCTGCTGCCCTACTCGATCCTTCGGCTGCGTATGAGATCAGCCTCATGGACGAGTTCGCAATAGATGTAAGGGTATTTTGATGTGCTGTAACCTTCTCTGAGACAGCAGCATCTGTAGTACCCTGGAGGGTTTCTCCCAACTCTTTGATTAGATCCCTCTGTAGCCGTGTGAAGTGGGTCAAATAGTTCAGGGATCGCATAGAAAAAGCCGCTGAACTAAAAATGCGCTTCCCATACCTGTCCATAGTCCTAGAATCTCTGTTAGGTGGATGGACAGATGAGGAAGATTCAGACATCTCCTTTTTCGTGGCCGCTGCCACCACCATAGCATCCACTGGCACTCCCTTTGTCAGATAAGCCTTATCCTGAGGGGCAGTAATATATTTGTTAGGCTTTCTAGGGACTGGCTCCACCGTGTCAGGCGTCTCACACGCCCTTCGAGCAATCAGCTCCATCAACTCATCGAAGGGCGGAGTGACCCAGGAGGAGGAAGGGCGAGCACCGAATGCCTTCAGCAAGACTGACTCATCCTCAGAAGGGGGGAGGGATTGCCAATCACCTCTCTGCTTTAGGATCTCCAGGATGTCAGAAAAAGAGACATCCTCTGAGGGTGACTTTGGGGACCCTTCTGACTCATCCAAGTCAGTGTCCGATGTCAATGATTCTTGTGGAGAATCTAAGTGTCTCCTCTTACACAATCTTTTCCTCGGAACTTCCTCGGGGGGGGCATCCGAAGAAGCCTCCGAGGAAGAGGGGGCACCCTCCAGGGGTGGCTGAGACACAGGTGCTCGACGCTTAGATGTAGCCGTGGGTGCAGAGGAGGATAACGGTCTTTTATGGGAAGGAGAAGCTGTTTCTGCTGATGTGGTTGTCTGAGTAGACAACACCTTCCTCATGAGGTTGAAGGCCCCCGGGTCCCGAGTCGAGGTATCTCCCGGTTCCGAGGAAATCGGAAGAATCCCTGAGACAGGCATCGACCCCGAGGACGGAGCCGAGTCGATCCGAGCCGAGGCCCCGAGAGGGAGCGTCGGAACCGAAACATCGGTCCGACTCTCAGTCCCGGATCCAAGGATGGATCTTCGCCTCCGTGACTCGGTACCGGTTCCGACGGAGTCGAGGTGAACGGAGCCGACCGAGAAAAAGACGGTTCTGGCACCGAGGGCTCCACAATCACCAGATCAGCCTCTCCGGCTCAAGACTGGATAGGTCTCGGAGGAGGAACAGGTGGAGATAAGGGAAGGCCTTCGAGTCTCGACACCAACTGGGAGGAGACAGAGATGAGCTTGGATAAGGCCCTATTCTCCATTAATTTCTGCACCACGCGGTCTACATCGGTGTCGGAGAGGGGCCTGGAAGAGCGTCGAAGGAATCAAGACGGAGCCGACCTCAACAGTGCCGGGGAGGAGCTCCGTCACCGGTTCCAAGACTCGAGGCTCGGAAACTGACAACAGTTCAGCACTCGGCCCCGAAGCCTGTGGAACCGGTGATCGAACTTTGACTGAAGAGCTCGGAGCCGATGACCTGGGCTCCGATGTCTTCGATTCCTTCGAGGATTTGGATGTCTGGTCTGATGCATCCAGAGCCTCTTGAAAGCAGGCTTCAAAGCCCCTATCCATAAGTTTCCTGCGCCTATCTGTCATGACCCTTCCACTGAAAGAATGACAGATTGAGCAGTCTTCTTGCAGATGGAGAGGGCCAAGACAGTAGACGCAGGAACTATGATTATCAGTCACCGACATCTTCTGCCCACATTGGCAGCGTTTAAAGCCAGACTTAGCTTTCTCAGACATGTCACAAATTTAGGTACAGCTAACAGTGAAACAGTCAATAATATGTCAAGTCCAGTAATTTTGTCTAATCCAGAAAACTTTTTGTCAAATCCTGTAAAAAGTCAATCCAGTAGTCAATCCAAGTTAAAGGGTGGGGTAGGCCCCGAGGGAAAACTCTAATAAAGTATATAAAAAGACTTTATACGGAACAGAGAATTCCTCGAAACACTACTAACACACACACACAGTCAACTTAAAGACAATTTTTTTAGAAAAAAATTTAGAAGAAATATAAGAAAATTATAAATCTTAGCTTAAGGTTGCTCGAGCTCATCAATCTGATGCGAACGTTGCAGCAGCAAACTAGATCTGAGGTAAAGGCAGAGGGGGATTGTGGGAGTTAGGTTGGTCTTGAGCTTCTTCTCGATGCAGAGCTTGCCAAGCGGCCGACACGGAGCCGAGGATCGGCTCCGAACCCAGGTGTAAGAACAAACGGCGAGATTGAACACTCTCACATCCAAGGATTTCACCTGTCCAGTTGGTGTGTGATACTTGCCATGTCCTATTTGTAAGCCATGCAGCTATCTATCTTATCAACAGTACATCGATACCCAGTTGTACTAATTTATTGATCAGTGTTTTGTGTATGACCCTGTCAAATGCGGAAGTTAAATCTATATAAATCACATCACAGCACAATTTTTCATTCATAGCTGTTATTATATTGTTATAGAACATCATGTTACAGGTGGTAATAGATCTATTTTCAACATATGCATGCTGATATATGGTTTCAATTCCCAACCTATCCAGTTCTGACAATAACGTATCCAGTATTACTGTCTCCATTATTTTTCCACAACATGAAAGTAGACTTAAGGGTCTATATGATTCTGGGTTTGTCCTACTCCCCTTTCCCTTAAAGACAGGTTTAATAAGTGCATGTCTCCAATCTTGAGGAATCGCCCCATATTTATATGACCTAGTGAATAATAGATATAATGGTAGTGTAAGTTCTTGCTTAAGTGTTCTCAGGTCACTGTAACTTATTCCATCTCCTCCCTGCTCTTTGTTTGGATCCAGTTTGCACAGTTTTTTTTCAATATAATCTAATTTGATTCCAGTATCTGGGGTTACCTGGATGTCACTAGGACAACTTACCACCCCTTTTGTGGAGCCAAACTGTTTTGCATAAGATTCTGTAAATATATTTATAATCTGTTGTGTCTGAGAATACATTTTAGAATCTGCACACAGTTTATTTATTATTATTATTTATTTGTGTATCTTTACTCCTTCCACAGCTTATGTATCTATAAAAAGGTTTCCTATTATGCTCAATATCTTTATATAAATTTTCTTCAAATGTTTCTTGATCTTGTCTGACACTATGCTTAATCTGTTTGTCCAGCTTGTTTATTTCAGTTTTCAAAGTTGTAGTTTGACCTCTCTTCCATTTCTTATATTTTTTGTCTCTCAACTTAATCAGGTATCTTGTTCTTATGGAAATATACCCCCATGATGTTGCATGCCTAGATAGCCATTATGATAAAAAATACAATGTTATGTCTTACTATAACTTGGCGTATGTGTAGTTTTCCTTCATTCCTCCTCACAACAGGATCTTGGATCTGACCCTTAGATTCGGCTAGGCCATATTCCACAGACTTGGATCTGACTCGCAAGCTCCGCCCTCCTGCCCATAATGCCCCACATCTACCCAAGTACCTCAGATCAAGTCTGTCAATTCCAAACATTCAGCTCCCACATATCAAAAGAATGTCAGAAGAGGCTCAGGCATAAGAAGTCCCTTCATCATCCAGGTTCCTGTAGAAGGGAAAGGCAAGGAGATGGCTGGGTGGAAGGTGAGTAGGAATGAAGGAAGAAATCACAGATGCCAAGTTACGGTAAGACATAACCTTTTAATCTGATGTTGTCTTCTTCATTCCTCCTCATGACAGTGTCCGAGTCCCCAGATATGTATATCCTGGGAGGCCCGCATGGAAGGATATGCCACAGCACCATTGAACCAAAGGAGGCCCTGCTCCTGGATATAACATCCAACTTGTAATGTGTTACAGATGTATGATTGTTAGACCATAACACAGTTGCACACATGCCATCAATGGAAGTTCTAGAATAGAAGGCCATAGAAGTATCCATAGCTCTGGTGGAATGTACCCTAGGAAGTTTAGGTAATTCCAATCCTTTGGATGAGTAAATGCATGAGGTACAGTTAGATATCCATTTCACGAAGGTAATTTTAGATACCACTTGTACAAGTCTATTAGAGGAGTAAGCTACAAAAAGCTGATCAGACTTCCTGTGTTGTTTGGTCCTGTGCAGGTAAAAATGAAGTTGTCTATGAACTTCTAAAAGATGAAGAACATACTCCCCTTTATTAGAGAAACTGGAAAAGAACACCAGTAATTATATGGATTGATTAATATCGTTCTTGGTAGATACTTTGGGCATAAGGGACGGATTGGTGCATAAGGACACTCTGTCTTTATGAAAAAGAATGTAAGGAGGTTTAGAGTATAAGGTTTGCAGTTCAAAAATCCTCTTAGCGGAAATTACAGTCATCAAGAGGATTGTCTTACATGACAGAAATGACATGTCACAACTAGCTGTTGGTTCAAAAGGTTCCTGGGTCAAAGTCTGCAACATGAGAGTGAGGTCCCAAGGGGGAGACAAGCCCTTATTCAGGGGCCTTAATAAGAAAATAACCTTCATGAAGGATTTCCATAGTCTAAAGGTGAACAGAGAATGGGATTGATTTGCTGTATGGAAATTGGAAATAGCAGCTAATTGTAATTTGGTAGTTGAGAAATTACCACATTCTCCGAAAAGGGTGCTAAGTTATAGCAACACATCTGAAACTGGTGCTGAGAAAGGATCGATGTTCCTGCTCGTGGTCAGAATAACAAATCTCTTCCACTTACTGTTGCAGACTTTTTTAGTGAAAGCCTTTTGCGAGGCTAGGAGAATTTTTTGGACTGGGGATTTAAGCCTGGACAGTCTCACTAGGGTTAGAAGTGGAGAAACCAAAGCGTCAATTTGAGGGCTCAAAGGTTCAGATGCTGCATCCCTGATGGGTGTAAAAGGAGGTCCTGACTTGGCTCCAGATTCCAAGGAGGATATTTCAGATGAGACCACAGGAAGGGGAACCACACATGGCAAGGCCAGAAGGGGGTAATCCTCAGATGGCTGAGCTCTTCAACCTGCTTGCCTTCTAAAGAAAGTTTGGGATGAATGGAAGAGGAGGGTAAGCATACAGGAGACCTGGGGGCCAATCATGGACTACTGCATCCTTTGGAGACTCCCACAGAGGAGGGATCAGAGTGAAGAACTTGCTGCATTTGTTGTTGAGGTAAGAGGTAAATAGGTCGCAGCAAGGTTGATCTGAATGGCTATCATGTTCCCCATTGACTGTGGGACCACTCATGAGGAAACAGGAGTGATCTGCTGAGTCTGCCAGCTAGATTGCTGATTTTCCAAGGGATATGGTTTGCAACTAGAAGGTGGTCTGAAGATATCTCCCATTCCCACACCCTCATGGCTTCCCTGCACAAGAGATACAAATGGGTTCCTCCTTGTTTGCTAATGTACCATACAATGGATATGTTGTTGGTGTATACTGCAACACATCTCTAGGACACTGATATGCAACCCTGTCTTGGTAAGGGATCACGTGCCTTGGACCATCTTCTCATTGTAATGCTCCCCCACCCCAATTGGGAAATATCCATGGTCACAGTGGCTATAGGGGGGCTGTTCAAGAACGGTCTGCCTAGAATGACATTGTCTGACTGTATCCACCAGCTGAGGTGATGCTTGCAAATGGGAGTCAACCTGATGCAAAGGGACAAGGGCTGATAAAGTATGGACCATTATGTCACTAACGTCCACTGAAGAACCCGCATGAAAAATCTGGCTAGAGGGACCAACAGAATGACTGTAGACATGGACCCTAGGGTCTGCAGAATTAAGTGAGCCATAGGGGGCTGTTTGGGCTAACAGTTCCTGCACCCAATTTCTCTAAATGGTTACTCTGGGAGAAGGAAGAGAAGCTTTCTGATTCCTTGCATTGAGCTACGTACCTATGAATTCCAGATTCTGCACCAGAGTCAGGTTGGATTTGTTCATGTTTATAGTGATGCCCTGAGAGGGTGATAACTGGATTAAATAGTCCCTGCCAGGATTAGCCAATGCCTCATAGGGGCAGTCAGGAGTCAATTGTCTAAATATGGAAACACCTGGAATCCCTTGAGCCTCAAGTGAGCCACTACTACTACAATGCATTTGCTGAACAACTGAGGGGGTTGTGGTGAGGCCAAAGGGCAGTGCTCTGAATTGGCAATGATTTTCTCCCAGCTGGAAGTGCAGATATCTCCTGAAGAGTCTGTCTATTTTGATGTGACAGTACGCATCCTTGAGAGCTATCGAGCACATCCAGTCGTCCTTGCTCAACAGTGGCACAATGGAATGAATCGCAACCATTCGGTCATCTACTTCTTTAAGTATTCGTTTAGTTTGCTTAGATCCAAAATGGGTCTTAGGCTCCCTTCTTTTTTCTGCACCAAAAAGAAGCAGAAGTAGGTTCTGAATCCTTTCTGTGGGTAAGAGTGTCTTGAATTGATGGCTCAAAAAGGGAAGGCCCACTATAAGGGGCATTAACAAACAATGCCCTTAAAGGGTTCCACAAAATCACATAACCTTATCTAGGCACATCTCCTTAGAGAAAGTCCTGAACCGTCTACTTGTGAGGTGCCCTCTGTGGTACAAGAGATTAATCATATCAATGAGTTGGTGATGGACAAGAGAGTGGTCAGCTTGGGAGAAACTTTCTTACATTCCTCTACTGCCAGGGACTCAGACAGAAGCTGAGAGTTCCTTGATCCCATCTTTCTGCAGCTGAGTAAAATGGGCCAGGTAATTCAGCAACCTCAGCGCAAAGGTGGCCAAGGTGTAAACGCAATTCCCAAACCTGTCCAATACTCTACCAGTAGCAGTTTCTTCTGGCAGCCTTTTCTTGGTGGCTATCATCACCACAATGGCATAGACTATGGGACCCTTACTCCAGTGCTTTCTATTTGCTAGGGGTACCAGAAACTGACTGGGTCATTCGGGTATGGGCTCGATGGTGTCCAGTTCCTTTCATGCTCAGCAAGACACTAAATCCACCAGGGCATCTGCCGGGGGGAGGGTCACACAAGACATAGATGGGCCTGTCCTGAACGTCTCCAACTGAAATGACTCGTCAGAGGAAGGAGGTTGGGCAGACCACTCACCTTTCTGCTTTAGGATCTCTAAAATGTCCCAAAAGGAGATGTCTTCAGGTGGGGATCTGGGGGATCCTTCCACTTCAATGAAGTCAGAATCCTTGGTTAAAGACTCCAATAGGGATTCTATGTGTCTCCTTTTACACATCTCCTTTCTAGAAACTTCCTCAGCTGGGTACTCTGGGAAAGTGCTGGAAGAAGGAGATCCCTCTTGAGCAGGGAATTCTTGGAGGCTGCTCAAAACAGGAAGACTCATGGCAGGATGAGAGGGATCAATACCTGGATCTGAAGAGGGTACAGAGGCGGACTGGGGAACATGTGACGTCAGATCTCCAGCTCAGGAGAAAGCTCTGTCCACTATCTGAAAGGCCAATGGACCAAGAGAAGCCCCTTCCATCTCCCCAGAGGTAAAACTACCAAGGAAAAATGGGCAGGACTCACTCCTGAGTCAAGGCCTCCGGAAGGGATTGGACCCAAGCTGTCTAGTGCCAATGCACCTAAGGGAAGAGATGGCTCCAAAAAAGATGGAGCCGACCCAGTACCCCAAACCATGGCTCCGAGACTTGCTCTGCTTTGAAAAGGCAGAACAGGGCTAGGACACGCATGGTAGTCCCGAATCTTGTGACTCTGAAATTGAGGGTCGGATCGGAGGAGGAGTCCTGATGGGATGGCCTGGGTAGCTCATGGATGTGATAGGGGATGAAGCTGAAACTACCCCCATCTGGATCTGGGCTTTGAGAAATCTCCTCATCATCCTGTCTATATCCACCTCAGGCCAGCTTCATGAGGACCTGTATGAAGCCAATAAGGGGGGACGGGAATGCTTTGATTTAGATGAAGGCACAGGAGACCTCATTGAGGTCCTTGGATCCAGAGGTAAGGGATCCTAAGTAGGAGCAGACAAGAGCATAGGGGATACAGAAATGAACTCCCATGGATCCGACCGAGGAGGTAACTTAGGTGGATCCGAAGGAATTGGATCCACAGATCTCTTGCCATTCTTAACTTCGAGAGAGTCCCTCAAGGAAATAGGGAGGGACCTCTTTTTAGATTCTTTAGGAGTAGCACGAGAAGAGGAGGAAGAAGCCACAGAAGGGGTTAGAGCCTCCTAAGCCCAGGAGGGAAGAAGGCCCCTAAGAATAAGTGTATTTCTATGGTCTGCTAGAGCCCGTAAGTTGAAAGCGGCACACATGGAACACTCCACTTTCAAGTGATCAACTCCCAGGCAGTACACACGCTCCTCATGGGCATCCTGGCTGGGGATTTTATGCCCACAAGAAGTGCAGCATTTAATGCCGGGTACAGGTTTGCCGCCATGAACTAATGAAAAAACTCACCAATACCAACTGTCACCAACTAACAGGTAAGTTCTAATTCTAATTTTTTAAACTCTAAAATTCTTAACTCTAAATTCTAACTTACGTTAACCTAAATTACTGCTAACTTTTAATACTTTTGTAAAAATAACATAGAATTAAAGCACTTTTTATATGTATATATATATATATATATATATATATATATATATATATATATATATATATAGCGAGAGAGAGAGAAGAAAAAAAACACACACACTCATTCAAAGAGAAAAAGGAAGGAGGACTTACAAAATCCACCCAAATCTGAAAAAAAACAGCAAAAGCTAGTAAAAACTCTCCAACCCAAGCTTGAGAAGCAGCAAATGCAATCTGAGGCACTTGGGTGGATGCAGGCGTTATGGTTAGGAGGGAGGAGCTTGAGAGTCAGATCCAAGTCTGTGGAATGTGGCCAAGCCTGATCCAAGACCCTATCATGAGAAGGAATGAAGAAGACATCATCAGATTTATTGTTCCCACTTATTATACACATGACAGTTTTTTAACATACATATTTCAAACTTTTGTGTTACATGCACACACTAATGTTTGGAAGGTTAATCTTTTATACAGTTGTTTCTTCTCAACTCCATTTAAACCTAAGTTACATTTCCCAAGACTTTTTTTATGAGAAAATTCACACACACACACACACACACACACACACACACACACACACACACACACACACACACACACACACACACACCAAATCTAAATTCATTTTTAGAACATCTCTATCTCTTGCTAACTTAGAACAAACACAAAAACCATGTACAGCTTCAAAAAATGAAGTTTAAACCTTCCAGCTAGGAGCAACTGTCCCAAATCGATAGCTGCAATCACATGCCTTACCTAACCTAAAATTAAGGTTACCCTTGCTAAAGTGCATGCTACAGCCTATGTTCCCACCTACACAGATTGTTGTCTATTATTTTCTTATTTCTATTCCCTCCATATGTGAAAAAACATCTTATATGTTTTCATAAAACTAACTTTTAGCTCTAAGAAAATTGCACTGGCTATCTTTCAATCCAATTAAATTGTACAGTGTTCTATTAAATGCATTAAGGTATTAAGGCTGCTAGGGAAGCTGCTATCTCTTATTCACTTACCATAATTACAATCTTTATTCTTTACTGAGCTGCTTGCCATTCTACATTTAAACCTTGCATTTCTCTCAGCAAATAAGGCTCAGAACTCTGAAGCTTAACTGATTGCACTATCAGATATAAGCTGCGGTGGTGCAGTGGGTAGCATTGTCGCCTCACAGCAAGAGGTTCTCCCATTCGATTCTCGGCTGGAGAGCCTTCTGTGTGGAGTCTGCATGTCCTGCCCGTGGTTGAGTGGTGTTCAAAAGACATGCGCGAATGGGCATGCCTTCATTGAAGTTTGGGTGTCAAGGTGGCACCTCGGCAACGTGAAAATCTACTGCCAATCATTAGCAGACCAGAGTTCCGCTGTGTCGACCCCTAACCAGTAAAAGCCAAAGGAACAACAACTATCAGATATAACATATCCATGTAAAAGTAGCCAGCAATGAATCTTAGTAAATTTCATACAGAACAGAATGTATGAGTTCTGTCAGTTGCAGACTTCTTCACTTTTACTGAACATTCGCTAACAGAAAAAATATCTTTGCAAATGTAAGAAACAAGAAGTTATGTACTCACCATAACGTTCGATGTATGTAGTCCATCTCGCCTCACATTCTTACCCGTGGGTTCGGAGCCGAATATCGGCTCCGACTCGGCCAAACTTTTCTAGCTCGAAGTCTTTCTATTGGCTGGGCTAAGATGGTATTCCCATGCTGCATTGCTCTATATCCCCAGATCCTGATGCCCCATAGTCTCCCATCCATTCACCAACCTCAATGCTGCTAGTCTTCCCTCTACCCCACCTCCAAGTCCCAACACCAGACTCTGGGCCAAGTCCATGGCACTCCCAACTCCTCCAGTCAAATCACATGCCCCTTCCAGTCTCTCAAGCACCCTCCCCTGGAACACTTGAACAGGCCTCATTGACAAAGTCTCTCCATCAGCTTCACCATCAGAAGAATTAGAAACAATGTCCCCCTCTGTCTGCTGGCCCACCCTTTGCTGGATAAACCTTCCTATTGCTTTGCTAGCTCTTTCTGTCCCAATCCAAAAATGTTGCCAGTTCTCCAAAAAAAAAAAAAAAAAAAAAAAAACACAGAAGACATTTGAACACAGTAGCTCCAATCTTCACATCTACTTCTTGACACTCTTTGACCATTGGTACAAACTTTCCTCTCCTCTGCCCAGTGGACAATAAACAATCATCCTCTACAAACACTCTGCTGTCTCCAATCTCCAGCACTATTCCCCTCTATCACAGTCCCATCAGGAACAACTCCCTCTGCTGATATAAGTACATCTTCATCAATACAGGTAATTGCTGCTTTGTTATAGCCAGATATTGAGCACACAAACTCAATGTGCCCCACCAATTAACAAATCCTGCTGTGAAACACTAGTCCAGCTGTCCATCCATGCCTGTACAAAATCAATATACTCTACTTCCTCTGATTTCCCCCATTACAGCAGAAAATCTCAGGCTTTCTTTGCACATGCCACCGTCCAACTTCACCAATCCCTGGAAAAGCTCCTCAGGAGAAGCTTCACATCCAGCCACTCCGCACCTTCATCCATCCAATCCCTGCCATTCCATCAGCCCATACAAACAGCTATTCAAAGCTCCTTCCAATTTTTCCATCCCCGTCACTTGAGGTGATCTACTCTTTCAATGCCTCATCCATTCTAATCACCTCTGAGTACACTTGATCCATTTCCTCTTCAAAATCACTGAAAGCCATCGCCTGCACCAAATCCAAAGCCCGAACTGCCCCCTGCTTAACAGTTGCAGGACTCTTCCCAGTCAGTATCCTGTCCCTACCCCCTCCAGTCAAACTTCCCTCAAGCCCTCTAACCTTTCTCCCTGCTGGCACACAGGCAGTGCACCCATCAACCAGAAACCAATCCCAAGTTGAAAACATCACTAGCTCTTATTCCTCAGTTTACTTTTCCACACCAGAAGAGTTGAAAACAAACTGTTGACCGGTGCACAGCCATCTCAGAAGTCTCAGGGTCAGGCATATTTTTATTAATATGATGAGAAGCTGTAGACAAAATTAAGAGAGAGTTGAAGGAATTTATCTGGGAAGTCAAGAGTTAAGTGGGATAAGTTGATACTTCCATAGAACAAGGTGGTTTAGGATAAACTGATTTGAAAAAGAAGTTACGTTCTTACTATAACGTTCCATCTGTGTTGTCGGTCTTCATTCATTATTGACAGCTGGATCTCAGTTCCGTTCTTGGAACCAACTCAGCCGTTGTAACAAACTTACACCAGCCAGAAACTCTTGAGCTAAGGCTACCCATAGTGCCTCTCTTCCCTTGCCTTCAGATCAAGTTTGCCCATAGAAATAAAAAGAAGAAGCTTTGTCTGAGCAACTACCCTAGTACAGTTCCAGGACTAGTACCAAACCTTCAGGAGTCTTTGGAAGGGGTAGGAGGGTGGGGTGTCAAGAATGAATGAAGATCGGCAACACAGATGGAATGTTATGTTAGGAACATAAACGTCTTTATCTGACGTTGTCAATTTTCATTCATTCATGACAGCTGGGACAGAGTCCCTAGCTATTTTATTTCCTGGGAGGCCCTATGGAAGGATATTCCTGAGCACAATAGAGCCAAAGGATGCTCTTCCCTTGAAGACCATATCCAATTTGTAATGAGTGATAAAGGTATGATGGGTAGCTCAAGTAGCTGCTGTGCAAAAGACATCCATGGAGGCTCTAGATTGATAGGCCACTGAAGTGGAAACTGATCTGGTAGAATAAGTCTTGACTTTAGTTGATAGACTCATTTGATTTTGATGATAAGCAAAGGTAATTCAATCACTCAACCATTTTGACAAGGTGACTTTGGAAAATGGTTTGCCCAGTTGACTATCTGAAAAAGACAGGAAGAGTTGGTCCGGTTTTTTGAATGCTTTCACTCTAAGTAAAAACATAATTGTCTGTGTACATCCAACAAATGCAAACAATATTCTCCTTTGTTTGAAAAATTCAGGAAGAAAACTGGCAGGTCAATGGAATGATTCATATTTGACTCTGAGACAACTTTGGGTAGAAAGGAGGGGTCTGTCCTAAGGGATATTCTCTCTCTTTGAAAAATGATGTACAGGCACTTTACACACAAAGCCTGCAATTCTGATATTCTCCTGGCTGAAGTGATGGCTACTAGGAATAAGGATTTCCAAGATAAAATTTGATATCACAGGTGGCTGCTGGCTCAAAGGCTGATGGATCAACGTTTGTAAGACTAACATCAAATTCCAAGATTCAATGGGCTCTTTAAAAGGTGGCTTCAAATGCATAACTCCCTTTAGAAATGTTTTGCAGAGGTGGTGAGATATCAAGGAAAAATCATCAAAGCAATTATGGAAATTTGAAATAGCTGCTAAATGAACTCTAATAGCAGAAGTAGAGGTTCCTGATTCAAGTAAAGTTGATAAATATTCTAACACATTATTAATCGAGACTGAAATGGGGTAAACTCCTTCTCCTTGAGACCAGATCAGAAATCTGTTCCATTTACTAAGATAAAGTTTCCTGGTGGACGGTTTATGGGAAGCCAGAAGTATCTTTTTTACTGCGGGAAGATAGATTATTCTGCCTGGCAATTGCTGGAAGTGGAGGTACCAAGCGGTCAGCTTGAGACTTGGTAGGCTGGGATGGACCAGCCCCTGCGGATGAGGCAGCAGTCCTGCAGTTGGGTCCAGAATCCACAGATGGTGAACTATGTGACACCAAAGAAATGGGAACCAGACTTAATGGGGCCAATAGGGTGCAATAAGGATCACTTTGCTTCTCAACCATTGCGTTTTCTTCAAAAACTGGGGGTATAAGGGGAAGTGGAAGAAAGGAGTGCAGAATATCATCTCTTTGGACTCCCCCTGAGAGGGAATTAGGGTGAAGTAGCTTCTGCATTTGTGGTTTGTGGGGGATGCAAACAGATCGCAGCAAGGTTGACCCTAATGATAAAAGATCTCTGTTGCTACTATTGGACTGACAGACCACTCGTGAGGCAGGAGAAAGCATCTGCTCAGTTTGTCCACAATCACGTTGGAATTCCCCAGAATGTGCTTTGCTATCAGAAAGTGGTTGGAGATGATCTCCCATTGCCCTACTCTCAGGGCTTCCCAACATAACGGATAGGATCTGGTTCTTCCCTGTTTGTTAATGTACCAGACGACCGACATGTTGTCTGATTGGATAGCACCTGTCCCCAACGGAAGGGCATATTGGAATACTTGCAACGCTAAAAGCAACACCCTCAGTTCTAGAATGCTGATATGCAATTTGGCCTCTAAAGGGGACCAAGTGCCTTGGGCTGTCTTTCCCTGAAAATACCCCCCCAGCCCATCAGGGATGCATCCGTGGTCACTACGGCCTTGGGCTGAGGGGGAGAAAAGGGACGATTCCATAACTCGTCTTCTGGCATCATCCACTAATTCATATCCTGCTTGCATTGATTTGTTATGCAGATTGGATAAGATATCGGGTGTGTTTACAGAGACCACTGTGATACTAGGAGGCATTGAAGCAGCTTCATGTGGTACCTCACTAAAGGAACCAGGGTGATTGTCACTGCCACTGACTGTAGTAGTTGTAAGACTAAGCGAGCTGGGACTATGTCTTGAGAGAGTATCACTTGGAGCTGTGACCTTAACCTTTGTAGTCTGTGAAGGGGTAGGACAACCTCACAGGATCTCATGTCGATTGTCACTCCAATGGATTCCATGCTTTGAGTCGGTGCCAGTTTTGACTTTCCTTTGTTTACTGAAATGCCTAAGAACTCTGATAGTTTTAGAATATAGTGTAAGACGTGAAGCAGTAGATGCCTGGTGGGGGCGGTAAGGAACCAATCATCTAAATATGGAAACACCCAGAATCCTTGCAGCCTCTGATGAGCTGCTACCACTGCCATGCATTTGATGAACACCCCAGAGGCTGTAGTGAGATCAAAGTGCAGTGCACAAAATTGGTAATGATTGGCTCCCAGAAAGAAGCGGAGGTATCTTCTGGAGCGCATATCCATTTTTATGTGGTAATACGCATCCTGAACGTCAATCTTCTTTCTCCAGAAATGGAAGGATAGACTGAACCATGACCATCTGGAATTTTGTCTGTCTGACAAACTTGTTCAAGATACTGAGGTCTAGAATCAGCAGCCAGTCCCCTGTCTTTTTTTGGCACTAAAAAGAATCTTGATTAAAATCCAGGTCATACTGGTTTGGTGGGACTGTTTGGATGACTCTCTTTTTGAGCAACGTTTGAATTTCTTGAGCAGCTATGTCCCTCTGACTGGGTGGAATGTCAGGGATTCAGCTTTGTGGCCTTGGATAAAGATCGAAGGGGATGTGGTAACCTCTGGTAATTATTGTCTGCACTCAGGAATCTGATGTTACTGAATGTCAGGCTAAGTGGTGCAGAGAGACAATCTTCCCCTGACTGCCTCCAGAGGTAAGCAATTGGGCCACTCCTCACGAGTACTGATAGGGATGCCCAGAGAAAGAATCTCTGGAGCCCCGGTTATGCAGGCCCCCCTGCCATGGGAGGGATGTCTTCCTGAGTTTCCCCCTTTGCCCCAGGGAGAAAACTCGCTAAGTGTGTCCCAAAAAGGCCCATGGGACTTCCTGAACCACAGCTTTCCACTTCTGATTCCTGGAATAGGGTCATCGAGGAGTGGAAAAACGTACGCCCACAGCAGAAAGGGTCTTTTTGTCATTTTCACACCTGGCTAATGTGTCTAACATTTGGGCCAAACAGCAAGGAAGCATCAACTGGAGCACTGATGAAGGAAGACTTGAAGGGGTCAACAAAGTCACACAAGCACATCCAGGTGTGACCTCTCATGACAATGCCTGCACCTGCTGCTCTGACCACCCCGTCAGTTGTATGTGCAATAAACCATATGGACGAGTTGGAGATGTATTCTAGGTAGGATCGCAAGCTGAGAGGCAACCTTGTCAAGTACCTCGACAGACACTGCTCCTGCTAGGTTCCTGAGAGCTCAGTAATCAGGTCCCTTTGAAGACGAGTGAAATGTGCCAAATAATTCAACGACAGTATGGCAAAGGTCGTTGAAGCATAAATCTGGTTCCTTAATCTGTCCAATGTCCCTTTGAAGATGGGTGAAATGTGCCAAATAATTCAACAACAGTAGAGCAAAGGTCGTTGAAGCATAAACCCGGTTCCTTAATCTATCCAATGTCTGGGACTAATGGTTTGGAATATGGAGAGTAGGACTCTCTTCTGCAAGTTCCTTCTTTGTGGCCGCCACCACAACCATAGCATCTACCGCTAAACCCTTGGACCAGTGGGGGGGGGGGGGTGATCCTCCGGGGGAGAGAGAATTTTGTCAGGTCTCTGGGGAATTGGCTCAACAGGGTCAGGGGCCTTCCAAGCATGCGGCATGACAAGCCTGACTAACTCATCTGCCGGCAGGGTTACCCAGGAAGTAAAGGGTTGGGCATGGAAAGCCTCCAAGACAACAGATTCCTCGGAGGAAGGGTTGGTGGACTCCATCACCCCTCTGCTTTAAGATTTCTAGGATGTCTCCAAAGGAGACATCTTCAGGGGACGACCGTGAGGACCCTTCCACTTCATCGTAATCTGTATCCTCGGTGAGAGATTCCTCCGAAGAATCAAAGTGTTTCCTCTTGCACGATCTCTTATGAGGTTGGCTCATCAGGGAAGAGGGTCTGAGGAGGACACCAAAGAGAGGGTACCCTGTGGTAGAGTGTCTTGCTGCTCCAGTTCTCACTGCCCCAATGTAGTAGACTGTGATAGCTGTGAGCCAGAGGATACATAAATATGACATTCCGATCTAGAGGGTGCTAACTGTGAGCCTGCTGAGGCAAGCGCTCTCTCCATAATCTGGAAAGCAGGCCTGGCTGAAGAGGGATAGGAGCCTGGAACCAAAAAAGACAACCTCGGACCCGGGGTCTCACCCTGCTCAAACGAGTCTGCCCCCAGAGAAGGAGCCACGAGAGGACTTGGAACTATCAAAACAACCAGAACCGTAGATGCACCATGGAAAAAAAGTCGTACCATACTATGGATTCCAGAGCCAGCAGCCAAGTCACGGTCCTGCAGGTGAATCAGCTCTGACTGAGCTGAGGTCCACAAAGTGGTTTCTGGAACCAAGGTGAGGTCCACTACCGGTACCAAAGACGTTGGTACCAAGAGAGACATCAGCATTGAGGGCTCCAAATCCTGCAGAGAGGTTGAAGGAGGAAGATAATTTGGAGTCCGTTGAGAAAAAAACTCAGCTCCAGGTGGGAATGAGGTCCTAGATGGGGTTGGAATACCTCTGGCTAATCTACAAATCTAACTACATCAAGGTCCAAAAGGCTCCTCGTGGAATGAACCGACATCCCCAAGGGAGATTCTGGACGATCAATACAGGGACATAACTGCTGACCAACAAAGGGGTCAATAGATAAGGACTATCAAGTTCTGGCTAGGGATTCCACCTTCGGCACCATGGTCTGTTGACCACAAGCTTGTGTTGAGGGTAAGTGACCAGTTTTACAAGGGAAACTATTATTGGTGCCAAGAAGGTCTGAGGTACTGTGGAAGGGGATGGACAGCACCATGGAAGGGGTTGTAGACTCCAGTGATGAGACAGCTGTCGGTGCCAATTTTAGTTTAGACTTTGGTTCCGTAGAGACATGGCCTCTAGACGAATTTGGCTCCTGAGATTGAGGAGATGCTGAAACTGAGTGGCTCCTCTTTTTTGTGTCTTTATTATGAGGCTTTGACATCTCCACCTCAGACAAAGCCTCTCAAAAGTTGTTTTTTTAACAACGCCTTTAGGATCAACTTGTTTTGACGCTCTGTATGGGTCCGGGCACTAAAACCCTTGCAGAGTTCGCAAAGAGGCTGACTAAGTGTGGCACCCCTAAACAATAAACGTAAGAAAGATGCCCATCGAAGTTGGGCATCTTTCTGCCACATTTCTTACATTGCTTAAATCCTGTCATACCTTTCTGTTTCTCAGCCATCATTAGGTAAATTACAAAGGTAATGAACAACCATTCACGTGATCACACACACACACAACAGTAAATCAGAGCAAGTTAAAAAGATTTTTTTTAAAGCATACCAACAATGGTAGCAAGAGAAATACCCAGAAGGCTAAAGGAGAAGAAAGAAGAAATGAAGAAAAAAAAGTGGGGAAAGAATACCAACGATGGTATTTAAGCGTTACCAGAGGTAAGAGGGAAGGGAAGGGCCTATACCAACTATGGTAATGAAGAAACACCAAATAGGTAAAGAAATTAGGTAAAACAGCACTCACACACTAATTTGGTAATAGTAGTATAAATGACCAAAAAATACTAATGAGAGGAACTATAACAAAGAAATGTATTGAGAAATATATAGAAAAATAAAGCACTTAGCTTGACATCATGTCCTGGCGTGTCTTGAAACTCTACACGGCAAATGAGATCTGAAGGCTAGGGAAGAGAGGCACTATGAGTAGCATTAGCTCGGGAGTTTCTGGCTGGTGCAAGCTTTTTACAATGGCCTAGTTGGTTCTGAGGACAGAACCGAGACCCAACTGTCATGAGTGAATGAAGATTGACAACATCAGATGGGATATTTTATAGCTACAGAGGTATACTCATACATATACAACACATGCAGAAGGTTATAATTCAAAGTGGAAAGGGACGATGTTAAAGCAGGGAGGGAATTTAAGAAACAAGACAGTGGGATTTTGGATGCAGATCCTTAAGGAGAATAACAAAAACATGCAGGGATTTTGGATGCAGCTCCTTAAGGAGAATAACAAAACACATGCAGATTATATTCATAAAATAGAAGAAAGTATTTAAGGAACTAACTCAATATGAGAATGAAGAAAGGAGAGTTTGACAATAGGGATGACATCAAATATAGGTAGAGAAAATAGGCAAGAGGAGTCAGGACTATATTGGAGAAACTGGGCAAAGGAACCAAAGTATTGGGAGCAAATAACTAGAGAGGGATAGGTAATATAATGGGATGAGGCCAAGAAGACGCTGGGACTGCAGGCTAGAGTGCCTTTCCTACCAGGGACTGACAGAGTATAGGCAAAGAGAAAGGAATAGGGAATCCTAAATGAAACACCTGCTCTGGAAGAGTTTTTAGTTGAATCTAGGAAAGAAGCTGCTGTTAAAAAAGGATAATTAGCTAGGCATATAAAATAATGCACATTAACTATAACAACCAATCAGAGGAGGTAAAAAAAGTTTGGGAAGAGAGACTGGAAAAGCAATTCACAGGGGAACAGTGGGAGGACGTATGTATGGCTCCCAAGTTTACAACAAAGTCCAGAAGGTTTAGGATTTTTGTTTGAATGTGTTTGCACAGATATTTTTATACCCCAGCAGACTTCAAAGAATTTTCCTGAGGTAGGTAGCAAATGTTGGAGGTGTGATGGGAAGAAAGAGGTAACTGGGAACATATGTTTTGGGAGTTTAATCAGTTGGCAGACTTTAAAAATGCCCTTCAAAGTACTCTGTCAGAAATACTGGGTAAGCAAATGTCTGTAACTAAGCCAATGAGCTGGGACACAGGATTTGAATGGCCTAGACGTAGCAAGGCCCTATTAAATTTAATTATTTTGAATGCCAAAAAAGCAATTACTAGAAAATGAAACTCAAAGAATAAATCAACTGAATTTGAAGTACTGAATATTATAAAAATAAAAGAACTGAAAAAGGATCTTTAGAAAAGGGAATAAACAAATTACGTAGAAATACAATGAAATTGTGGGAACAGTGCATGCAGAATAATGTTCAGGAAGAAGAACTGCGAGGTTTAATAGAAAGATGGAACTGAGCAAATTAAAGCTGAACTTACAGTATTACAAAGAAAGAAAAGCAATGTAATGTATAATGTATGTAAAAAGAAATGTTAATATAGTTTGTTTTCTGTTAAAGTGTGGTAATTGCCCTCAGCCAGTTCCATTAAAAGATAAAACCAACTTTGTCTGGGCCAAAAGGGGATTAATATAATGACCTTTGGTAATTTTTTCTGTACCTTAGAATTACCTTGGGAATCACTGAAAAGGGTGGAAATGCATACAGGAACATTCCTGACCATGGGAATGTTACAGCATCTGTTTTCTAAGCACGGCTGCAAGGATGTCCTGAACAGATATTTTTTAATTTTTTGTTTTGAAAAAGAGATGAACAGATCTACTTCAGGAGCTCGCCACATCTGGATCATGTCTTGGAAGATCTTTATATAGAGCTTCCACTTGTGAGCGTCTGTCCAGGATCTGATTAGTTTGTCTGCCATAATATTTAGTTCTTACAGTATGTATGAGGTCTAAAACATCACAGAATACTGTAAGACTAGCTCCAAGGCCATCATTGCCAATTGAAAAATACAGTATGACCTTGTATCCCCTTAGTTATTCAGGAAACACATGACTATGGTATTGTCTGTGACCAATTAAAAGGGCCTGAAGCTCATAAATGAAGAAGAACATTTATGGTTTGGATCACTACTAACATTTTGTTGATGTTTATGTGTTTTATAGTGACTGAAGGACCCCATTCGCCTTGCACTTAAACTCTCCTGCAAATCTGATGAGTCTGTCCAGACTGACTTAACTGTGGTCTGGACGCAAAAGGGTAGGTAAGGATTTAAAAGACATCTGATCCCTCCATCACTGTAACTCTCGTTTCACAACATCCAGCTCTGATACTTGGAATTTTAAAGGAAGCAGGTGCTGGGTCCAGCAATTTTTTAACTACTGTTGAAACTTTCTCATGTGGAGTCTGGCCAGTGGTGTCACTTGGATCACTGATGTCATGAGGCCTAGAATTTTGAAAAACTCTCTTGCAGAGGCAGCTTCTTGAAGAGAGAAATCCCTGAAAATGTTCTGAAAAGTAAGGACTTTGTCTTCTCGTAGAAAAGCCTTACTCCTTTGTGTCCATCATATATCCCAGGAAGAAATTTTTTTGAGAGGGTGAGATAGGACTTTTCTAGGTTCAGCTTGAAGTTAGGAGGAAATGGAATGTGATAAGCATTCTTCAGAAGTAGTCACAATGGAACAGTGGTGTAGAATAGAGTGTATTCCTGTCTGCAAGGTGAGGATCTTAAATTTGTGTACTTTCTGAAAGGTATTTAGGTACAGAAAATCTAACACTGATCTCTGCTCTAGCTCCTTTTTTCTAGGACCAAAAATTCTGGTCTAAACATTTCCAGTTTTGCGGTTCCAGGAACTGATTCTATAACCTCTTCTTGCAACTTTGAATGAGTACTGAGGAAAATAGATGTATCTTGTCTGGCGGGTGTAGATGTAGAGGATTTCCCTGAAGGAAGGAGGGTTTTCTATCTACTGCCAAGAGTATTCTCAATGAATTATTCTCAGCACCCACTTGTTTGACATTATTTGTGGCCAGGCTGCTGGGCTAAGTGAAAGCATGGGAAAAGTGGAAAGGGTTGGAGGGACAGGATGCCCTGAGTCCCTGCATAGTCATTCTTTAGTGGGGGAATTAACTTTTTTTGTAAAATGAACCCCTTTTGTTTGGTTTGGATCCTTCTGCCTTTTTCTCTTGGTACTTCTGTCTCTTGTTAGGGTGGGAATTTTGTTTATTTGCCTGTTGAAGTTGGATGCAGATGCCTCATGCATCAATTTACCTCTATCATTCCACTGTTTGAGAATATGGGTAACACTAGGACCAAAAACAAATTCAGAACTTACAGGGGCAATCAAAATCTTCTTTTTTTTTTTTTTCAAATCCTCAAACAAATTCTGGTTATGCACCCAAGCATACATTCTCAATACAAAAGAAGTGGCTGCATTTCTAGAAATTGTGTCCTCACCTTCCAAGACACTCCTCACAGCAGGCTTCAAAATCTGAGTCACAACAGAAAGAATTTCATACATGTAAGACTTCTGTTCCGCAGGCAAAGATAAAGCAAATTCATCTTAACTGTAAGCAAATTGCAAAATAAATTTCCACATGAAGCCCTGATAATTCCAAATTCTAAAGGTTGAATTATTTGACAGAGTTGTTTTTCCCCTGAGACTGTAATCACTTACCAGTTTTATCCAGGGTTTTAGGGTTAAACGAAGCCATGGCTCTCTTGGTAGAGTTGGCAGCTGGGTCAGCTGATGAAAGAGCAAAGACAGCTGCAAGATCAGAGTACTCCCTTGCATTTCTTCATAGCCTTTTTAGGAACTGGTTCACTAGCAAAGGCTTTTTATATGCAGTTATATAGATGACATTTAATGCCTGTAACAGAGGAAGAACAGCCAAAACATTTGGAATCTCATTCTAAATAACATCATAAACTCTTCTAGTCCCTAGCTACCATATGTGGAAAGGTGAACACCTGCTTGGGTTTTCGAACCTGTTCACCTTCTGAAAAATCAGACCAATGGACTCAGAGTGTTCAGTGCTGTCAGCATCAGAGCACCCATCAAAATCTGTGGTGCTAGAAGCATCTCTAGAAGAGGTAGCACCATAATCATTCTGAGTAGGAGCATAGTCTATATGTATATACACACATGGTAATAACCTAATTGTCTGTTGTGTGCTGAAGTCTCTCTTTCATCCTGCTTTGAATTAAACTGGAGGACAAAATATCTAGGGATGGAGTATTATGTCTGGCAATCTGCACAGTTTACTACACAACAGCACACACAGTCACAATAACAAGTAAAATTCACTCATCCAAATAGTGACACAAAATCAAATATATGCCCGTAAATCAAATAAAAACCTTTTAAAACAACACAAATAAGCATTTATTTAGATCAAAGTTTTTCAACTGCCAGGCTGGCAGAAATTTCCTTATGTTCCACAAAAGACTAGGGCCCACTGGCTGGGAGACTTATTTTTTAATTAAAAAAAAAGCCTTTTGCTTCTGGTTTCACAGAAGCGACAGGTGTGTGCAACTTGTTTTCATCTTCTTTGTCTGTGCAACCTGCTCTTTATGTCTTCGTCTTCCACATGCGTGGAATTTGAACACCAGAAGATGCTTAAAATGCGGACCACAAATGGACAAGTGAGAGGTAGGTGTGTGTGTGTGTGTGTGTGTGTGTGTGTGTGTGTGTGTGTGTGTGTGTGTGTGTGTGTGTGTGTGTGTGTGTGTGTGTGTGTGTAGGAGGGAGGCAAGTAGGTAGGTGCATACTTTTCAACTGTTCCTGATTTTCAGGGACATCCCTGATTTTGATTTAAATTTTAGCTTTGTCCTTCTTAATCTCACCTAAAAGCAGTGACGTTTGGAAAAAAGGTGATGAATTACACTTAATAAATGACAATAATTTTACTTTAGAAAAATTCATATTTGCTCATATTCTGTTATTTTGTCAATGTCTCAAGTTAATAATATGAAAAGTGTCCCTGATTATTTCTGGATTTGCCTCGGAGACTGTTGGGATTTGTCCTTTTTTGGTTGAGAGCTATGGGTAGGGGTGTGTGTGTGTGTCAGTGTGCAAGAGGTAGTTAGGTAGCATTATCTCAACTGTCCAGATTTCTGTCACATATTTTTGGTCTGTTCCTCATAAAAGGGCTGAAGTTTCAGACTTCATATCCTTTGGCATACAACGCTCAAACAATGACTGTTTTAATTGGTTCCTTATAAATAATGTTTTTTACTTCTGCCTTAGTGGTCCCCGAAACAATTCTACTATTTTCACCAGTCCCTAAGTGTAAAAAAGTTTAGAAACCATTGACTTACATACTGTTCGTACTATACTGCAACATATGTCTAAGATCAAGATGTAAAATCGGACCATACCTATCTTTTCTAAGATCCAGAACTTTTCTAATGTTAATATCATTAAGTTCCTCAGGATATCCCCTTTCTAAGAACATACCCTTCAACTTACTGAATTCAGCTAGACATTGTTCATCCTCAGAGGTTAATCTTGAAATTCTAATGCACTGACTCATGACCACTCCTTTTCTTTTGGTACAGGGGATGGCAGCTGGTATAGTGCAAAAAAGAATTACTAAAAGTGGACTTCCGATAGATGGCCATTTCAAATTCACCACATAGACTGTTCTTAATGGTCACATCAAGGAAATAGAGCTGATGAATATTAAAAATGATGGTGAATTTACTAAAAGGGGTAGAAGTATCCAAAAGACTCACAAATTCCTGCAACTGAGGGGAGTTGTCCTTCCAAATGATAAAAATGTTGTTAAGATGTCTAAAATAGACAAAACAATTCAAACAGTGGGTCAATCTTAAAAAGTATTTCTTTCTCCTACCAATACAAAACTATGTTTACATAAATGGGGGCACAAGCAGCCCCAAGCGCAAGCCATGTTCTCTGTTTAAAATATTTGCCGTCAAAGAAAATGAAGTTATAATTAAGTATCATTTCCATAAACTCATATACTAGTCTAACCTCCACATCTGTAAGTGGGCCATATTATAAAATAATCTCAATGAACCATCTCAACCCACACTCATGAGAAATAACTAAAAACAAATTCTTAATATTCATAGCCACTAATAAGCATTTATCACCAAGCTGAACAAGTCTCAATTTATCAATAAGATCCCACAACTCCTTCACGATGCACTGAACTTTTGTTAATATATTCTTTAACTTAAAATCAATAAACCCGGCAAGAAGTTCGGTAATGGAATTTTCAAAAGAAGGGAGAACCACTGTTACCTGGGCCAGAAGGAAGTCACCACAATGATCTTTGGGGAGTCCTCATGAATCTTTAGAATGACCCTGGTCATTTATGATAAGAGTTGAAAAGCAAAATTTCCTGTCCAAGGAGAAAAAAATGCATCTGTCTTCCAAGCCTTTTTGCATGGAGTCCTGGAGCAGAATTTTGCTAACTGGTTGTTGTAAGTGGAGGAAAACAAATCTATATGAGGTGTTCCCAACAGCTGGATCAATTCTGAGAAGTCCATTTGATTCAGTTTCCATTCGTGAGGGTTTCTCCTGGTCCTGCTCATCTTGTCTATCACACATTTTTGCTAAGACAGTGTGTAAAATGTCTGCAAGGGTGAGATTTTCTGAAATCTATATCCCAGGCTACCATGGCAAGTCTGCACACAGGGTAAGACCTGGGTCCTTTCCTACCACATTACTTTGGCATTGTTTATAAGCACCTGAAGAGGTCCCGGAAAACACAGAAAGTTAAGAGAATTGAGAGCATTTACAAGAGCAAACATCTATTTTGTGTTTGTGTGTTTTGGTTTGCCTTTTTTGCTCCAAAGACCTTGCTCCCCATGCACAGTTTAAAGCATCTGTTGTGACTGACTGTGCTGGAGCAGGAAGGGAAATTTGGTGTATCCACAAAAAAAAAAAAAAATGCTATTTTCACAAATGCCAAAAACTGGAATTTGAAATGTAAGGGATGATGATTCTGGGACCAAAGAGATTCCAGGTACCAATGGACTTTTTTTCATGAGGAGTCTTGCAAGAGGTTTTATGAGTATCATACATCCAGAATCCTGAGAAATTCCCTTACTGGGACCCTTGCCTGACTGGAAAAACTAAAAAATAGATTTAAACAGAGATTTATTTTTCCCCATGGTAAAAAAAGCTCTTCACACTGAGGTATCCAGGAGACACCCCAGGAAAACAATCCCATGAGGAGGAGTCAGACAAGACTTCTCTAAACTCTCTTGAAATCCCAACATTTGTAGGAGATCCCTTACCAAACTGACAGACTCCTGCAACTTTGAAAAAGACTCAGTAAAGATAAGCAAGTCCTCTTAATATAGAAAAATGTGAATACCTTGCTGTCTGCAGTAGGCTATTGTAGGAGCCTGACACTCTGTGAATATCCTTAGAGCAGTAGATAGACCAAAGGGTAATGCAGAGAACTGACAATGTGATCCATACACAGAAACCTTTAAAACATTTGAACTCTAGATCTATAGGAATGTGATGATATGCATTGTTTCAACCTAATGTCACTAGAAAGCTCAAATGAGGAATAAGGGGGTAATAAGTTGTGAAGAGACAGCATTTTTAAATTTGGAACCAGTACAAACTAATTCAGAAAAGAAAAATCTTTCTTTCTTACCAGGAACATCCTGGAATAAAACCCGCCTTCTAACTGTGGAGGAGGGACAGCTTCTATTACCCCATAAGCAAGCATAAGCTGAATAACAGGACAGAAAAGAAGTGTCTGGTCTGGCAAGTGAGGAGGGATTCCCAAAAGGGAGGAAAAAAACCTACTTGCCATTTATAACCTTGATGGTTTACTCTGAAACCCATCTACCTGAAAAAAATGTGTTACGCAAAGGAAGTTCAGACTTTCTGGAAGGATTAAAGGACTGTCATAGCAGAAGGCTGGCAGTGGGATGGGGTAGGGTGAGGTGGGGTGGAAATCCTTCATACAGTCATTCAGACTTATCAGACTGAACTTTGTTCAGGAGTTCCAGATTTCTTTTTGGAACCTCCATGCTATTGCTTTTTATGTGGATGGTTACCGACAGCGTGCTGGGACAGTTTATTTTGCTTTTTAAAGAAAGTTGCAGAGGGAGCATTGAAGCCCTTGGCAAAGAAGAGAAAGAGTTAAAAATTTTGAGAGAACCACTGAATAAACTTTATTTATTTATTATTTATTTTACATTTGATGACCGGGAATGTCCGAGTGAACTAAGTAGCCCTTTTTCAGCAGAGGCCCGAGGAGAAAAGCTCCAAGAGAGATTAGATGATTGATATACAAAGTAGTAATACATAGACAAGTCACAAAAAGTGTACATAATGCAAGACACATACAATCTTAATTACAATGAAGTTTAAGAAGTAATAAAAACATATTTACATGTGATTAAATCTGGAGGGTGTTGATATAAGAAGTAGAATACAGTTGTTAGGAGGGATAGAAGACGGACCTAGGAGAGAGTTAGGAACTAGAGGAGACAGATTTATGGGGATGGTTACACTGACATATCCATTTAGTGTGTAAGTATTGTTTGGTGGCTGTTTTGAATTGTTTTGTTGTTGGAGGGTCCTAATTTCTAGTGGTAGATTATTCCAAGTCTTAGCAGGGTTAAAGCTGTAGAGATTTTGGCCTATTTTAGTTTTAGGTTTATGAATTTGTAATAGCCCTTGGCGGGAACTATGAAGAGATCCTGTTTGGGTGTAGTATGAGATTAGAGTAGAGGGAGTTGGACAATAAGAGGATTTTCAGAGAATTGAATGAATGATCTGAGTCGCAGTTAGTAGGAGAAAGTTGGGTAGTTCAAGCCAGTGTAGTTCTTTCAAAGAGAGATGGTGATGGGACTTATATATATTCTGTGCAGCAAATCTGGCAATCTTGTTGCAAGTTGTAGTTTGGCTAATAGTCCAGTGTTAAGGTTAGTTAGAATTTGAGAACTATAGAGTAAGGTGGGTAAGAGGTAAGAGTTAGATAGGGTTATCTTAGCTTCCTTATGAAGAAACGTCTTGTTACGGTACAGTAGCCCCAGCTTCTGATGTGTTTTCTTAATGCAATTGTTGATATGTAAATCAAACTTTAAGTGGTCATCAATGATGATGCCAAGTAATTTTGTGCTATTGCCTACCTGTATGGGGGTATTATTTAAAGACCGTATAATGAAGGATGATTTGATGTGGTGAAGGTTTTTTGGAAGAAAGAGTAGTAGTTTAATCTTGCTTGGATTGAGAATGAGTTGGTTGTTAGATAGCCAGTTTTCTACCAAGTTAAAGGAAGTCTGAGTAATTGATGCAAGTTGAGTTCTGGAGTCAGTGACTGAGATGACTGTAGAGTCATCTGCATACTGTATAATAGATGAGTCAGGACAGGATCAGGAGAGAAGATTGGTAAAGATATTGAAAAGTAGTGGACCAAGGATGGATACTTGTGGAACACCAGTTTTAATGGTGAGCAAGGGGGAGTGGGCTGAATGCCATTTTACTGACTGGTAGTGATCAGAGAGGTAACTTTTAAACCAGGATACAGTAGCAGGTGAGAAATTAAGGTTTGTGAGTTTCTGCAGAAGGAGAGCATGAGAGACTGTGTCAAAGGCCTTTGAGAGGTCTAAGAACAGACAGGAGATATGTTTGTTGTCTCTGGCAAGTTGATACAGTATTAAGGAAAGAGAGGAAGGCTGTAGTGGAGCTATGGTTGGGACGAAAACCATGCTGAGTAGGTGTGAATAGATTCTCTAGAAGTAGGTATTGCATTGTTTGTTTGTGTATACATTTTTCTAGAAGTTTGGAGAGAGGTGAGAGTATAGCAATGGGTCTAAAGTTGGATGCATCTTTGGAGTTACCTCCTTTATCCTCACACCTTTTAAGGACCTCTGCAACAGATGGTGCAAAAACTAAATATGTATCTGAAGGAGAATTCAAAATTTCACTTTTGACATCTTATAGAAGATTCTGAGAATGCAATCAAGCAAAAGTCCAAAAACTAAATCTCAGTCCAAGGGGTAATTCAAAATCCTATTTTGATATTGTTTTTGAGGTTTTGAGAATGCAGGCAGGCAGACCTCTTTATAGCAGTTCCAGTGGTAGCAGCCTTGGAGGTGGCATTAGTAGAATCATATTCACATTTCAAACATTGGGTAGTCACTTGAGACGCAGAAGACACCAAGTTAGAAAAATCATAGTTCCTCTCATAAGAGGTAATAGATGCAAAAATATTCATCATAATCTCACAAGAGACAAGAGTAAACTTCAACATATGAACATGACAGGTAAGACTTCTCTGAAAACCAGTGTTGCAGAAGAATACATCCCCCCCAAATGTATCAAAAGTCTTCCACACCTTGTCAGTAGGAAAGAGATTAGTATTAACCATATGTTTAGCACCAGCAGAATTAACTACACAAATAGCTGCTAGGTGAGATCTGGAATTACTGCACAAGACTAAGGTACTTCATATACCTTATCTGCTTTTGGGGGGGGGATTGTCAGGGAAATTGCAGGTTGTGACAAAAACATTCTCTAAAGCAGACAGAACAGAAGAAATAGCAGTATGTTCTGGAAACTCCAGTTGTATCAAATCATAATACTTCCTCAGGGACTGAGAGAAGCATCACTGTTTTCTCAATGAGACAACTGATTCATTCTACAAATAGTTTCAGAGAAAGATAATCCTTCAAATGTACTGGCCAAAGCCACAGTCTCCTCAGAAATTAATGGAGACAACATAATCTGTGCTTTCAGAATCATTATGAAGTTCATATTCTTGAATTTCTTCAGAAAATTAGGAATCCTTTTGTTCGTTTACCAGAAGCAACAATACAAGAAAGGTCAAGAGCCTGCACTAAACCCACAGCTAAGTCCAATAGGTTACTTCTGTTCACAGTAAATCAGACAGAAGATATAGGTTTAAGTTTATTTCTAAAGAAATAAACTTACTTTTACAACAAAAAAACTTCATAGGGATGGGTACATCCTTCTGGCTAAGCAGAGCGGCATTCTATGCCCTTTCTCCAGGAATGTCAATAGTGGCTCTCCCTTGCCTGCCAAGGGTGCCCCAATATCTACGGAAGAAGTGTCTAACTCCCAGAACATGGTGGCTGTAGGGATTACAATAGTGGGACACAGGGGAAAGATGAGTGGCCCAAGAAACCATCTTTGGACATAGCAGAGTAATCCACCTGCAGCTGAAGCATTTTATCAACCTGCTGGGGTGGCAAAGCTGCATAACAATATTTTACTTTTTGCATCTAGGAGAATATAGAACACAGGAACTGGTAGACTGTTCCATAGTTAAGGTGAAAAAGGTGCCTGACTCCCAGGGACAACTAGCTGCAATAGTCGGTAGAACAGGTAAGTTGTAAAAAGTAACTTTTCCCCCACTAAAACACAAAAGCACTTTTGACATTTACCACAGCCCCCAAATATAAAATAATACAAATTTTGCCACAAAAACAGCAGCGTTAAGTTAGTTATAACAACTTTTTACCACAGAAGCAAAAAAGTAGTGCTCCCACTTAAAAGTGTAGAAAAGTCACGACTGTCATTTAAAGTACTTTTTCAGAGCTTAATTAAATAAGTTTTAGAGAAAAAGTATATTATCTGTCATAAAAAGTAAAGTGGAAGGTTTCTTCCTCATAGAAAAACTTACCTGTCGTGCAACGGAACAGCATTAGTTGACTGGCAATCTTTGAAAATCCATACAGGAGTGCTCTCTTTGGAGGCAGAAGAGCTCTGTAGAACGTGGTCCCCAAATCTGACTTTCAGTTAGCTCTGCTTGAACGGACTAATGGTTTGGGCACATCAGAGGTGCCCTGAAAGCTTTGGAAGCTCAATGGCTGTTATATCCTTAGCAGGATACAATGCATATTGCTTACACTATTGCATCAGTGATCCTTATGAAGAACATCTTGTTTTATCTTTTCTTTCACTGTGCCCAGAAACATCCGGTTGTCTGCACAATAAATCTGGTGTCACTGATGTATGTTAAAGCTGTGCATTCACATCTTCAGGATACCTTTATGTTTTCAGTCATGCATGTCTCCTTAATACTCCTCCTGACATATCAGCTCTGGATGAAGCATTCATGCGTTATATACATACTGGTAACACATACCTAATTAAGTTTTTTCATTTCACCTCTGTCTCGGGTACCTGTCAAATCTTCGAACGCTCAAAATTTAGAACGTTACATGGTCGAGACCAAAAGTTCGAAATTTTGAGTGCTCGAAGACAGACTTTCAACGACACCATACAGTGCAGATAGGGAGAATTTTCCTTTTCTGTACTGAAGTGCGGTCTTGGAGTTGGTATATTTAAGTAGGGGGGGTGGGGGGTGCAGGGGGCCTTGCCCCCCTGCCTACACTGTTAAAGTGTTTTTTCTGTGTTTTCTTTTCTTTTTTTTTTTTTTTTTTTGTTTGAACATCTAAATGTCGAACATCTGGTCTCAATCATGTAATGTTCGACATTTTTGATGTTCGAACATTTAACACAGACCCTCTGTCTCACTGTCCGGCAGTGACTGCATACAATGAATCATCCAATTCACTATGGAAATAAGACTGGTAATAGTATGTACCAGGTAATTAAGAGATCTTAAATCTCATCTGCTAGTTGCATGAATCTTTTTACCCTACTTATCAATCAAGACTGATTTCCTTTCAAAAGGCAGATTAGCCAAAGGTATGAGTATAAGACCAAGTGGCAGCTGCACAAATATTGTCAATACAGGCTCTTACCCAAAAAGCTGCCAAAGTAGACAATGACCTGGTTGAATGTGCCTTCAGTTATTTAGGTAAGGCAATACCTTTCAGTGAGTAACTATAGGAAATCAAAAACAAAGAAACATTTAGTCAACAAACTGGTACAGCCACAGGAATAAGTCCACAAAAAATAAGAAATGTAACAGACCCACAAATTGCATGCACTACCAATAAACTGTAGCCAAGGTAGTTTTAGAAACTGGTCTTCCCATTCTCATATTAGAAAAGGAAACAAATAGTTGTTCAGATTTTCTGAATGCCTTGGTCCTGTCCAGGTAAAAATACAATTGCCCATGTACATGAAGAAGATGAAGGGTATATTCTCCTTTATTTTCAAATTTAGGGAAGAAAATTGGCAAACTGATGACCTGATTGATGTTGATTTCAGAGGCAACTTTTGGTAAGAAAGAAGGATTTGTGCGTAAACTCTATCTTTGTGAAAAATTAAATATGGTGGTGTGGGAGACAGTGCCTGGAGTTCTGATACCCGTCTTACAGAAGTTATAGCTACCAAAAAATCTACAACTGCTGGAATCAGAGTACTGACGGCAACTAATTGTTTCTGTTGAGCCCAAATAGCGAATCTTCTTCATTTACCATGACATTTTGCTAGTAGAAGCTTTATAGAAACAAACTAAGATTTTTTTTGAACTGGGCGGGGGGCTGGAATGTTTAGCCATCATCAGAACTGGAGAAACCATGCTGTCAACTTGAGGCCTGCAATATCTGGGTAAACTTGTCCTGATGGGTGAAATAGGATGTCTGGACTAGGATCTAGTGTCCAAGGGGGACATAGTAAGTGAGACCAAAGCAAGGGAAACTATACCTGTCAAGGCCAGAAGGCAGCAATGAGAAACACTCTGCTCTTCAACCGAAGTGCTTTCTGAAGAAATGTGGAGATGAGAGGCGGGGGGGGGGGGTAAGGGTAAAGGACACCAGAGGGCTAAACATGGACTAGAGCATCTCACGGGGAATGCCCCTGAGGAGGGATAAGGGCAAAGAACCTGCTGTTGAAACAGTATGTCAATAGGTCACAGCAAGGTTTACCCCACCTGTGGAAGATCATGTTTGCCACTGATTGATTGAGAGACCACTCATGAGGCATGAGGATAGTCCTGCTGAGTCTGTCTGCTACAATGTTGGACTTCCTTGGTTTGTGCATCAGTACCAGAAAGTGGTTGGAAAAGATCGCTCACTGCCACACCCTCACAGCTTCTTGACAAAGGGGGTAGGATCTGGTCCCCCCTGTTTGTTGATGTACCAGACTACTGACATGTTGTCCGTTTGTATTGAAATAGTCCCTAGAGGGAGAAAGCACTGAAAGGCCTGCAATGCTAGAAGCATCACTCATCTCTAGGACATTGATATGCAATTTAGTCTTGTACTGACCACATGCCCTGAGGAGTCCATCCTGAGTAATGCCCCCCACCCCAACTGGGAGGTGTCCGTGATCAACATGGTGCTGGGGAAGGAAGGATAAATGGATGACCTAGACTGATCTCCTTGAAGTGGACCCACCAAAGAAGGCAATTTCTGCACACTCGAGACAATTGTATGGGATGATTCAAGGAATAGTGATGAAAGGACCAGTGCACCGCTAGAGTCCACTGGAGAATGTCTCAAAGTTATAGTAGCAGCCATTGACCCTAATGCTTTGAGGACCAATCTTGCCGGGGTTGCTGAAATGGAAAGAACTTGCTTGACATGTGCCTCAAAGTAATAATTCTGTTCTGAGGCAGAAACACTAGAAAATTTACTGTGTATGGGCAATCCCCTATGAAGTCTATTACTGGCTGAAGATGAGATTTGCGCATGCAGATGGTGATTCCCAGCAAGAGTGCCAAGTACAGCAAATAATCTTTGTCTTTTATTAGTAGATCCCTGGTTGCTGTGGTTAGCAGCCAGTCATGTTAGTTAACTGTCTTCTGAGGAAGTTGCGATATCTATAGGCGACGAAAAGTGTATGAGTTACTGCACGCTTAAAGACTGTTTACTTGTTTCATTTGTTCTATTTGTGGAGTTAATAAAGTGGCTGCTATTGGACGTTTGCTAGCTGTTCGGTGGACTTTTTTCTAAGGTTTGTGTTCGTGATTTTTCGTAGTTAGCAGCCAGTCATGTAAATAGGGAAACACTTTGAATCCAAGCAGTCTCAAGTGAGCTGCTACCACTGTCATGCATTTGTTGAACACCCTGGGGGCTGTGGTGAGACCAAAGGGCATGGCTCTGAGCTGGTAATGAGTGGCTCCCAGCTGGAAGTGCAGACACCTTCAAGAGTGTCTGCTCATTTTGTATGCATCTTGAAGATCGACTGAGCAAATCCAGTCATCCTTCTGAAGAAAGGGCAGAATGGACTGAACCATGCAGAATATGGAGTTCTTTACAAACTGGTTCAGATAACTTAAATGCAAAACTGGTCTCAGGTCCCCTGTCTTTTTTGGTACTAAAAAAACCTTGAGTAAATTCTAGACCTTGTTTGGTCTGGTGGGACCTTCTGGATGACTCTTTTGTCTAGCAGCTTTGTCATTTATTAAGCTGCTAGCTCCCTCTGATTGGGTGTTACATCAGGGAGAATATTCTTTAGTTTTACTGGAATTTGTAAAAAAAAAAAAAAAAAGAATGAAATATCCTATGGATATGAGGTCATTTGTGATGGCTAGCCAGGTGTCTTGGTGCAAGGATAAGAGCCCCCCCCCCCAACTGCCTCCTGAGATGGATAGTCGGGCAACCTTTCAGGAATGCTGGAAGGACCTGTCCAAGAATGAATCTCGAGATCCTTGATTCTGTGGACCCCCTCTGTCACACGGGCGATGTCTACCTTTATAACTATCTCCCCCTCTGCTTCTAGGGAAAAATCTCCATGTGACTGCTGGAAAGGACCTTGGGACTTCTTGAACCACATTTTCTTAACACCTAGAAAAGAGTCTTTGCAGGGTAGAAAAGCGAATTCTAATGGCAGACAGGGTGTTTCTGTCCTGTTCCCTATGGGACAGAGTCCGTTTCACTGCTGGCCCAAACAAGGACGATCCATCAAAGAAGTGTTGATGAATGATGCCTTGAAGGGTTCGGCAAAATTGTACAACTGCATCCAGGCATGTCTCCTTATGGCTATACCTGAACCAGCCAACCTTGAGGTGCACTCTGTGGCATGCGAGATCAATCTCATGGATGAGTTTGAGATGGACTGTAGGGTGCCCTTCGTGAGGAAAAAGATTTCTGTTCCTCTGCAGACATGGACCCTGGGGCAGAATTAGAAAGTTCCTTTATTGTCCATCTATAATGTGGTGAAATGTGCCAGCCAGCTCAGCGATCACAGTGCAAAAGTCACTGATGCATAAACCCACTTCCCAAACCTGTCCAAAGCCCTAGACTCCCTATTAAGGGGATGGCCAGTGGTGCTCTAATCTACAAGCTCCTTTATGGTGGTTACTTCAACAACCATGTCATCTACAGGCATCCCTTTCATCCAGTGTTATCTATCTGCTGGGGCACTTAATATTTTATTTGGGCATTTTGGGATAGGTGTAAAATAGTCTGGTTCTTTCCCAGTCAAGTGGGAGACAAGATCTATAAGCTTATCTGTGTGTGTGTGTGTGTGTGTGTGTGTGTTAACGCAAGATGTAGACGAGCCAGACCCAAAGATTCCAAAAACACCAATTCCTCCTGGGAAAGGGGGTTTGGGAAAAATCAACCACCTTTCTGACAAAGGATCTCTAGGATGTCTCCTAATGAGACATCTTCTGGTGGAAATCTAGAGGACTCTTCCCACTCATCAAAGTCAGTGTCTTCTGTAAGGATTCATGTGGAGAATCCAGGTGTCTCCTCTTGCATGTTCTCTTATGAGGGACATTCTCAGTGGGACGATCCAGGGAGGTATCAGAAGAGACATGGAGGTCCCTCGATGGAGCTGTTTGGAAGCTCTTCTGGGCTG